>NC_141601.1:52520805-52870805 GCF_047967505.1 Dipteris shenzhenensis
GGTGGGGGGGGCTCCCCCCTCTCTCTCTCCCCCTCCCCTCGGCAACCCTCCCCTCCCTCTCCCCCCTCTCTCTCGCTGCCCCCCCTTCTCTCTCTCCCCCCTCCCTCTCTCGCTGCTGCGGCAGCGGCAGCGCCCCCCTCTCTCTCTCTCTCCCTCCCCTCTCTCTCGCTGCCCCCCCTTCTCTCTCCCCCCCCTCCTCTCTCGCTGTCGCGGCAGTGGCCCCCCCTTCTCTGTCTCTCCCTCCCTCTCTCGCGCCCCCCTCTCTCTCTCCCCCCCCGTTCCTCTCTCGCGCGCGGCAGCCCCCCCTCCTCTCTCTCCCCCCCCCTCCTCCCCCTCCTCCCTCTCCCTTCCTCTCTCGCTGCCGCGACAGCATGTCGCGGCCTCCCCCCCTCTCTCCCCTTCTTCCCTCCCTCCCCCTTCTCTCTCCCCCCTCCCTTTCTCTCCCCTCTCTTTCCCCCCTCCTCTCTCCTCTCTCTCCCTCTCTCTTTCTCTCTCTCTTTTGCTGCCGAGGCAGCAAGACTCTCTCTTATATTCTCTCTCTAAAAATGTTTCCTTCACTTTTCTCTCTCTAAGTTCTCTCTCTATAATAAAATTTCAAAGAATACAAATTTAAAAAAAAGTACCTGGAAAAAGTTTGAAATCTATGCTTGTGCTTGCTTTGCTCTTCCTCCTCTTTTTGCTTCTCCTCTTGCTCTTCCTTGTTGAAATGAGAGAAACAATGAGAGAAGGAGAGTATATATAAGAAAAACTAGGGTTTTAAGTGCTTCTCTCTCATTGGTCCTTCTATAACATTATCTCCTCTCCCATTGGCCTCTCTATTAGATTATCTTCTCTCTCTCTCCCACCCACTCCCATCCTCCCACCCCATTCCCACTCCCACCCCATTCCCACTCCAACTCCCACCCCCACCATCCTCCCACCCCACCTACCCCATTCTCACTCCCACGCCCACGCCCATTCTTTCACCTTCCCCATTCCCACTCCCTCTCCCACTCCCATCCTCCCATCCCCCCACCCTCCCACTCCCACCCTCACCCCACCCCCACCTCCCCCATTCCCACTCCCACTCCCACTCCCATTCTCCCACCCACTCCCATTCTCCCACCCACTCCCATCCTCCCACCTACACCTCTCACTCCCACTCCCATCCTCCCACCCCCACCCCTCCCCCCCATTCCCACTCCCACTCCCATTCTCCCACCCTTATCCTCCCACCTCACCCCTCCCACTCCCATCCTCCCACTCCCTTCCCCACTCCCACTTCCACTCCCATTTTCCCACCCCCCCACCTCCCCCATTCCCACTCCCACTCCCATTTTCCCCCACCCCCCCACCTCCCCCATTCCACTCCCTCCCCCATCCTCCCACCCCACCCCTCCCACTTCCACCCCCACCTCCCCCATTCCCACTCCCATCCTCCCACCTCACCCCTCCCACTTCCACCCCCACCTCCCCCATTCCCACTCCCTCTCCCACTCCCATCCTCCCACTCCCACTCCCCACCCCTCCCACTCCCACTCCCATCCTCCCAACCTCACCCCACCCCCACCTGACCATAGATGATGATTTTAAGTGGCCTCTTTCTTCCCAAAATCTTTGAGAGCTTGGTTCTCCACCTACAAACGACCATTGCCCAAACCCTCTGAGCTAGAAACTCCTCTAGTATGGCGAACTTGCACCTGCAAGCAATTGAAGAAAAAAACGTCTGTGGCGGCTGCCATTCTCCAAAAACCGAATTTCTTCTGTTGCTCAATACTCCCTGCCTGCTCCACCATTGCCTGAGCCCTCTTAGGAGTAGATGGACGACCTCAAGACAAAGATTTTGAGCCATTTTTCAGGTCATTTGGTTCAGTAACGAGGGAGAAATCATCAAAACTCAGTTTCAGCCTCTAGCAACTCTCCCGGGCAAAAGTGCGCACCATTTCGTCCAACCTCTGTGCTGGACCCTCTCTGGCATATGAGCTTTCTTTTGCTTCAGAAAGCCCTCTTTTCCTTGCTTTGAAGAGTGAGCTACAAGCCTCCAAGTTCAGCTTTTCAGTTTTGACAGTTTTGTACAAGTTTTTGAAGATGATGCTACATAAAATGCTACTCTAGTATTTCTGGTTTTTTGAAGCTTTCAATAACTTCAGTACAAGTGTGGCTTCAGTTTTGTTTTGAACTACTAGACCTGGTTTTGATTGGAAAGTATTTATTTCACCCACTTCTATGAAGCATGTAAGAAGAAGCATCATTGTTTGAATATTGGTCACTAGTCTTTGCTACATCAAGTGCTCATATTTTGGAAGTCTTTCAGTTATTTTGTCCTTGTAAGAGAGACAGACACTGCCCAATATTTGGGTTAGACCCTCTCATGGATACCCTATTTAATCTCGAGAAGTTCAATGGAAAGGGCTTCCACACATGGCAGATGAAGGTGAAATTTGCATTGATGAGGGAGAACTTATGGGGACTTGTCAAACCGACTCCTACCGCTTCTTTTACGGCCTCCAATGCTGGAGAATCCTCAACTCCGACACGACCGGCAAGGGATCCAGCTAGAGAAGAAAAAAGCATACGGTATTATTGCTCTTGCTTTAGGAGATGATTATATACACCATATCTCTGACTTGGAGTCTCCTTCGGAAGCTTGGCAGAAGCTTGACATGATTTTTGGTGCTAGCTCTCACATCTCTAAACTATCACTTAAAATCTCTTTCTTTGAATTGAAGATGACTAGTGGTACTACTTTAGCAGCTCATGTCAACTATATGCGGAGTCTTATGACTCAATTAGCTTCTATCAACTCTCCTATTTCTCCAGATGATGCTATGGCAGTGTTACTTAAGAGCATGCCTGAAGATTATGATCACATAGTTACCACTTTGAAAAATCTTCCTAATCCTAATCTTGAAGGTATTATCTCTGCTCTCCAAGAAGAAGAAAGGCATATGGAGCTCAGGAAAGGCAATGACACTGCTTATGCTGTAAAAGTCCAGAAGGGCAAGTATACTCCTTGCAATCACTGTGGAAAGACAAATCACCTTTCAAAGGACTGCTTCAAAATTAATCCATGCAAGCACTGTCGCAAGAACAACCATAATGAGAAGTTTTGCAGAGCCTAAGCAAAGAAAGAAAATGCAAATCTGCAACTTATTGATTTGACTGCGGCACGAGTTATCTTTAACTGCATATCACGAGGAGTGAGTATCAATCCCTACCTAGCTTATCTCTTACATTGTGGAGGATTATATCAAATAATAATTATTCTTAATTGATAATGCAGCTTGCATTGGAGCTTGGTAATTGTGGACATCTTAGCCAAGCAACGCTTCTTTGTCAATTCAATAGCATCTATCCATGGCAGTGTGTCAGAGTAAGTATAACCTACTTGTGTCATAATTATGTCAATGAGATGCATCCTATGCAATGCGCACATTCATTTATGTTTTCTATTTTGATGTGTAGATCTGCTCGAAAGTTGGTAGGTGCTATAGATGCACTTATGCAAATGGAGGGTGACTTAGAAGATCAAATAGAGTATGCAACATGCCCTGCAGCGAAGCAGAATGATGACCACAGTTGTGGGTGGAGAGTCGGATATAACTGCTTTTTGCTCCTTGCTCAAATTTTTAATTTGAGAGGCAGTGAAACCTCATTGTCGACATATACAGACTTGCATCTATATGCATTTATGTCATCTATCATTAAGGCATTTATTGATAACGTGGTGGAGCATCCAGAGGAAACATTGGTTGCTACGCCCATAAGTTGTCCTAATGTAACCGCTGTATTGGGCGAAATGGGGAGCTCTTCTGAGGTTAGGGTCATCATTAGCAAGCAACCTCGTGTTTTGACTTTTGGTAGCGAGGAAGTTACAATCCTCTCCGACCCTTTGAAAGAGGCTAATGACAAAGTCATGATGGCCATCCTCAGGTTTGATATGAGCATCTCTTGGCTTGATACTTCAATCATTTGATTCAATCTACTTCTAACATTTGTTTATTTATTGCTGCAGTACGGTTATATCTCACTTTCCTAGATCAGTACAGAATTGCGTCTGTATGCTCGATTCTCTTCTTTTAGCTATACTTAGTGATACCAAGAAGACAGTAGATGATGTTTGTTCAATTCTACAACCTTTAGACTTGGATGGCATACTAGTTGTCTTTATGCCATACTATGAGAAGTAAGTATGGTCTCAATCTTTCTTTTTACTCTCTTATTTATAATAGTGTCAATTAATACTTAATATTGTGATAAATATTATCGCTCTTTATTGGTGATGTAGTTCACATTGGAGCCTGATAGTATGGGATCTTGATGACAACCATTGTTGGTTTGTCAACTCATATACAGGCTTTCATGGGGTGTTCAGGTAAGTGTTCTTTTATCATATCATTATGAACATGCATCTTACTATTTACTACACAAATTCACTTTGTCATATGTCATGATGGACAGGTCTGCAAACAAGTTAGTTTCTGTGATTATGAAAATCAGGGAGCATCAAGACCAACCAAATTTCCAGACACGCCTCGTAGTGGAGCAGAAAGACATGTTTAGTAGTGGGTGGAGAATTGCCTACAACTTCATGTTGTATCTCAATGAAATTTTTGAACATGTCTCAATAGAAGCATATACCAAGCTTGAGCTACAAGATTTTGTGGCTAAGACTGTTCACTATCTAGCTGCTACCATTGGGAAACAACATGATGGACTCAATGAAGAACCTGAGGGAGCCAAAGAAAAAGAAGAGACAATTCAGTCTCCTTCTGTATCACAGCCTCAAGTAGAAGCATTACAGTCTACACTTGAATTAGAGACTCAATGCATTCTTCCTACACAAGAAGTGGAGACTCAATGTGCATCTACAACATCACATCTTTAAAGGAGGAAGAGATTAAGTCTATGCCAATTGCACCAAAAGTAGAATCTCAATGTACACCATCCACACAAGTAGAGACTCAATGTACTCTTAGAGAATCACAGCCTCAAGAGGACTCATCAGACTCTATTCAGTTGTAAAACATGTAGAAAGAAACATGAGTCCTTGAAGATTTTTATCTTGTTTGTATTGATTAATGATAGTGTTTTTAAAACTTATGTTAAATGTTGCAATACATTAGGATATTTTATGATATTTATTCATTACAATACATTAGGTTTTACTTTTTTGAAAGTCTAATTTATTATGTACAATAAATATCTTATGATGAGAATCTAATAAATATATCATTCTTATGTTCCATCACTTTATTTTATAGATTTCAATGTACTCAAAATCTATCATTTATTATGTACAATAAATATCTTATGATGAGAATCTAATAATTATATCATTCTTATGTTCCATCACTTTAATTTTATAGATTTCAATGTACTCAAAATCTATCATCTCACATGTCTCGCATTACGGTCTTGCATTAACTTATATTATATTAAAAGAATATTATATTACGGTCTAACTTATATTATATTAAAAGAATATCTCATGATGAGATTCTAATAATTACTAACTTATATTACATTAAAAGAATATCTCATGATGAGATTCTATTAATTATATCATTCTTGTGTTCCATCATTTTATTTTATAGATTTCAATGTACCTCACTGTCTTACATGTCTCAAATGTCTCCCATTACAGTCTTGCATCCCATCATTTTATTTTATAATGTCTTACATTACGGTCTTGCATCCAGTCATCTCAGCCTCTACCAATTCTTTATTCTAAATCTTTCATCCCACATTATGAGTCTGTAGTTCTATAAATCCCCTAGTAGTCATTCATCTTCTATATCTCACCCACAGCAAACACTTCCTCCACTTTGCTCTTCTTACCTTACTTCTCTCCTCAAGCTTGCTCCTTCCTCTCCTCAAGCTTGCTCCTTCCATCTTGCCCGCAGCCTTGCCTCCTCTTCTCAAGCATACTCCTTTCATCTTGCCTTACCTCCTCTAGTTACCTTCCTCACTCTCGTTACCTTCCTCACCTCGTTCGTCTTCTATATCTTTCCTCACTCTCGTTACCTTCCTCACCTCGTTCATCTTCTATATCTCACCCGCAGCAAAAACTTCTTCCATTTTACTCCTTACCTTACTCCTCTCCAACATGACCAGTCGGAAGGATTGGTATACCTCTCTACAACCGGTAGGGAATGACATCATGGTAGCAGTTGGCAATGATGCAAAATATCTAGTAAAAGGAAAAGGTACGATTGTTCTCAAGTTAGATGGAGTTGTAAAACAATTGTCCGATGTTCTTTATGTGCCAGATATCAAGAGGAACTACTTGTCCATTTCTGCGATCACGGATTGGCACCTCAAAGTTCAATTCGATAAGAATGGTGCACAGATCCTGGATCTTCAAGGAAAGCTCATTGGTAAAGGTACATGGCGCAACAACATTTATGAACTCTTAGCTTTCAGTGCTCGAGAAGATGTGAAGAACACTAAGCTATGGCATGAGAGGTTTGGTCATCTAGACCTTAGTTCTTTGAAGGAGGTGCATAAAAGTGGAATGATTGCAGACCTACTAGAAATTTCAGATCTGCCTGATGTATGTGAAGCTTGCATGATGGGCAAGCAGCATCGGTAGCCCTTTCCTAAAGAGGCCAGTAGGGCAAAGGCTCCTCTAGAGCTCGTTCACACGGGCCTCTGCGGAAAGATGGAGATGGAAGCTTTGGGTGGTTCCTTCTACTTCATGAAGCTGATCGATGAATACAGTAGAAGGATATGGATATACTTTCGGAAGACAAAAGACGAGGCTTTCAATAGGTTCAAGGAATGGCATGTAATGGTCCAGAAAGAATCAGGGAGGAAGGTGAAGAAGCTGGGATCAGACAGAGGTGGAGAGTTCACATCGACTGAATTCGAAAGTTACTACAAAAGTCACATAATCAAGAGGCAGAAACCCCCACCACATACATCACAGCAAAATGGAGTAGCGAAACGCAAGATGCGCATCATCTGCGAAATGGGTCAAAGCATGTAACACTGCAGTTTACATCCTCAATCATAGCTACACAAAGGCTATGAACGGGATGACTCCACTTCAAGATTTCTCTGGTAAGAAACCTTCAGTTGCACATTTCAAAGTTTTTGGATGTGACTGTTTTGTGCATGTACCTGATGCTACCAGGACCAAATGGGAACCGAAGAGCTGGAAGTGTATTTTCTTGGGCTACAGTGAAGAGGAAAAAGGTTACCGTCTCCATAACCTTGTTACCAAGAAGGTAATTATAAGTCGCGATGTGGTCTTATCAGAACAGCTGCATCAATTGGAGGAGGATGCTTCCTCACAGACCACCAGGACTAGGATATCCATCCAGTACCGCCACCAACAGCAGACCGAACTCCCCCAACGGTTCTTGGGAGGATTCAAGAAAAAGAAGACGAAAAGCCTGCAGAACCACAATGGCAACGACCATTCCCAAAGTGGATAAAGTAGCATTTGGACGGCAGAGAACCTCCAGCCATTGAGGAGGAACCATCCGAACACTATCGGTCCAAGAGATTAGAGGAGCAAAGAAGGGTGCATGAACACTTGGTCAACTATGCTTTGATGACAGAAGTGATCCGTGCTGATGAACCCAAGTGTCTTGAAGAGGCACAAGGTGATGATATGTGGATGGAGGCTATGCAGTCAGAGTATGGCTCCATAATGAAGAACAACACTTGGGACCTTGTGGATCAACCACCAAAACGCAAGGTAATCAGAACCAAGTGGGTGTACAAGATCAAGTACAAGTCTGATGGCACGTTGGATAAGTACAAGGCTCGGCTCCTTGCAAAAGTATTTGCACAGGTATATGGTTTTGATTATCAAGATACTTTTGCTCCCACAGCTCGACTAACCACAATTTGCAGTGTTTTGGCTTTAGCTGCCCAGGGAAGTTGGCCCGTGTTTCAGATGGATGTGAAATCCACCTTTCTGAATGGAGATCTCAAGGAGGAGGTATACGTGGAACAACCACCAGGTTTTGAGATCCTCAGTTCAGAAGGTAAAGTCCACAAACTGAAGAAGGCACTTTATGGGCTGAAACAGGCCCCACGAACATGGTACCAGTGAATTGATGCCTACTTTCTACAAAACGGGTTCAGGAGGAGCCCATCTGATGCAAATTTGTATATCTTTAGAGAAGGAGGCAAGTGTATGATAATGGTCCTTTATGTGGACGACTTTGTCATAACAGGGAACAATGAAGAGAAGATCTCGCAGATGAAGCATTTGCTAGGAAGAGAGTTTGAAATGACAGACCTCGGACTGATGCATTTTTGTTTGGGGATTGAAGTTTGGTAGGAGCCAAAACAGATCTTCATTTCACAGCTAAAGTATGCTGGAGAGATACTGAAGGCATTTGGCATGGCTGAGTGCAAGAGAGTTGGTACCCCTATGGAGGTTGACACGAAGCTCTCAAATGAGGATTCATCAACCCTGGTGGACGAAGCGATGTATAGAAGGCTTGTGGGAAGCTTGATCTACCTGTGCAACACACGGCCGGACATCAGTTTTGCGACTGGTGTACTAAGCAGGTTTTCCAATAAGCCCCAGGAGAACCATTGGAGGGTAGGGATGCGGGTGCTGAAATACATCAAAGGCACACTTGATTATGGGATCGCCTATACCAAGGGCAACATCTTGACCAGATTCAGTGACTCGGATTGGGCAAGAGACGTGGACAGCAGGAGATCAGTGACAGGGTACCGTTTTTCACTTAGATCTGGAGTTGTGTCATGGGTCAGCAAGAAGCAACCCACAAATGCTCTTTCTTTTACCGAGGCCAAGTACAAATCTGCATGCTTTGCTTCTTGCAAAGTAGTGTGGTTGAGGAGGATTTTGGGGGACATGGGTGCAGTGTGCAGAACAAGCCTACACAGTTATCATGTGACAATCAGAGTTGCATGGCGATTGCAAAGAACCCGATGTTCCACGCTCACACAAAACACATTGAGAATCAATCAATTTGTACACGAGCTGATCATGGATGGAGAGGTCGACTTGGTATACTGTTCGACTACAAAGAATGCTGTGGACATCTTCATGAAGGCTCTTGGAAGAGACTTTCTAGAGAGGCATCTTCATCGACTTGGGCCAAAAAAGTAAGTTCACTTGCGGGTGGAGATTGAGGGGGGGTGTTAGATATCAATGCTCCACTCTCATGTAACTACGCGGGAACCAGCTAAATCTACTTGTAAGCCCCCCATATGAGGAAAAGACATTTGAGTAGCTTGGTTATCCAGTAGGTCCTGGTTTGGACACCAGATGGGGCCCATGTGTGGCCTGATGGCTGAACGGCTTCAGATAGAGTTGGCACACCGCCAACTAGGCTACATGCAAGTGCACGAAGGCATCCCTTGATCGACCGCACTAAGGATGGACAGAGAATTTCTTGAGGTAGCCCACTCTCGGGTTGCAGGGCCCGTTTGGAGCCTCAGATGATCCCGGATGGCTGTGGGCCGAACAATAACTGTAGGTTAGTTGCTCTGTTTTGTGCACCGGTTCTATCATATGGTCGGTGGCCTATTTCAAGACCGACCCCCAGTCGACCGTTTTGGGTGGACTAGGTCGGCCACCCAATTGAGCCTAACTGACTACGACTAGTGGCTATATAAGAGCAAGCCCATGAAGCCCATTTCATCATTGGCTATAGCAACCTTGATTCCTTAGCATTCAGCCTCCGTCTTCTACTGTTTCTAGCATACCATCAAAGCTTCTTTCATAGGAGCGCATGGCTGGGAGGCAGCGCCATCTATTGTATCAGTTCTATAGTAATTAAATTTTTGATTCTCCATACTATCTTGTTTTCTCTCTTGTGTACGAGATCCTGTTATCTGTTGAGCACAGACATTGTATTATTTTCTTACAGGTCCAATGCCTACAAATTGAAAGACCGCGGATTATTGCTCTACGTGCCCAATTGAAGATCTTGGAGGACCCAAGCACACGATTGTGGCAAGATGCCCACGAAGCACATGCAGCACTGATCGGAGATGCAAGCGTGGAGCCGTTATTAGCTATTTGTCACCATCCATCCTCACAACCATATGATGTGGAACCCCTTCCCTCCGATAGCCTAGAGAATTTCTTGTGCCCAATATGCCAATGCTTGTTTGATAATGATACTAACTATTACTCTCTGCCTTGTAGCCATAAATTTTATCTTTATTGTCGAGTAGATTACTTGCCAACTAGATCGATTTTCCACTTTGTATAGCCCAACTTTCAATGGCACTATACATGATGTTGGGCTTAGGATAGTTGTATCCAGGGCCATGACATTGAATGAAGTGATTATGTATGTATACAATATATTTATGATAGAAATATATGCCTTTGTTTAACGTTCATTGAATTTCTATGATGGTGTACTCGTTGTTCTAGTGGAATTCATTTCTTTAAATGCTAAGTGATTAATTTATATGCATCCAATGTTCATAATTATTTTGCACTATGCAATCCCTATATCCATCACATGCAGTCCTAATGTCATCAATTAAAATAGTGTCAATATATTATTTCGTAATAAACAATTTAAGGAAGGCTATGATTAATTGAAAAGAAATATAATCCAATGGTCACATTCATTTGCATCCATCCTAATACTTAAAACCTAAACCCATGCATCCATGATCCATCATATTACTTAAAAACTAAACCCATGCATCAATTGGAATTTGGAATTTAAAACACTATGCAATCCTACATAAAGTAAACTTTAAACTTTAATCATTATAAACTATATAAAGTAAACTTTGAAAGCATTTTCTATTTACCATTAAAATATAATTATATGCACTTTCATCACAAGCGCTCTCTCTCTCACACACACAATTAAAACTTATCTCTAAAGTCATTAAAGAAAAATGTTACAAAAGATAAGGAATTAACTTTGCACATGCTTCTTCCTCACATCGTTGCATAGGATTCTATTGCATATGAGACAGAGTGGTATGCCAGTTGCCATGCTCTTGATTTGTTGAACTTGGTCAAGAGCACAACAATTGGCATTACCACCCAGAAGCCTATGTGATGGCGACAAGGAAAGCCGAAACCTAAACACAAGATATTTAGAATGCACAACAAGAGAATTCTTATCCAACCCTAAACTGCAACCTGCAATCAATAAGAACACATTCTGAATACAATGATACATTCAAAACCCTATTGCCATCATTGCCACAATTCATGAATCACTATCCTCATCAGTTCATCATCAATGTCCTCATCTTTGGACCCATGTGGAAGGCTAGTATTATTTCCTTCATGAGATTCAGCCTCCTCATCGTCACTATCCTCCACGGATGTTACACCATTAGTCCCAGTTCAATCCTCTGTTTGGGGTTTTGGAATCTACAACGATGGGACTGCTTCAGGTTGTATAGCATTTGGCGGGATATCGAAGGTCCATTTTGGAACTTTCTCCTCATATCCCACATCTCCTAATGTTTCTAGGATTTTATCATTGGATAGATCTAAACTAACTTCTCAACCTGATCCTCTAAAAGTCTATTTCATAAAGTACTATAACTACACTTATAATGACTCCAGTTTCTTTCTGAGCCCAAGTTTAAGCATGTTTGAGAAAGAACCGTCATTGCAATCTGGCATAGAAGCTCACACGTTCCACCATTCATCATCCACCATTTCCAAGCAGATGTAGTTTCTGCCAATGCTTGAACATCGCTTGATGCAAACAACCCCTCCTTGCATCAATACTTGTCTAACTCATTACAACACTTTGCAAACTCATGGTTGTGGGGATAATATTGTCGCACCACCTCTTATGAAAGTCATGCATAATAATTGGGATCTCTTCGGGCTTCATATTCCACCACTTGGGGTTTAAAAGGTACCCAACACTATGCAATGGATTATGAGCTTGCTCCCATTGCAGCCTAAACAATTGCCATAATTCCTTGCATTTTGTAGCATTAAATGGTCTTCTCTCATTCTCTTGTTGGCCCATGCGAGTAGGGGAATTCCTTGCAATTCTTGCTTGCTCAATACTCCAAAACTGCATCCATGCTTTTCTGATTGTTGGAGACTTTGAGTCTGATGCCCTAAGCACATATAAAACAAGTTTCATAGCATTAATGACATCATCAAACCGTTTCCATAATGCAGGGGATCCTAATGTCTCTTTCAAGCCATGCATTTTCTCCTTTGTTGCCCTCGGGGGGGTCACTATGTATAAACCCTCTACATCACGTGTGTTCAAGGCCTATATTTTAAATCCCTTATCTGTAGATTTTTTCATTAATAAAATGTATCCCTTTTCTATACAAATCTGTAAATTTTTTCCAAAACTATTTTAAATAGTCCCTTATGTATATTTATTTCTGTAAATTTTAGGAATAAAAAATATCCTTCTGTTGAACTCACGTGATAAGGTTACATATGATGAGTGACCCCCCCGAATTGTTGCCCTGCTCAACTCTGACATCCATCTTTCAAATGCATCACAATGAAATCTCTCTATAAGAGAACACCTATTTTCACTAGAGGTTACAAAGTGTAGAAGGACATAGAAAATCTCATGGTTTTCGGCAATCGCAACATGGTAGAACCATCACGAGACATAAAGATTTCTTTGAGATGTTGCTTTGATCGTACTAACTTGTTGATGTCTCGAGCCTCACAAAAAATCTCTTTGAAACATGGTACTTGTTTATACCAATCTTTCAATGCAAGATTTAAATTATGTGTATGTGTACAACACGCAGATGCATACAAATTAGTATACACCCTTTGCAATATTCTTCCCACCTTTTTACAACTCGGCATTGTCCATGACAACTTGAACAACCTTTTCAGGGCCTAACTCTCTTATAACCTTGGATAACACACCAGCCATATATGTCCCCAACTTCTTCACATGTGAGGCATCAATAATGTGTGGAAGGCCTCCCCACGTGGCGATATAACCATCACATTCAATAAGGCATGGTGTTTTATGCTTGTCCACCCGTCTGAGATAATTGTGTATCCAGTGTTATGCAGTTGCTCGAAAATGCTACGATTTATGTGCTCTTTCTCTTCTGCATATGCCTTATCTAACAATGACATATGCAATGTGGTAAGAAGGTGGCTTGAAGCCCAGCCCATAGTTAGCAATGCAATTCCATGCAGCTCTCATATCATCGTTATCGACGATACTCGGTGGATATCGTGACCGCAAGATTGATCTACCGAGTACATACTGTGCATTCTCCAAGTCTCAAACCTGGATGCTCTCAATTATCATGGGTTGCCTCAGGTTAGGAGTAGAAGTTTCCAATCTAACTTCACAAGCCATAGGTGGCAATCTATCTTGCATGGTAGTGTCCACACAAGGAGTTCTGGCATGGGAGCCTAAAACACTTGTACTTCCATCACCGTGTATGCTTACAGACTATATTCCACTTATACCTTGACTTTCCCAAATTGATCTTCATCATATTTTTCCAAAAGCTTGCAACTTCTCTGTTAAGGTGCGAGCTACTGTGCCACACAACGCTGAATGCTCTTTCTTGAGTCACCAAGCAAGTGGCCCCTCATGCTAGGTACTCCCCCAAATTTTTGTATTCCACAATACTTGCGTATCCACTCAATGTAGTCACAAATACTAATAACAAAGTCCCACTATGTGACTTATGTTTTTCCCCCTGTGCACATGGAATTGTGACACCCGCATAAATCGTTTCCCTATATCTTGGTTAACAACCTCACAGGGTGGATCAAGCTTTGGGGTAGTGCCCATTTCGGCAATGAGATCCTCTTTTGCAACTCCTTCAACCTTGGGAAAATTTCATGCATATGAATACTGGCATGGGCATGACTCGATGTGTCCACAGTTTGCCTAGTCACAACTCATCTTGAAGATTGTGGATGAGCATTTCTAATTTCAGGCATTTTTTATTGTGCATTTGTTGTTGCAGCAGGTGCCCTATTTTTGCTTATCATTGCCATCTCGTCTCCCCCTTCTCTCCATACCTAAGGCCCTTAGCTTAAGAGTCAAGACTGCTCACTAACAATCGCATTCATTGGCACTCATGATTGTGGTCTACAATTTCCCCAAGATGAAAGGAATCAGAGGAGCAAATCACACCCACATATATAATGAATGTTGACTCACTCTAACCCACTTAGCCTTACAACTATTCAAATCCAAATCGTGGTTCACTTTCTTTACCAACTTACCAAAAGATTTATCAGGATATGAATCACAATCGGATTGAATGAGGATCCTCTATTGCCATTTCCACCAATATATGGCCTTGGGGCACATGAGAAATGGGGAATCTACAACCCACAGTACCACTGGTACACAAGATACTACCAGTGGTAGTACTTACATTACCGGCAATAATACTAATTATCTCGGTGGTGTATATTACCACTGATATTTACACCATCGGGATAATTTATATTACTGCCAGTAATGTGAGTACTACCACCGATAGTATCTTGTGTATCGGCGATACTTTTATCCAATTTTTTGGTGATTTTTCTCGGTAAATATGTGATCAGTTTGTTTTCACACTACTTGGAAGAGTAATTAACGAATGCTAATAACCCATTAATGCAAACTTGAGAACGTGAATGTAATCATTGGCCACGATCCTCATGCCCTCGAATTTCCAGTCGAAGATTTACAAGTGGAGGAAGAAGTATCTATGCAATAGGCCAACTAGGGGGTCCAAAAATAGAGGCACACCCCCTCAAAGATGTCAAGAAAGCAAACCTAGGCTCCCACACAAGGGGAGTACAAAATTGTACACTCACAAACACACTCGCATCCTAGGGAGGCATGGCTCCAACAACTAGATGCCTGCACCATCCACTCTTGCTACACATATGAGGGGCATGATTATACCCTCCATTACCACACTGTAGTGGCTTATGCAGAACTAAAGAAGCCGGCAGTGCAAGATGCACTTGCAGTGAGACAACATGCCTAGGATCAATGGGGTAGACTGCCTTCCTTGCCACTTGGACATGAGGCTCTTGGTTGACTCAAGTCAGGCACACCGACCACCACCAGTTAGTCGTGCCAAATATTTTGAACTGTAGTGACTGGTAGAACCCCAAGTCATGAACTGGGCCGATTACTTCTGTAATCAAATGAGGGAGGACCTCAAAATACATGGAGAGGTCATCGGCAACCCAATGCTA
This sequence comes from Dipteris shenzhenensis, assembly GCF_047967505.1. Lineage (NCBI taxonomy): Eukaryota > Viridiplantae > Streptophyta > Polypodiopsida > Gleicheniales > Dipteridaceae > Dipteris > Dipteris shenzhenensis. The sequence goes on from NC_141601.1 coordinate 52,535,939, forward strand.
TACATGTCAATTCCCTACCACATGCTATAGCATCATCCGCCAATTGGCTATGGTTTGGTCAAAAAATAAGCTATGGGACCAGCACTAGTAGAGCAAGAAGAAGCCGAGATCAAGCCAAAGTGAGCAAGATCATTGCCCAGTGCCACTCCGACCAACTATCTTGTGCAATTGGACCCAAGTCAGTTGCTTTCACAGGATGAGGATCGCCAAATGTAGGCATTCTTGCGCCGTCAACTATGCCTCGAGCAATTGGATCCTCAAGATAAGGGAAAAAGTGTACAACAAGAGCCCATCTTGGTGGATGACCTCCCAGGTGATGAAACAATCTCATGATTGGCCTCCACCCAGGAGCCCAAGCTATCCTAGCAACCCCCATTGCGCCCCAAGTCTCAGCCTCAGCAATGGCTCATCCTCAAGAGACCACCTCCTTTGTCACTAGCACCTCCTCCTCATCATGGGTAAGACTCACAGAGGCCCTACAATTTTGCAGCATGCCCCACTATCGGCCACCAATTGGCTATAGCCACATGACAACAAAACCAGATGGAGCAGAGTTTATTTGAAGCAATGGCACAGCTCCCACGGGTGATATAGACAATTCACAAGAGGAGGCAAGAATAGGTGTGACAACTCTCAACAACCCTCCTCCATGCACAGCTCTCTGCATGCGACAGCCACACCCTAATGGTCATCGCCGCCCAAGCCACGGGGCAAATAGCCCTAGATAAAGCACAGGAGTACCAAACAAAAGCTGAGGAGCTAGAGTTGGTAGTGACAAAGCTCAAGAATGAGCTCTCCTCTAGTAAATCCCTGGACCAAATGCTCATGGACAGGGTTGACAAAGTAGATTCCAACATCAAAATGGCATTCAAGCAAAAGGCGCAAGTGGAGGCACAACACACACAAACTCAGGAGAATTACTAATGCCAGATCTAGACATTGAAGGATCTCTTGGTGCATGAACAGGCATTGACGGTGTCCCTGCAGGAGCAAAACGAGCGGCAGAGTACCCCCAAACACCCAAAAGACTCAGGGTTGGAAGACCATGAGCAACAATAATTCTAGATGTACAAGGAGGTCTCAGCACAAATAACCACATACACATTTGCACCACACACTATCCCCCAAACGCTCCAAATCCACTTCGATGCACTCTGTGCACAAAACATTATTTTCCACCTAGATCTCACAGCCCCAATCCTTCCTAATGCCCTCCAAACCATCCTTTGGCACAATCCCGATCATTGCCATCCAATTCTCTCCATGTCCTATTTTTCATTAGATCTTCAGCCATCTAGCCTCTCTCTCCTTTACCCCTCTGACCTCCAAAATCTCACTGACCATCCCATTTCCCTCAATTTCCAAGCATGGTTCCACGGAGTCCACAAGCTATCTTGCGGATGATGATGTGATGCAATTAGCAAATCTCGAGGAGCTCAGCCCATGGGTTTGCACCCCCAATAGTCTGCAAGCTGACATTAATTGGATGCAGACCTACAACCAAACCTCCACAATACAATCTCAAGGGCATCTTGTAGCTTACCAATCCACCACCTATGATCCCCTCAGCATTATAATCCTCTTTCAGTCATGCTACAAGCTCTCCAAGACTCACTTGAGTCCTTGGTGAAAATTTTTGAAATAATATATGTAGCATATGCCAAGGAAGTAGCCGAGGAGGAAGACCAAGAAGCCATCTCAATATTTAATTCTACCACCCCTACTACTGATATTCCACAACCACCTCCTTTGGATCCTGCCCAACCCACCCAACAAGCCACCCAACATCCCCCGCCCCCCTTTCCTCACACCAATCTACCTATATATTCTTCCAACGCCTCTAACACCACCACCACACAACAGAGACATCCCCATCCATCTCATCTACTGCTCCGATCAACCTCCCTGAAGATGCCCTCAACATGTTGCTCAAGGCAACCAATTTTTTACAAATTCCCACCGATACAATACCCATAGGCACAACATAAGAGGAACCCATGCCACTTGAAGATGATGAGGTTCCTCAAGCTCCTCCCTCCTCCCTGCCTGTCTACTAAAAATGTACAGTGGCATCTCAATCTATAGTCATTCCAAGAACTGCTAGATACTGCACTCATGCACCATTGGAAGCAGCAACTCGAAGGCTCTCGACCTCTACATAGTCTCCACCCACGTGAAAACTAACCATGGGATAGGATAAATACACCTCTGGTAAGAGGGAGTCATTAGAACAAGGTAGTGGGGATAATTTTGTAACTGAAGGGATAGTTTGTGAAGATAGTGGGAGAGAGGGAAGGAGTCTCACTTGCAGCTTTCTCACATGCACAATGGGGGAATACACACACAGGTGGAGGCTAAAAATAGTTTTCCTCTTCTTAGTTGTGAAAGCCAAAAGAACTCAAGTACAAAGAAATAGAAGAACCCTATATGTGGGTCTCAAACCAAACTCAACTAACTAAGGTGGCATACTAACTGAGCCATGAACTAGAGTAGATAAGGATAGCTGTCATCTAGCTATTATTCGTGGGCGGTGTACCAACCGCATCTGCAGCTAACAAGTCGGTGACATAAATTCACAACAGTCAACCTGGCATATCACGAGTGGAGCTCGATATCTCAACACTCCCCCTCGAGCTCAATCCCAATTCTTGCACACCAAGTAGGTCCCTGAACTTGCGCAGCTTCTCTGCACCCAATGCCTTCGTGAATATGTCAGCTACCTAATCTTCTGTGCTGACATAAACTAGATCAATAAGACCTAGTAAAACCTTCTCCTGCACATAGTGATAATGCACCTCAATGTGCTTTGTTCTAGCATGATAGACTGGGTTATTTGCCAAGTGTATACTGCTCATGTTGTCACAATAAATGACAATTGGCCCATCTGTAGACTGATGCATATCATAAAGTAGCTTATGCAACCAAGCTACCTCACATGCAGCCATTGTTGCACCCCTATACTCAGCCTCTGTGCTCGACAAGGCAACTGTAGGCTATTTCTTGCTACTCCAGGTGACTGCAGCACTCCCAAAAGAGAGCACATATCCACTGGTAGATCATCTATCAGAAGTACTACCAGCCCAATGAGCATCAGTGTATCCATGCAACTGTATCTGAACCCTAGCCTCATAAAGTAGTCCATACTGCAATGTGGACTTCACATACCTGAGTATGCATCTAGCCACATCCAAATGCGGTTTCATTGGAGCCTGCATAAACTGACTTACCAATCCAACAGCATAGCTTAAATCTAGTGTGGTAATAGTCATATAAATCAAACTTCCTACTATGCGTCTGTACATAGCAGGGTCTTCTAGAAGCTCACCTGCATCTGTGCTCAGCATCACATTCTGCTCCAAAGGAACTGAAATAGGCTTACAGCCTATCATCCCATGTTTGGACAGCATGTCGAATCCATACTGCCTCTACAAGAGCTGTATCCCACTTGGTGATCTAATCACCTCTATGCCCGAGAAATAACGTAGCTCTCCCAAATCCTTCATCTCAAACTTCTGCTTCAATAGCATTTTCACATGAAGGATATCTTCATCACTATCACCTGTGATGATCAAATCATCAACATAAATGACAAGCAGCCTAATCCCTTTCTTTGTTTTTCTCACATAGAGTGAGAAATCTGCCTTGGAAATCTGAAATCCAATAGTGACAAGATACTGTCCTATATTGTCAGACCATGCTCTAGGTGCTTGCTTCAAGCCATACAAGGCTTTCTTCAACCTGCAAACAAACTCAGGATGAATAGCATGAACATAACGTGCTGGCTGCTCCATAAAGACCTCTTCTTGCAAATCACCATGCAAGAAGGCATTCTTTACATCCATTTGATGTAAAGACCATTTCTTTGATGCAACCATAGCGATGAATGCTCTTACAATTGCCATCCTTGCAATCAGACTGAATGTTTCTTCATAATCAATGCCATATGTCTGTGCATATCCCTTGACAACTAATCTTGCCTTGTATCTATTCATAGAACCATCTGCTTGATCTTATAAACCATGTGCTTGATCTTATAAACCCACTTACAGCCAGTTGCATTCTTGTTTTTAGCAAAGGCACTACTTCCCATGTAGCATTGGCTTCCAAGGCATCCATTTCCTCATCCATGGCTTTCTCTCATTTTTGATTTCCCATGGCTTGCTCAAAAGAAGTGGGTTCTGGTTCCTGTATCACTTTGACCATATAAGCATAGTGAATGGCTATAAATCCATCATATTTCAGCCTATCCATAGGATACCTAGCTCTGGTAGACCTGTGCAAAATAGGCTCACTTCTAGGTGCTCTCAAAACATCCCTGGTCTTCCTTACTCCAGGTGTAACAATGAAAGGAATACCCAACTCATCATCAATGCTCTGTTCTGAGCCATTGGATTCACCATCCACATAAGAGTGACCTGCATTCACATCAAACATGGGCTGATCTACCTTCTCTTTTCCTTTTCGTGATACCTACGTACCACTATCTACATTGCTTTGAGGAGATTCTCTTGATCTCAATCTGCCTGTCCATGGCGAAGTATGTGAACCACTGCTAGAGGACACTATAGGTCCATTGATATTTTGCAATTGCTGCTGTGAATTCTGTGCAGCATTACCATTTTGTGCATCGACATCAATCATCACATTTACTGGTTTATACCAGCTCGTCATCTCATCAAAAACAACATGTCTACTCACTGTAAACTTACAAGTAGAAGGGTTATAACATCTATACCCTTTCTGCTGCACAGAATAACCAATAAAGACGCACTACTCAGCTTTTGGATCCAACTTGGACCTCAACTCATCTGGCACATGAACATAGGCAATGCAACCAAAAATTTTCAAATGAGAAACGTCTGGTTTCCTACCAGTATACATCTCCTCTGGTGTCATGCCATGTATTGCTGCAGTGGGAGTCCTGTTCATTATGTAAACTACTGTAGCAACTACTTCAGCCCAATAATAATCTGGTAGATCTTTCTCATTTAGCATGGCCCGAGATACCTCTCCAATATGCCTGTTTTTCCTTTCTGCAAGTGCATTTTGATGTGGGGTATGACTGCATGAATATTGTTGCTTTATGCCATGCTCCTGCAGGAACCTTGCAAACTCATTTGAGAGGTACTCTCCCCCTCCATCTGACCTTAGGCATTTTATTTGCAGGCCTGTTTCTTTTTCAACCATAGTTTTAAAAGCTTTGAAGTGCCAAAACACTTCACTTTTCTTTTTCATAAGATACACCCAATCTTTTCTATTGAAGTCATCAATAAAAGTGACAAAATAGTGACAGCCTCCAACAGATGCAGCTTTAGTAGTACACACATTAGAGTGGATTAATTCCAATGGCTTTTTACTCTCTTGAACATGCCTAGGAAATGGTTTCCTTACCTGTTTTCCAAATTGACAGGCTTCACAAACCTTATGCATTTCTGCAACCTTGAATTTAGGCAATCTTGCAACAATATTTTGGGCTTGCATTGATTTAAGTCACTGTATATTAACATGACCAATGCATTTATGCCAGATATCAATATCTGCAACTACACTGGTCCCATGTGCAAACATTGTTGCACTCAATTCAGGCATGTCCGCATCCAACATAAACATCCTGCCCTTCTTCTTTTCTTTTGCTATCAAGCAACCGTTATTTTTCATATCCTCAACAAAGCATCCATGAGGATTAAATCTGACCTGCAAGCCCTGCTCAACCATTTGACAAATAGAAACCAGGTTCTTGGTGATGTTCGGGACATGAAATACATCAAACAGGTATTTCTTTTTCTTATCCTGCATAGACAAAGGAATTTTACCAATCTGCACAATAGGATGTGCAGTATCATCACCAGTCTCCACAAATCCTGGTTTTTCCATTTTCCTTGCATCCTGCATCCACTCTGCATGACTTGTCATGTGGTTTGATGCACCTGAGTCAACATACCACACATCATTTCATTCTTCTGCACTTGTCACAGAATTGGTCATGTGCTGCACCATAAATAGATGCTCATTTCTGTCGTCACCCTGTCTACTAGAAGATGCATAATTACCTTGCTGCAATTTTCCATCCATGTAATGTCATTCTGCTTTTTGTAGCAGTCCTTAGCCATATGACCCATTTTACCACAGTAGTAGCATTCAACATTGTTGTTTGCATTTTGGCCTCTCTGCCATCCACCATGGCCTCTTTGGCTCCCCCTTCCTCTAGAGTTGCCACGTCCTCCTCCATAGGACTGGTTTTCTTGAGTTTGCTGCATATTCTGATTTCTACCATGGCTTGCAGATTGGCCTCCTCTACCTCTGCCTCTACCTCTTCCAGCATTTGAGTAGAAGACAGTTTCTTTTGAAGTTTCTCCTGAACAAGATGCACCCCCATTTGTCTGCTCTTCAGAAATTAGAAGAGCAAACAATGTTGGTAAACTGAAAGGAAAGCAAAGAGTGGACACAAACTCAGAATACTTGCATTATGGAATGAAGAAGAGTGAGGTCCTTAAGTAGGCACCTCATACATGCTCACTAACATCACTGATGACTTCAAAGCTCCACAATCATCTCCTCAATCTGCTCCTAGATTCTCTCAATCATCCTATGTGGCTCTCCACCACCTAAGTGTGCTTGTGGGCACCTAACTGTAACACTTATTTCATTAATTTTGGACTCATATGTCTACTTTTGGACTATTCCTTAAAATCCTTCCCAACTGAAAAGTTTACTTTATGAAACTGTCATTCGAGAATCAAAAGTTTACTTTCTGGCACTATCATTTTCACATAAGACATTTCAAAATATCTCTCTACAATGTTGTACAAATAATGCAAAAACTGCTATTAAATCCTAAATTTGTATTTCTTGTTTATAAGAATCATATTCTTAAAATTAAAAATCCGAGTTATTAATTTAAATCCATGAAAAACCATGCTATTGAGGATTCACAACATTTTAAAAATGTATACATAAGAGACCTGTAAGACTCTTTTTACTTTCAATGCAGAAAACTATAACACTCTTGAATATTCAAGAAATTAAAAGGTTTATATACACATGAGACATGATGGAAGCCTCTTTTGTACTCCAAAAAATAGCAATAGCTATGCTTGCAATTTTACATTATCATGTCATAAGTTTTACAACAAATATTGCTCTGGATGAGTCTTTGTACAAAGGATCTCCTGTGGCCTTTTCAATAATTTAATTTTTCCTTTACAATGAGTTTAGTACAAATGGGCGATCCAAACATTTGCTTGTTTGAATGTCCTTTTCTATCATGATCACAGAAATGAGCGATCCAAACATTTGCTTGTTCCAAATGTCCTTTCTGTCGTCACTTGTCGCTTGGGTGCCATCTTCATTCACTCTCATCTGACAACCACCACCACCTTCACTCTTTCTCGATATTTGAATGGTGTTATCATGGGCATTCTTCATTTGCGCTATCTCCTTCTACTTCCTCCCGGGTGAGCATCTTTGTGAACTCTGTAATGTGTGTAATAATTGGTTGTGGTAATTTTATTTTGTCTTCTACATCATACCCCATGTGCTTCTTTGTTTTCTTTGACCTTGATTTCCAGGATACTATGACTGTCTTTGTGGAAAGTCTTGAAATTGCTTCATGGTTTGGGACCCATTCCTTTTTCAAACAACTACTATACAATGTACTGTTATCTTGGTTCTCCTTCTTGCCCCTTGGCTCATACCATACTGCTATAAATGTTGTAGCTCTCCCCTGGTCATCCATGCTCACGTCAAGTACTTTCGCAACCCAAAACTTCACGTTCTCATGTTCATCATCCGATGGTCGAACTGCAACAAAACAATGGACATCTATGTCTATTTGTGGCATAAACTCTCTCTTCTTGGGTCCACAATATGGACGTGGGAGCAACGATTCAAACTCATTTTCAAAGAGACCACATGCTGGATGCAAGTCATTACCAACATTTGGCCAAAATAAAGGCCGTTCTACCTTAATATCATCTTCTCGCATTTTTGCAAGGTCCTTTATCAATTGGTAGGTCTTGCTAATTACAACAGTAGTGTATTCCTTCCAAGAGGGCTTCCAATGAGGAAATCTCCGGAGCATTTCCTCTTTGTATGCAATAAAAGCTTTTAAGCCTTCTATTTCACCTTTGGATTTCTCGCTGAATTCTTTTATAGGAGCCCATGTTGGATGCATTTCTTTGCTTGGGATTGTAGTTAAGAGAGAGTAAGGTTCTTTAGGTTCCCATTTTGTATCAAGAGAATAGTGTTGCCATTGCATCACTGGTTTTTCATCCTTTAAGAAAAATCGAAAATAGTGTGGAGTGCTATGACCAATCAGGGCATCACCACCTTTTTGTATGAAAGGTAGAATAAAGCTCTTCCAATCATACATCCTCTCAACCATTGAGCATATTGTTCCTTCCTTACGGCCACCAACTTGCCTCCCACATTTTCTTATCAAGTCATCCATTGTCTCCATGTCCTTGTGTTTTAGTTCTCTTGAAACTGTACTAAATACCTGATCGATATCCTCATGTGTGTGCCCAACCAACAAAAATCCAACTTCAATCTCATTGAAGATTCTATGAGCGATTAGCATTGAGCAAAATGCAAAGAAGAGTACATTCTTATTCTTTCCTCTGCAATTGTCTGCTTGTATTCTCAAAGTTGCTGGTAGGCGACCTTTTTCTGCATGTACATTGTGAATTGCCTTCATAACGGATGTTACAACTTGATTGCTATCGTGTAGATGCAAGGAATCAATCCATATGTCTGCAAAAAACTTAAATCTGTGCACTAACACTCCACATAGACGTGTCTTTAAAAAGTATTTGCCTTGTAGCTTAGGTGGAGTGTTAACGAATCGAGGTAATGTTGTTGTATTTTGATCCATACCATCTACAATAATGCACATGTACTCATTTGGGTGAGAAATAGCTTGCTCCTTCCAAAATGCATATTTTATTCTAGAATGTCGAACAAGTCCATGATGAAATTCTCTCTTTCTTTTGTAAGCTTCTTTTTGTTCTGGAGATGTTGCACTCTCAAGTGCTCGCTTTAGATCATCACAGTCGTTGCACTTTGACATTTTTTGCCTCTTTGGGATTTTAACATGTCCAAAGCTTTTTTTCCAAAGAGTATACAAAGTATGAAAAGATGCCGGTGCATGCCCTCTTTGCCTCTGTGTTTCTCCAATAGAGTTAAATACTTCTTTTTTGGTCAAACCTATCGGAAGATGCATTTCTGATAGGTGGGGTTGCAGTAAAGAATTTTCATAAATGTAATCTTTCAAAATTGCTGTTGTCGCAACCGTTGAGGCTCTTGTTTTGGGCCTTCCTATGTTTCCATGAATGTTAAATTTAACTCCATACTTTGCTTTATTAGCCAAATTCCAATATGTGCCATGTGATAATCCTGTAATAATGCCATATGCATTATTGCATATACTTTTTCCATTTATAAGAGGCCTTATTTGATGTCCTGAACTTCGCCTTCTCTTATCATTTACAAGAAAGCAAGACAATCTCGTGAGTAGGTATTCATTTCTTCTGCTTCCTTTCCTTTGCTAGACATGTTCTCTACAACCCTTGATGTCATGTAAGTTAATGGATCGCATACATGTATGCTTACAGCATGTAGATCGCATTGCTTTTAGCATAACATCTTCATTCATTACTCTTATTCTCTTTGGTTGCTTTTCTAGATCTGCCTGCACTCGTTGTCTTTTCATGCATCTTTATGTCCGTTTTGGGACCTTCTGTACATTCTTATTTGGATTTGTGTAGTTCTCCTTGTAAGATTTATTTGTCACGTTGTTTTCATGAGATGTTGCATCCTTGATCTTATCACTCTGACATTCAAATACTGAATATTCCTTTGTTGATGTCATCCTTGCTTTTGATACATTTGTCAAACCATTTATAACATTTACAAGCTCACAATCAAAGTCAAACACCGAATAGTCCTTTGTTGATCTCATCCCTACTTTTGATATAATCGTAGAACCACTTGTCACAATGGCATTAGAGTGTCCCGAATGATCTTCAAACTCATCTATCCCTGAGAGAACATCACTCATTGATGCACTTTCTATGGATTTCCTAACTCCATAGTCAGTGGTGATAGAGTGTCCAGAATGATCTTCAAACCCATCTATTCCTGAGAGCACATCGCTCATTGATGCACTTTCTATGGATTTCAAAACTCCATAGTCTTGAAACTCCTCTACTCAAGAGAGAACATCACTCATTATACTATCGTGCATGATTTCCATAATTCCATAGTTACCTGCTTTGACTCCAAGAACTTTATCAGTATCCATGAAGCCATCCATGCTTGAAGATATAACACTATTGACATCTTTGACCAAGTTCTCAATGTGCATGAACTCATCCACCCCGGATAAGGCATCACTTGTGAAACATTTTTCTTTCTCGGTACCAATGAACTCATCGACTTCTGATAAGACATCAGTGCTATAGTTGAGTGCATTGGAATCATCCATCTCTGAAGGAATAGAGCTTGGTACATTGGCATATTCTTTCAATTCTTTGATGTTGTAGTATACATTATGTTTATCATTAAAAACCACATGCTGAGTCTTTCCAATCTTTAAAAATTGCATGCTCCATCTCAAATCCTTACCTACCTCATAGTAGGGACCATCCAATGACATTGAGTTATCATCCATACCATCATCAGTAACTTTTTGAATTCTCATCTGCGCAAATGTCCAGTGTTCAACTTGTTCAAATCCCAAGACTTGACCTTCTGCTACATACTTATTTGTAAATGATAACATTTGTAAAATATCTCCCACTCTAAAATCCAAAGATATGCACTTTGTATTCCTCATGACATGTGTTTGGATAAGTCTCATCTCTATCCCATGCAATAAATGCTTTGTTGGAAGTATTATAGGGCATAACATCTCCAAGGATTTCCATATCCCCACACTTATGCTTTAGCTCAACATGTGCACTAAGAATCCTTGATACGATAACCGCCACCTTATCTTCGCCAAGTCTTCTAAAGTGACAAATAGAATTTGGATCACTTTCATGGATTGTAGCAAATGCAACTACTTCTCTTTTGCAACATAAAATCACCTCCATCCCCGGAATAAATTTTGTAGCCATCTCCTTTGTGAGTTTCCTTTGCAAACAAGCTGTAACAACCATTATAAAGAACATTAGTCTCTTCTCAATAATCTACTTTATTAATGATTTAAAAATCCAGAACTTGTTTGAAAATTTAATTAGACACTAACCAATAACAACCCTAAACCGTAAACCAAAACAACCCTAAACCCTCAACCCTAAACCCTAAACCCTAACTCCCAAACCCTAAACCCTAAACCCTAAACCCTAACCCCCAAACCCTAAACCCTAAACCCTAACCACCAAACCCTAAACCCTAACTCCCAAACCATAAACCCTAAACCCCAAACCCTAAACCCTAACTCCTAAACCCTAAACCCTAACTCCCAAACCCTAAACCCTAAACCCTAAACCCTTAACCCTAACCCCCAAACCCTAAACCCTAAATCCTACCCCCAAACCCAAAACCCTAACTCCCAAACTCTAAACTCTAAATCCTAAACCCTAAACCCTAAACCCTTAACCCTAACCTACAAACCCTAAACTCTAAACCCTAACTACTAAACCCTAATCCCTAAACCCTTAACCCTAACCCCCAAACCCTAAACTCTAAACCCTAACCCCGAAACCCTAAACCCTAACTCCCATACTCAAAACCCTAAACCCGAAATCCTAACTCCTAAACCCTAAACCCTAAACCCTAAACCCCAAACCCTAAACCCTAAACCTTAAACTCTAACTCCCAAACCCTAAACCCTAACCCCCAAACCCTAAACCCTAAACCCTAAACCGTAAACCCTAACTCCCAAACCCTAAGCCCTAAACTCTAAACCCTAAACCCTAACTCCCAAACCCTAAACCCTAAACCCTAATCCCTAACTCCCAAACCCTAAACCCTAAACCCTAATCCCTAGCTCCCAAACCCTAAACCCTAAACCCTAAACCTTAAAATGTAACTCCCAAACCCTAAACCCTAACCCCCAAACCCTAAATCCTAAACCCTAAATCCTAAACCCTAAACCCTAACCCCCAAACCGTAAACCCTAAACCACCAAACTTTAAACCCTAACCCCCAAACCCTAACCCTCAAACCTTGAACCCTAAACCCTAAACCCTAAACCCTAAACCCTAACTCACCAAACCCCAAATCCTAAACCCAAACCACGAAATCCTAAACCTTAAATCCTATGAGTGTTTTCAAGTAATATCATTTATTTAAGTAATAGTTTTAATTAGAATTCATAAGTAATAGTGGAATTGATAGTTGGGAGGGTGGTAGTGGGAGAAAGGGAGAGTGGGAAAGTGGAGAAAGGGAGTGTGGGAGGGTGGTAGTGGGAGAAAGGGAGAGTGGGAGAGGGAGTGGGAATGGGGGCGATGGGGGTGGGGGTGGGGGTGGGGGTGGGAGGATGGGAGTGGGAGTGGGAGAGGGAGTGGGAATGGGGGAGGTGGGGGAGGGGGTGGGGCTGCTTATTGCTAAGTACACTAGAAACAAGAGGATCGACCATATATGCACATCTTTGTATATATAGGGGAAACTGTTGTAAAACCATACTGCAATAAAAAGAAAAGAATATTAGTTCATTTGATCCAATGGAAATACAAAAGCATAAAGTCAGTAAAAAGTTTGTGTCAAACCTGAGGATGGCTATTATGACCTTGTCATTAACCTCTTTCTTGAAGTTTATGAGGATTGAAATGTCCTCTTCATCGAATAGAAAAGTAAGAGGTTGTTCTCGAACTTGAAACCTAACTTGAAATGACTTCTCCATTTGCTGCAAGGTATGATTATTTTCTAGAGTCATCCGATGGATAGCCAGAGTAGCTTTGCTTTCTTGAGATGAGCTTTCTATATTCTCTACTCCAGCTATGTCCTCCTCATCCTCCTCCTCTCCCTTCTCCTGTAAAAGGATAAAATAATTATGATATTCAAAATTTTAAATTAATTATAAATTTAAAAAGACCTTTAAATGAATAAAGAAAATTAAACATAAGTTTTCATACCTCTACATATCTTCGTGGTCTTTTTATGTAACCTTCAGTGTCATATCCATCTTCTTCTGCTTCCTTGCTATCGCTAATGTCCTCACTATTATATCCAGAGCTTTGATCATTTTCATCATCTTTCTTGCTCTCATCATACATGATCATCTCTATGTCAGCATCCTCTTCATGTCAGATCGGACCTTTCTTATCAAACTTTATTGTGAGAGAAGCCACGGTATCAAGGTATTCCAAGCAAGCAGGGCTCCCAATAATATTTACATTGTGTCCTTTTCTGATAAGAGCTTCAAACAAATGTCCCATTCGACACAATGTGACTTCCCATCTAGACGGTAGCAAAAATTCCATCATACTAATTAAAAGATTAGCACTTTTTGCTGGCCTTTCATAGTGATTTGCATTGCGATGGAGGGGACTTGGAGCTTCATGCTCTTCCAGTAGTAGTTGCAATCTCTTTGCATTCCCTCTTATATTGTTTTGTAAGGAGTGATCATTGTAACGGCTCTTCATGCACAAGAAAAAGGTTTCTAGACTCTGTATCTTGAGACCGCATTCTCTCTTGTCCCTTTTTCTTGAGTATATACCATTGTAAATCTTAAGCTCATTGCCATATTGTTTTTCTAGGGTAGCAGACATTTGTTCCTTGTCATCTTTATCAGCAAATATGACTATATTACATTGTCCCACTCTACCAATGGTGGTATGTCATATTCTGTCAAGGAGTTGACGAATGTCATCCGGTGATATTTCATAGACAAAGAAAAGCTGAGGTCTCTCCCAAGCAGTGTCGTCAGACAAAAAATCATTCAATGAAACTCCCTTGCACTCAACACTCTTTCCAGACTCTGAAATGATTTCATGTATGAAAAAAAAGCCCTTGTTCAAAGTTTTCTGAGAGTGTGCTTATTGATGACTTTTTGTGCATATGCATATGCATTTTCCGGAATGTCACTTCTCATAGAGGGAGTAATTTCAGATCCATCATCTTCTACCTTCACCCATTTATGCACCCAAGCCTTCTGTTTAGCTGACGGTAAAGCTGATGCCATCTGCCTCACAATGTTATGATCAATTTTACATTGGCTAATTGGAATATTTTTTTCTCCCAATAAATATTCAATTGCACTCTTTACTGCATCACGCTTGACCTGTTGGATGATGCAATCTTCCATGCAATGATCTTTATCCTTTTTTCCAAAAAACCATTCTTTGGACATCAATTTCTCTGCAGCAAGACTTGCGTATTTGTCTGGTAGGTTTCTTAAAGGCCTCCACATCCGAGCTGTCATCTCTTTTTTCTCAATCTTCTTTGCCTTCTCTTTAATCAATGATGGAGCCTCATATGGGACATCTCCTTTCTCACATGCAAGACACACGTCTTTGATCTGATGAAAAACTTCATCACTACGGAAAAGTATGCTTGTGTAGTCTTGATACCTATCCCTTACTGTCTTAAAGCTTGTAATCACCTCTGCTCTTTCCTGCTTTCCCCTTGGTACAATGGCACTCAAGCATGTGTAGAAGTCAACAAGATTATCCGCTTCCACTTTAGTTGCAGTTCTTTTGAGAGTGGTTAAAGGAGAACTAAAAGTTTTCCATATGGTCCTAGCTTTGAGCAACATCTCTGAAGTGAAGGTGATTTTTCGTAGTGCATAAATGTCATGATTAAGTCTTTCTGACTCAATCAAATATTTTTTCTCGTTCTTGAAGATACAAATGCATGCAGAATAGTAGTGAAATTGAGGCACACTCGTGAAGGTTTTATAAGTAATTTCTCCTTTCTTGTATGCATCTCTAGAGCGCTCATTACAAGCATAGGCATAGTGCTGACCATCTATTGCCTCAAATGTACAATGAGCTAAGGAAATTTCTCTTGGCGTCCCTTATATGTCGTTCTGGATCATTCACTAAACTCTGTCCTTCTTGAAGTGAGGGAACTTGTTTTCTGAGAAACTTAGTGAATTGCATCTCAAAATCTATAGGCTGAGAGAAATTGATGGATTGACTATAATCTCCCATGACTGGCCAAAATGTTCTTGGACGGAGTACCAAATTAGAAACAACTGGTTTTTTTCCATCAATCAAAGCCTGAAAAATATTTTCAGCATAGGCTGTATCTAAGGGCCTGCTGTTGGTGAAGACACTTGCTTTGACCACTGTTGAAGCATGTATAACTTGAGTCTTCTGGCCCCATATATATCCTGGATCCTCATCTGTCACAACCTCATTCAAGCAAAGATTTAGATTCTTCATTGATAAGATTTCTGCTTCTAGATGTGACTCCATTTCAAGACCCTCTGCATCCTCTTCATGTTCTTCCTCTTCTCTTCTTTGCCCTTTCTTTGTATATGAATGACCTCTTTTTCCAGTTATAGGACTTAGAACTGTAGCTCGTGAAGTACTTGTCTTTTGCATTTGACGTCGAGGTTTATTTTTTAGGGGCTCAATGTGAACTGCTTTAGATCGCCCTACTTCTTCTTCTATTGCCTCAACTTCAGGTATACTTAAGGGCTTCACTTGTTCTGTTATTCCATCAACTTCATGAGTTACACCATCTAAGTGAGTAATACCATGAACAAGAGATGTGTGTGCATATCATGTCTTATCTGATGCATGTCATGTCTCACTCAATTCAATTTCTGTCTAAGATGCATGTGCATGTCTGGTCTCCACCAATTCAATTCTTGTCTCAGATGTAGATCCCTTGTAAGCATCCACGTGTACAAGACCCTCATCCATTGCTACAATGTGTTTTGTCTCATCCTCTCCACTTTCTCTCTCATTTGTATTACCATGAACCAAGTCTACATGGCGTGTCTCATCACTTCCTTTATTATGTGTGGATTCTTGCACCTTAGGTCCCTCCAATAAAGTTGAACCTTGTTCGATGATACCCTGAAAGTATTCAAGGATAATCTTTGACTGCATTTTTCTTGCTTCCTCAATGGGAAATTCCTCCCACACATGTTGAAGGATCTCCAATGCAGGAACCAATTCACGAAATCTAGGTGCTTTTGGCGGCGGCATCACAAAGTGCATTGCATCTTTCTTAGAAAGAAGAAACGATCTGTTGCTCATTCTTGACTTTGTGTAAATCATCATTGTACTGCTGTCTTTTTCAATTTTTATTCCTACTAAGGTGCCCCCTTGAATCAAATTGCTCTTTGAGAAAGATACATTTGATGCCCACTCATCTTTCTCCAACTCTCTCTTTGTCATCACTAGAATGATATTTCCTTTACTTAAGACCAAGAACCATGCTTTCTTTGTTGTGTCAACAACAGTCCCATTAATACACCTCAAGTTTTTATTCTTCCCAATCATATAAGTATCAATTTCATGCTTTGGGAATAGCCTAAAAGGCTTTACAAGGCTTAGAGCATAAATGCTTTGGGAATAGCCTAAAAGGCTTTACAAGGCTTAAAGCATAAATGTGAAAAAAAATAAGGATTTACAATGATCTCTAAATACAAATTTGAAGTCTGTCATATATAAGTGCAAAATGCTCTGTCAACTCCCGCAACTGATATAAGTGTAAAATGCTCTGTCAACTTCCACAACTGTAATCTGTCATGTCCACTGATACAACTTTCAATCATCTTGAAAGTTTAAAAACCTTAATCGTTGCTTAAATGGTAGGGTTGTTGTGACTGTGAAACCGAATGTGAACGAATGGACTGACTCCGATTAGGAACTAGTCGGGAAATTTTGAGCATGGCTTTGATTGGTTTTTTTGGAGTTCTCTCCTCTAAGGACAAACTAATCTATGCTAATCTAGACTACACCAACCGTCGAAGCGAAGAAAAGCAAGAAATAATTTCTTTTCCATTGTTCTTTTTAATATCCTTAGGTTGCAATAATCTATTTTCCATTATTCTTTTTAATACACTAAGGTTGTGAGATTAAAAAAGATAAAATTTATATTTTCAAAAACTAATTTACTTACAACTCATAAGAATTGAACATTCACATTAATAAGAAGTTAAAATCTTAATAAATTTGAATTTAAATAATAAAAACTATAAAGTAGTTTAACTTAAAGTTTATGAAAAAATAACGTAAAATAAAGAAAATAAGACTTAAAATAAAAAATTTAATATTTACCTAGAAGAATATATTAATTCTCCCTAAAAAGAAATAAATTAAAGTAATAATAATGAATGTAAGTTAAACTACTTTTAAAATTTTAATTTAAAATGTAATAAAATAAAAATTATACTTTTTATATTCCAAAACAAAATGCATTATAGTCTAAATTAAACTAGTAAATTGAAAATGAAAGTGAAACTCATTTTAAATTCAAAAACAAAGAAAAAATTAAAATTCAAGTTTCTACAAGTTTTGCTTTTAGCATACATTTGTCTTTTCACATCCACGCGTTTGTCTTTTCAAACACAAGGTTGTCTTTTATCACAATTTTCAAGTTTTCACACGTTTATCTTTTCAAACACAAGGATTCATAGTTTAAAAAAAGGCGAGAAATTTGAAATTCTAGTTTCCACACGTTTCTCTTTTCAAACACCAAGGTTTGTAGTTTTGTTTGTTTAAGTTTCGACTAAATCACACACCAATCTCCTCTAATATGCCTCATTGATCGTAGCTCCCAAATTCTTCCATCAAAACATCTCTCCTTTATCTCTTCTTGATCGTCGCCCACTCATTTTTTCTCCTCATTGGTAAGATTTTCTATCTCGATCGTACTTTCTCTTGTGCCCTTCCTCTCTAAATTTTCATCAAACACCAAGGTTTATAGTTTTGTTTGTTTAAGTTTTGACTAAATCACACACCAATCTCCCCTCATATGCCTCATTGATCGTAGCTCCCAAATTCTTCCATCAAAACATCTCTCCTTTATCTCTTCTCGATCGTCGCCCACTATTTCTCCTCTTCATTGTTAAGATTTTCTATCTCGATGGTACTTTCTCTTGTGTCCTCCCTCTCTAAATTTTCATCTCTCGTCCATTTCTCTCACTCTTCTCTCTCTCTCTTTCCTCTCTGCTCTAGTCTACGTTTCCTCTCATCTTAGTCTACTCTCTCCCCTCCTCTTCATTTCCCCTCTCTCTCTCTCTCTCCCACTCTCTCCTCACCTTTTCTCTCTCTCTCACTTATGCTCCCCACTCTCACTCTCACTTGCCGCGGCCTCCCCCCTCTCTCTCTCTCCCCTCCCCTCTCTCTCTCTCCCCCCTCTCCCCCTCTCGCTGCCGCGGCAGCGGCCTCCCCCCTCTCTCTCTCTCTCCCTCTCTCTCTCTCTCCCCCTCCCTCTCTTTCGCTGCCGTGGCAACGGCCCCCCCTCTCTCTCTCTCTCCCCCCTCTCTCTCGCTGTCGCGCCTCCCCCCCTCTCTCTCTCTCCCCCTTCTCTCTCGCTACCACGGCAGCGGCCCCCCTTCTCTCTCTCTCCCTCCCCCTCTCTCTCGTTGTCGCCCCCCCCTTCTCTCTCCCCCCCTCCTCCTCTCTCGCTGCCACGGCAGCGGCCCCCCCTTACCTTCTCTCTCCGCTGCCCCCTCCTCTCCCCCCCCTTCTCTCTCTCTCCCCCCCTTCTCTCTCGCTGCCGCGGCAGCGGCCCCCCCCTTCTCTCTCTCTCCCTCCCCCTCTCTCTCGCTACTGCGCCCCCTCCTCTCTCTCTCCCCCCCTCCCCCCCTCCTCTCCCCCCCCCTTCTCTCTCTCTCTCCCCCCCCTTCTCTCTCGCTGCCGCGGCAGTGGCCCCCCCCCTTCTCTCTCTCTCCCTCCCCCTCTCTCTCGCTGCCGCACCCCCCCTCTCTCTCTCCCCCCCTCCTCTCTTGCTACCGCGGCAGCGGCCCCCCCTCTCTCTCTCCCCTCCCCTCCCCTCCCTCTCTCCCCCCCCCTCCCTCTCCCCCCCCCTCTCTCCGCTGCTATGGTAGCGGCCTCCCCCCCCTCTCTCTCTCTCTCCTCCCCTCCTTTCTCTCCCCCCCTCCTCTCTCGCTGTCGCGGCAGCGGCTCCCCCCTCCTCTCTCTCTCTCTCTCTCCCTCCCCCTCTCTCTCACTGCCGCATCCCCCCCTTCTCTCTCTCCCCCCCTCCTCTCTCGCTGCCGTGGCAGCGGGCCCCCCCCTCTCTCTCTCCCCTCCCCTCCCCTCCCTCTCTCCCCTCTCTCTCTCCCCCCTCTCTCTTGCTACCCCCCCTTCTCTCTCTCCCCCCCTCCTCTCTCACTGCCGCGACAGTAGCCCCCCCTCTCTCTCTCTCTCTCCCCTCTCTCTCGTTGCCGCGCCCCCCTTCTCTCTCTCCCCCCCCTCCTCTCTCGCTGCCGCGGTAGCGCCCCCCCCTCTCTCTCCCTCTCCCCCCCTCCTTCTCCCCCCCTCTCTCCGGTGCCGCGGCAGCGGCCTCCCCCCCTCTCTCTCTCTCCCCCCCCTCTCTCTCTCCCCCCCCTCTCTGGCGTTGCCGTGCCCCCCCCTTCTCTCTCTCCCCCCTCTCCTCTCTCGCTGCTGCGGCAGCGGCCCCCCTTCTCTCTCTCTCCCCCCCTCCTCTCTCGCTGCCGCGGTAGCTGCCCCCCCTCTCTCTCTCTCCCTCCCCCTCTCTCTCGCTGGCGCGCCCCCTCCCCTTCTCTCTCCCCCCCTTCTCTCTCGCTGCCGTGGCAGCGGCCCCCCCTCTCTCTCTCCCCTCCCCTCCCCTCCCTCTCCCCCCCTCTCTCCACTGCCGCGGCAGCGGCCTCCCCCCCTTTCTCTCGCTGTCGGGGCAGCAGCCCCCCCTCTCTCTCTCTCCCTCCCCCTCTCTCTCGTTGCCGCGCCCCCCCTCCTCTCTCCCTCCCCCTCTCTCTCGCTGCCGCGCCCCCCCTTCTCTCTCTCCCCCCCCCTCCTCTCTCTCTGCCACCTCTCTCTCTCCCTCCCTCCCCTCCCTCCCTCCCCCCCCTCCCTCTCCCCCCCTCTCTCCGCTATCGCGGCAGCGGCCTCCCCCCCCTCTCTCTCTCTCCCCCCCTCGCGGCTTCCCCCTCTCTCCCCTCTCTTCCCCCCCCTCCCCCTTCTCTCCCCCCTCCCTTTCTCTCCCCTCTCTTTCCCCCCCCCTTCTCTCCTCTCTCCCCCTCTCTCTTTCTCTCTCTCTCTTTTGCTGCCTAAAAGTCTTTCCTTCACT
Source organism: Dipteris shenzhenensis (assembly GCF_047967505.1). Lineage (NCBI taxonomy): Eukaryota > Viridiplantae > Streptophyta > Polypodiopsida > Gleicheniales > Dipteridaceae > Dipteris > Dipteris shenzhenensis. Next base: position 52,556,099 of record NC_141601.1, read on the forward strand.
TTTCTCTCTCTAAGTTCTCTCTCTATAATAAAATTTCAAAGAATACAAATTTTAAAAAAAGTACCGGGAAAAAAGTTGAGATCTATGCTTGTGCTGCTTTTGCCCTTCCTCCTCTTTTTGCTTCTCCTCTTGCTCTTCCTTGTTGAAATGAGAGAAACAATGAGAGAAGGAGAGTATATATAAGAAAAACTAGGGTTTTAAGTGCTTCTCTCTCATTGGTCCTTCTATAACATTATCTCCTCTCCCATTGGCCTCTCTATTAGATTATCTTCTCTCTCTCTCCCACCCACTCCCATCCTCCCACCCCATTCCCTCTCCCACCCCCATCCTCCCACCCCATTCCCACTCCCACCCCCATCCTCCCACCCACCTCCCCATTCTCACTCCCATGCCCACGCCCATTCCTTTCACCTTCCCCATTCCCACTCCCTCTCCCACTCCCCATCCTCCCACCCCACCCCTCCCACTCCCACCCTCACCCCACCCCCACCTCCCCCATTCCCAATCCCCCTCCCATTCTCCCACCCTTATCCTCCCACCTCACCCCTCCCACTCCCATCCTCCCACTCCCTCTCCCACTCCCACTCCCATTTTCCCACCCCCCCACCTCCCCCATTCCCACTCCCTCTCCCACTCCCACTCCCATTTTCCCACCCCCCCCACCTCCCCATTCCCACTCCCTCCCCCCTCCTCCACCCCACCCCTCCCACTTCCACCCCCACCTCCCCCATTCCCACTCCCATCCTCCCACCTCACCCCTCCCACTTCCACCCCCACCTCCCCCATTCCCACTCCCTCTCCCACTCCCATCCTCCCACTCCCACTCCCCACCCCTCCCACTCCCACTCCCATCCTCCCACCCTCACCCCACCCCCACCTCCCCCATTCCCACTCCCACTCCCATTCTCCCACCCCCACCCCCACCTCCCCCATTCCCACTCCCTCTCCCACTCCCACTCCCATTCTCCCACCCCCACCCCCACCTCCCCCATTCCCACTCCCTCTCCCACTCCCACTCCCATCCTCCCACCCCCACCCCCACCCCCACCGCCCCCATTCCCATTCCCTCTCCCACTCTCCCTTTCTCCCACTACCACCCTCCCACACTCCCTTTCTCCACTTTCCCACGATCCCTTTCTCCCACTACCACCCTCCCAACTATCAATTCCACTATTACTTATGAATTCTAATTAAAACTATTACTTAAATAAATGATATTACTTGAAAACACTCATAGGATTTAAGGTTTAAGATTTCGTGGTTTGGGTTTAGGATTTGGGGTTTGGTGAGTTAGGGTTTAGGGTTTAGGGTTTAGGGTTTGTGAGTTAGGAATTAGGGTTTGTGAGTTAGGGTTAGGGTTTAGGGTTTGTGAGTTAGGGTTTAGGGTTTGGTGGTTTGGATTTAGGGTTTGGGGGGTAGGGTTTAGGGTTTAGGGTTTAAGATTTGGGAGTTAGGGTTTAGGGTTCAAGGTTTGAGGGTTAGGGTTTGGGGGTTAGGGTTTAGAGTTTGGTGGTTTGGGTTTAGGGGGTAGGGTTTAGGGGTTAGGGTTTGGGGGATAGGGTTTATGATTTAGGTTTTAGGGTTTGGGGGTTAGGGTTTAGGGTTTAGGGTTTGGGGGTTAGGGTTTTGGGTTTGAGTTAGAGTTTAAGGTTTAGGGTTTAGGGTTTGGGGTTTAGGGTTTAGGGTTTAGGGTTTGGGAGTTAGGGTTTAGGGTTTTGTGCATTATTGTAGATGGTATGGATCAAAATACAACAACATTACCTCGATTCGTTAACACTCCACCTAAGCTACAAGGCAAATACTTTTTAAAGACACATCTATGTGGAGTGTTAGTGCACGGATTTAAGTTTTTTGCAGACATATGGATTGATTCCTTGCATCTACACGATAGCAATCAAGTTGTAACATCCGTTATGAAGGTAATTCACAATGTACATGCAGAAAAAGGTCACCTACTAGCAACTTTGAGAGTACAAGCAAACAATTGCGGACGAGACAATAAGAATGTACTCTTCTTTGCATTTTTCTCAATGCTAATCGCTCATAGAATCTTCAATGAGATGGAAGTTGGGTTTTTGTTGGTTGGGCAGACACATGAGGATATCGATCAGGTATTTAGCACAGTTTCAAGAGAACTAAAACACAAGGACATGGAGACAATGGATGACTTGATAAGAAAATGTGGGAGGCAAGTTGGTGGCCGTAAGGAAGGAACAATATGCTCAATGGTTGAGAGGATGTATGATTGGAAGAGCTTTATTCTACCTTTCATACAAAAACGTGGTGATGCCCTGATTGGTCATAGTGCTCCACACTATTTTCGATTTTTCTTAAAGGATGAAAAACCAGTGATGCAATGGCAACACTATTCTCTTGATACAAAATGGGAACCTGAAGAACCTTACTCTCTCTTAACTTCAATCCCGAGCAAAGAAATGCATCCAACATGGGCTCCTATAAAAGAATTCAGCGAGAAATCCAAAGGTGAAATAGAAGGCTTAAAATCTTTTATTGCATACAAAGAGGAAATGCTCCAGAGATTTCCTGATTGGAAGCCCTCTTGGAAGGAACACACTACTGTTGTAATTAGCAAGACCTACCAATTGATAAAGGACCTTGCAAAAATGCGAGAAGATGATATTAAGGCAGAACGGCCTTTATTTTGGCCAAATGTTGGTAATGACTTGCGTCCAGCATGTGGTCTCTTTGAAAATGAGTTTGAATCGTTGCTCCCACGTCCATATTGTGGACCCAAGAAGAGAGAGTTTATGCCACAAATAGACATAGATGTCCATTGTTTTGTTGCAGTTCGACCATCGGATGATGAACATGAGAACGTGAAGTTTTGGGTTGCGAAAGTAGTTGACGTGAGCATGGATGACCGGGGGAGAGCTACAACAGTTACAGCGGTATGGTATGAGCCAAGGGGCAGGAAGAAGAACCAAGATAACAGTACATTGTATAGTAGTTGTTTGAAAAAGGAATGGGTCCCCAACCATGAAGCAATTTCAAGACTTTCCACAGAGACAGTCATAGTATCCTGGAAATCAAGGTCAAAGAAAACAAAGAAGCGCATGGGGTATGATGTCGAAGACAAAATAAAATTACCGCAACCAATTATTACGTACATTACAGAGTTCACAAAGATGCTCGCCCGGGAGGAAGTAGAAGGAGATAGTGCAAATGAAGAATGCCCATGATAACACCATTCAAATATCGAGAAAGAGTGAAGGTGGTGGTGGCTGTCAGATGAGAGTGAATGAAGATGGCACCCAAGCGACAAGTGATGATAGAAAGGACATTCTGAACAAGCAAATGTTTGGATCGCTCATTTCTGTGATCATGATAGAAAAGGACATTCAAACAAGCAAATGTTTGGATCGCCCATTTGTACTAAACTCATTGTAAAGGAAAAATTAAATTATTGAAAAGGCCACAGGAGATCCTTTGTACAAAGACTCATCCAGAGCAATATTTGTTGTAAAACTTACGACATGATAATGTAAAATTGCAAGCATAGCTATTGCTATTTTTTGGAGTACAAAAGAGGCTTCCATCATGTCTCATGTCTATATAAACCTTTTAATTTCTTGAATATTCAAGAGTGTTATAGTTTTTTATATGAGTCCAAAATGAATGAAATAAGTCTTAGTAAGAAAAGATGTTGTTTTTTATGAGATGAGTAGCTGGTAGAAACTAGTAAATGTAATTGATGATGTGGATGCACAAAATGGTAATGTTGCATAGAATTCACAACAGTAATCACAAAATATTAGTGGATCTATAGTGTCCTCTAGCAGTGATTCACATACTTTGCCATGGACAGGTAGATTGAGATAACGAGGATCTCCTCAAAGAAATGCAAATACTGGTATGCAAGTATCACAAAAAGGAAAAGAGAAAGTAGATCTACCCATGTTTGATGTGAATGCAGGTCACTTTTATGTGGATGGTGAATCCAGTGGCTCAGAATAGAGCCTTGATAATGAGTTGGGTATTCCTTCTATTGTTACACTTGGAGTAAGAAAGACAAGGGATGTTTTGAGAGCACCTGGTAGTGAGCCTATATTGCACAAGTCTACCAGAGTTAAGTATCCTATGGATAGGCTGAAATATGATGGATTTACAGCCCTTCACTATGCCTATATGGTCAAAGTGATACATGAACCAGAACCCACTTCTTTTGAGCAAGCCATGGGAAAAGAAAAATGGAAGAGAGCCATGGATGAAGAAATGGATGCCTTGGAAGAAAATGCTACATGGAAATTGGTGCCTTTGCCTAAATACAAGAATGCAAGTGGGTTTATAAGGTGAAGCACAATGCAGATGTTTTTGTGAATAGATACAATGTGATATTTGTCGTCAAGGGGTATGCACAGACATATGGCATTGATTATGAAGAAACATTCAGTCTGATTGCAAGGATGGCAACCATAAGAGCAGTCATTGCTATGGCTGCATCAAAGGGATGGTCTTTACATCAAATGGATGTAAAGAATGCTTTCTTGCATGGTGATTTGCAAGAAGAGGTCTATATAGAGCAGCGACTCGGTTATGTTCATGTTGTTCATCCTGAGTTTGTTTGCAGGTTGAAGAAAACCTTGTATGGCTTGAAGCAAGCACCCTAAGCAGACAAAATAGGACAGTATCTTGTCACTATTGGCTTTCAGATTTCCAAGGCAGATTTCTCACTGTATGAGCCAAGGCAAACCTCAATGCCAAGGCAAAAGTGCATGAGCCCCAAATCTATGGTAGTACGATTTCTCACTCCATGGTAGTACGATTGCGACGCTCTACAACACCATTTTGTTGCGGAGTATGTGCAGTCGTGAGTTGGCGCTTAATGCCATTCTCGTGCAAGTATGTGTCGAACTCTTTTGACAGGAACTCTCCTCCTCGATCCGTGCGAAGCTTCTTTACCTTCAGCCCGCTTTCGTTTTCCACCATCTTTTGCCACTGTTTGAATTTTCCAAGAGCTTCAGCCTTATCTCGTAAAAAATACACCCACATGTATCTACTGTAGTCGTCGACGATAAGCATATAGTAGTTACATCCCCCCAAAGCTTGAGTTGGAGCTTTCCCACTGAGATCAGCATGAACCAATTGTAGAGGAGCCTTTGCCCGATAGCCGCTCTCATGTGGAAAAGCCTTCCTTTGTTGCTTGCCCATCATACAAGCTTCACAAGGTTCCTGCACCTTTGAGAGTGCAGGCAAGTGTGCAACCATCCCTGTTTTCTGCATTTCCAAAAGAATAGGATAACTAAGATGACCAAATCTTTCATGCCATACCTTACTGATGCCGACTCCTGAAGAGACTGTTAGTGCCGTCAGCTCGTAGAGATTGTTCTTCCTTACTGCCTTGCCGACCACCTTGCCCGCTGCATTAAGGATTTCTGCTCCGGTCCTCTTGAAACGCACCTCCAAGTTGCGATCAGTTATCGCAGCAACCGAAAGCAAGTTCTTCTTTAGCTGAGGAACTAGTAATACATCAGAAAGCTCTTTAGTTTCACCCTCTTGAATGGAAAGAGAGATAGTACCTGTACCTTCCACAGGGCATTTTGCATTATTACCAACCGTCACGTTCATGGGCTCTTGTAGAGGCTTGAAAGAGCTATACCAGTCCTTCTTTCTGGTCATGTGACGGGACGCTCCACTATCAAGGAGCCACGAATCATTCGTTGTTGAAACTTCTGTTGAGGAGCATATTTCTTCAATTGCAACCCATAGCTCCAACTCAGTTTCAACTGTGTTGGCAGATTCCTTGCCTTTCGAAGAAGACTGTGTAGTGCCATTCTTTTCGTCCTGCTGCTTCTTTCTGCAATCCTTGATCATGTGACCGCTTTTGTTGCAGTAGTGGCACTTACCTGAAAACTTCTTCTTCTTACCATTCTTCTTCTCTCCACCCTTCCCTTTGGATGTGGTTGAGAATGCTGCATCACTTCCGCCATCGCGGGTCTTCATTCGCATCTCCTCCTCTAGAAGCATCGCGCTGAACTCTTCAAAAGTGAGGGGTGGATTTCTTACCTGCGTGTTGAGTGTCGTGACCAACGCATCGTACTTTTGTGGAAGGATCCGAATGCACCTTCTGGCCAACTCTTCGCTGGTCTTTGTAATCCCAACCGCCGCCATCTGATCACGTAGATTCTTGATCCGTGTGATGAATGTCTCAGCTGATTCTCCATCAGAGCACCTCTCTGCAGCAAGCATATTCTCCAGATTTTGAATTCTGGTCTGATTCCGCGTTTCATACTGACCTTTCAGTATGTTCCAAGCCTCACTTGCCTTGTCTGTATGCTGAATCAGAGTCAAAACAGAATCACTTGAACTGGTAACAAGAGCACAGAGTGCATCTGCGTTCCTTCGTTTCCATGCCCGAAGAAGATCTGCATTCGGTGGCGTTATGACGTTGGGGTTGTCTGGATTCGGTGATCCAACCGGTTCTGGATCCAATCCCAGAACAGTATCCAGAAGCTCATATGAATCCAAGATCGCGCTGATCTTGAATTTCCACAAAGTATAATTCGTCCCATCGAGCTTGCCTTCATTGAAGGCAGGTGGACGAATTCGCAACGGGGTTGGTGCAGCCATCACTCCTAGTAGCCTTTGCTAACAAAGCTCGTTGAACTTGCAATAAAGTCGTTACTTAGATAGCCTGAGCTCTGATACCATGTAAGAAAATAGTACGCAGCGGAAGATAACAACAAAACGCAAGTACACGATGGAAAGCTGGAGAGAATACAAAAATTCTGATATACCAAACTGCTGATACAACTGATGGTTGGCTGTCCACCCGTGCGCTCTACAGACAGAGCTTCGATGGTGATCTAGACAGCGGAGGACTATGAGCGTGAAGAACTGGTGATCTGATGATAGGGGGTGGCCACTTATATAGTGTAAGTGGTTGACGGTCGGCCCTGTAATAGGCAGTCGGCCTAATAGACAGTCGGCCTGGAAGACCAACCGACCCTTCAGAAAACATGCCGTCGGGCAGATGAAGGATCGCGCATAGGTCATACCGTCGGGCCTGGGGCTACCGGCAGCCCCCGGACCCTGCCGCTGGGGGCTTTGCCCCCAGACCCCCACCGGGGGCCTGCGCCCCCCGAACCCCTTGCTATCGGGGGGGCTATCGCCCCCCCGAACCCCCCCTTTGTGCAGACGGGTATCTACTCTTGGCTCCTAAGCCGTCTCATAACCATCTGGTCTACTCTAAGACCCCTTCCAGTGTCTAAACTGGGGATCCCTCCCAATATCTGATACCCATCATGGCTTCTCCTCATATGGGGGCCTTACAACATTGGGTACACAGAATATTGGTGGGTTACATGAGAGGTGGACATTTGAGCTAACTCTAACATGCATCAGGGCCAATTGTCATTTATTGTGATAATATAAGCAGTATACACTTGGCAAATAACCTAGTCTATCATGCTAGAACAAAGCACATTGAGGTGCATTATCACTATGTGTGGGAGAAGGTTCCAGTAGGTTTTATTAATTCTGTTTATGTCAGCATAGAGGATCAGGTAGCTGAAATATTCACGAAGGCATTACGTGCAGAGAAGCTGCACAAGTTCAGAGACCTACTTGGTGTGCAAAAATTAGGATTGAGCTCGAGGGGGAGTGTTGAGATATCGAGCTCCACTCATGATATGCTAGGGTGACCGTTGTGCATTTATGTCACCGACTTGTTAGCTGTAGGTGCCATTGGTACACCGTCCATGAATAATAGCTGGATGACAGCTATCTTTATGTACTCTAGTTAGTGGCTCAGTTAGTATGCCACCTAGGTTAGTTGAGTTTGGTTTGAAACCTAGAGGGTTCACCTATTCCCTTTGTACTTAGAGAGAGTTCTTTTGGCTTTCACAACTAAGAAGAGGAAAACTGTTTTCAGCCTCCAACTTTGTGTGTATTCCCCCATTGTGTATGTGAGAAAGCTGCAAGTGAGACTCCTTACTTCTCTCCCACTCTCTTCACAATGTCTAGATACATTGTTTCAATGTGTTGCATATCCTCACTTGCAAGAAACATGTTCTTAGGTTGGTTTCCATAATGACTATGACTTGAATGTCCACCACGATAATTTTTTGTTTCGTAGAAATGCCCTCAATTGCTACTGAATTGACTGGTCACCTTGGTGGTACTTCTTCCTATAGCAATCTCTTTCATAGTGTCCAAATTTATGATAGTAGTCGCATTGAATCCTTGACATGTTGGTGGATGCATTCCCTCATCCTTTGAATCTTTCTCAATTGGAACGATTTCCTCTCTGCTGATGTTGATGTTGCTGAGGATGATGCTAATGCTGACCTTGATGCTGATTTTGTAGCTAATGATGACCACTTCATTGGAATGATCTACCTCTACCTCTTCTTTTGCCTCTACTTCTATCTAAATTTGAGAATGCTTGATCATTGGAATGAACTTTGCAAGTGTAATGGCTTGCATCCTGTGTTCTTCACCAAGTAAAACTAATTGGAGTTCTTCCAATGTCGGAATTTTCTGCCGTTGCATGGCAATACTTTGACTAGATTCTCCTATCCTTCTCCTAGTCCATTGAGGATGAATTGAACCATTTTTGTGGGATTCATAGTCTCTCCTATTGTTGCGAGTTTATTGTTGTAATCCTTGATTTTGAGTATGTAAGCATGACCGGTTTCACTACTGTGGAGGCATCTGCTAAGCTAGACAACTCCAATTATGGCACATGGCAATACTGAATGGAGATCATTATTGTACTTCAAGGCAAATGGGAGTATGTTGATGGGTCTAGACCTAGACTGTTGGATGATCCAGCTAGTAGTAGCTCTACTCTACTTTTTGTTGTAGCAATAGTAGAAGGATCTATAGTGAGATCTACAGCTACACCAACAATGACTGCACTTGTAGTAGCAAATCCTACCATTGCCAAGCATTGCAAAATGGGACAAGAAAGACTAGTATGCATATCATCTAATCAAAGAGAATGTCCATGATGTCATGCGAGGACATCTCAACACAGTGAAGACATCAAAAGAATCATGGGATACTAGTCATAGACATGGTGAGAAAATGTAAAATTGTCTATGAAATCACTGTCTAAATCAACCACAAAAATTGACTGAATCAACTGAAAATTGAACTATCGGTAGTGAAGATAAATCTACAATATATATCCAATATGTTACAAGGTTTGTGGAAAATGAAGCTGGGAATAGCCAAGAGGCTTTACAAGGCTTGAAATGATGTGAACAATGTCAAGAAATAGCCAAATAGGCCTCACAATGATGACATGTGTGTGTAAAATCAAATCATGTGCTATTTCCCACTAGACAATTGGTCAATGCTTTTGAACACTCTAAATTCTATACACTAAACTATGGAACGTCAGGTTTCATGTAATGTGATGATGTGAAACCGCATGCGAGTGAAGGGATTGGAACTATTTAGGAATTTTTTGGCATGTCTTTGCTTGTATGCTTTGGAGATCTCTTCGCTATGGATGATGTAAAATACTCTGAACTAGATCTAGACCGACCATCAAGTGATGAAAAAGGAAAAAAATAATTCCTTTTCTTTGTTCATTCTAGGTGTTGGGTCAAATGCGTCAATGTAGAGGCTGATGTGCGTGTGAGAAGTGGATTTGTCATCAGCTCTCAAAAGTGTGTGATCATTGCACCAAAATGTTTGCATGATGTGATGAGCATGTAGAGTACAAAAAATCAATCGTTTTTCCTTTTTGGAGAGCACCCTCAAATTCTTCTTGCATCAGGAGATATGGCTTGATCTAGGTGAAGGGGCAAAAAGGGTGAAAATGATGATGTGGCAAGAGGGGGTCACATGCAGAATCAGTGTGCTAGTGGAGTAGTGCTAAGGTGCAGATGGGTTCACATGCAGTGCACAGTGTGCTTGCAGAGAGGTGATTGTGCCTGGCAGGTGTCAGTGCCATGTGGCATATGACTTGGCTTGATGAGTTAGCTTTGACTAGTCAATTACTGACTAGGCACTGATGATGTAGCAGTGACAGCTAGTAGGTGATGTGGAATGGCCTACATGGCTATTGACTAGTCAACACTGACATGACACTTAGTTGGCAAGTGTTGACTTGGCAGATCAGGATAAGGTGCCACATGACCAAACCTAACTATGATGAACCAACTAGGGATTAACTTGTCCCAAGGTTAGCTTAACCAATAGTGGGTGATTGTTTATGAAGAGCCACATGTCACTACTATGACCAACAATAGGTGTGTGGTGACCCTAGAGGATAGATTGGCCAAAATCTATGAGGATTCCACCAAGATTCCACGTATTAAGAAGAGGAGTTGTGGGCGTTTTTGCGGGAGGAGCATCGCCACCACTACAAATGGAGTTGGGATCTTGTATAATCAAGGCTTGGAGCACTATGTAAGGAGATGCTGGTGGTAGCTATGGCATTGAAGGCTTGATGGAGGCACCATTTAGAGTTTCTACTATGAGACATTGATGCTAGAGTGAGTAGCTGCCCGCCATCATGCATTGATGTGCATGGAGCCTTGTTGATAGAGATATGAACCGGGAGATATGGCATAGGATCTATAGGGAGTGCTACAGCCCGTGAGCATGGAGGTGCTTGGTGTTACAACTTGGTGAGATTTGGCATAGTGGTGGATAGCAGTATGGAGTCTGTCATTTATAGAAACGGGTAGAGGATGGAAGAGCTCAAAGGTTCATTGTTGTAGGTGCCAGGACCACCACTGTGTAGCTCATTGCAAGGAGCGACTTTAGTAGGCTGGAAATTCGTGCATAGCAGAAGGTTCGTTGGAGTCATGGGAGGTTGAGTTGCAAACTAGGCTACGTATGGAAACTGGATATGGTCAGTCATTAGAAAAAGGTAGGACGCCAAGCTCCTCAGTTGTAGAGAGTTGTAGAGGCTAAGGCTGAGGTGATTGGAGAGCCTTAACAGATGAGTCAAAGCCTTTGAAGTCATAGTAGGCCTTGAAGTAGCTGTTTGCAGTCTGCTATGAGAGATGGCGTAGCAACCCAAGTAATCACTTTACGGGATGGAGCCTCACTGGTGACTTTCTTTGGTGGATGGTTGTTGATGGCAGTGCCAGGCAGAGCTCTTTGTAGAGCTTGATGGAAGCATAGGTGGCCATGGGAGGCCTTAGTATACTATTGTGGCTAACTTAATGCTTGGAGTCACGATTGCCTTAGGACATCATAGATCTAAAAGAAGAGTCATAGGTGTTGTAGACTCCTTAGGTTGCCTTAGTCACACATAGATCTGAAAGAAGATCTATATCTTTCTTTCTCTCACAGAGAGGAAATCTCTCCCAAAGAAATCTCTCTCCCACACAATAGATCTTTCTTCCTCACACGTTCAAAATTGGAAACCTCCCTCTCTCTCACACTAGAAATGAAACTTACCTAAATGAATCTCTCTCAAATTATCTCTCTCTAGGAGATCACTCAATCTCTCAATAAACTATAACTATCACAAAAAATGTGAACATAAATATTCAAGTCTCATGGATGCAATTCTATCACCAACACTCTCAATGGAAGTGAAAGGAAGGAACTCACAATCACTCAAGAGAACTCTCAATCTCTCAATCACTCGAGAAATGTGAACAAAAATATTCAACTTTCATGGATGGAATTCTATCACCAATAGACCAAAATTCTCTCAATGGAAGTGAAAGGAAGGAACTCACAATCACTCAAGAGAACTCTCAATCACTCTCATGCTCTCAATGATCACAATGCCTTTGCGGAATGCAAGGGATCTCTAATACCATGACAAAATATGAAGGGGGGAGAGGAAAAGTGTGGATATGAGGAGAGAGGGCACAACTAGAGAGTTGTTGAGATATCGAGCTCCACTCACGATATGCCAGGGTGACCGTTGTGTATTTATGTCACCGACTTGTTAGCTGGAGATGCGGTTGGTACACTGCCCACGAATAATAGCTGGATGACAGCTATCCTTATCTACTCTAGTTTGTGGCTCAGGTAGTATGCCACCTTAGTTAGTTGAGTTTGGTTTGAGACCCACATATAGGGTTCTTCTATTTTCTTTGTACTAGAGTTCTTTTGGCTTTCACAACTAAGAAGAGGAAAATTGTTTTCAGCCTCCACCTTTGTGTGTATTCCCCCATTGTGATTGTGAGAAAGCCTCAAGTGAGACTCCTTCCCTCTCTCCCACTATCTTAACATGGTATCAGAGCCTTGTTCGTGGTAAGGAGCTCAAGAAAGCAAACCAAGTTCGTAGTGTCCTGGTAAGAGGACAAGTGTTGCTTTCCTTTTTCGAGTTTGGGAGCAAATCTTTGCAGGTAGCACAGCCGAAAGTGCAAGAGTGCACTGTCTCAGATTGAGACGCCCTTCGCGGTGTGGCGAGAGGGCATTATATGTTGCAGGGTCATTTCGGGGCCCGTTTTGGACTCGGGGGGGTCACTTATCATATGTAACCCTATCACGTGAGTTCAACAGAAGGATATTTTTTATTTCTAAAATTTACAAAAATAAATATACATAAGGGACAATTTAAAATAAATTTGGGAAAATTTTACAGATTTGTATAGAAAAGGGGTACATTTTATTAATGAAAAAGTTACAGATAAGGGATTTTCAAAATAGTCCTTGAACGCACGTGATATAGAGGGTTTATACATAGTGATCCCCCCGAGGTTTTGGAGGCGGAAGTTCTCCGCAGGCACTCATAAAAAGGCCCTGTTTTTGCTGTGCGACCACTGTTCTACAGGTCGGTGAAAAGTTGCCACAGAAATTGCATCGTATGCCTGTGCACAGAGACATTGGGAGTTGCAGATTCATGCTTGTTGCCTGTTGATGCAAAATCGTCACTAGGAAGTGACTGTGTGGTGAAATAACACTTTCGTGAGTTTTGCAGATCTGCCCGTGTGAGGCAAAAGCTGTATTTTTTTGCAGTGACAGAATATTTTGTAGTGTTCTGTAATGGCATCTGATTCTCTTTCACAGATTGTCACTGAAAAGCTGACAAGAATAACTTCCAGGCATGGAAGTTTAGAATGACGAATTTCTTGATGGGAAAAGGCTATTGGGAGTTCATTACAGGAAATGAAGAAGAACCTGTTCTTCCTAATGTTCCCAATCAACAGGAAATGCAGGCATTCAAAGGATGGCATGAGAGAGCCAGGAAAGTTATGTACTGGCTGTCTATCAGTATTTCGGACTCCATGATTGTGCATATTCAGGATGCAAGTATGCCAAAGGTGGCATGGGATACGTTGGCTAAAATGTACAGCACAAATACGCAGGCCAGGAAAATGCAGCTCAAGCAGGAGCTGCACAATGTGTAGAGAGAAAATATGAGCATCAATGACTACCACATGAAGGTGAAGAAAATTACAGCTGCACTTGCTTCCATTGGGTCGCCAGTGGATGATGACGATTTAGTTTCTGTGACCTTGAATGGTCTAGGAAAGGATTATGCACAGTTCCAAACATCCATTGCCATCCGTGAAAAATTTCCTGATTTTGAGGAGTTGATTGCTCTTCTAATTTCTGAAGAGCAGAGAAATGGTGGTGCATCTTCTTCAGCAGGAACTTCAAAAGAAGATGTCTTCTACTCAAATGCTGGCAGAGGTAGAGGCAGAGGTAGAGGAGGCCGATCTGTAGGCCGTGGTAGAAATCAGAATATGCAGCAAATGCAAGAAAACCAGCCCTATGCAGGAGGACGCGGTAACTCTAGAGGCAGGGGGAGCCAAAGAGGTCGTGGTGGATGGCAGAGAGGCCAAAATGCAAACAGCAATGTTGAATGCTACTACTGTGGCAAAATGGGGCATATGGCTAAAGACTGCTACAAAAAGCAGAATGACACTATGAATGGAAAATTGCAGCAAGGCAATTATGCATCCTCTAGTAGACAGGGTGATGACAGAAATGAGCATTTGTTTATGGTGTAGCATATGACAAATTCTGTGACAAGTGCTAAAGAAAGCAATGATGTGTGGTATGTTGACTCAGGTGCGTCAAACCACATGACAGGTCATGCTGAATGGATGCAGGATGCAAGGAAAATGGAAAAACCAGGATTTGTGGAGACTGGTGATGATACTGCACATCCTATTGTGCAGATTGGCAAAATTCCTTTGTCTATGCAGGATGGGAAAAAGAAATACTTGTCTGATGTATTTCATGTCCCGAACATCACCAAGAACCTAGTTTCTGTTGGTCAGATGGTTGAGCAGGGCTTGCAGGTCAGATTTAATCCTCATGGATGCTTTGTTGAGGATATGAAAAATAATGGTCGCTTGATAGCAAAAGGAAAGAAGAAGGGCAGGATGTTTACGTTGGATGCGGACATGCCTGAATTGAGTGCAGCAATGTTTGCACATGGGACCGGTGTAGTTGCAGATATTGATATCTGGCACAAACACATTGGTCATGTTAATATACAGCGACTTAAATCAATGCAAGCCCAAAATATTGTTGCAGGATTGCCTAAATTCAAGGTTGCAGAAATGCACAAGGTTTGTGAAGCCTGTCAATTTGGGAAACAGGCAAGGAAACCTTTTCCTAGGCATGTTCAAGAGAGTAAAAAGCCATTGGAATTAATCCACTCTGATGTGTGGACTACTAAAGCTGCATCTATTGGTGGCTGTCACTATTTTGTCACATTTATTGATGACTTCAGCAGAAAACTTGGGTGTATTTTATGAAAAAGAAAAGTGAAGTGTTTGGGCACTTCAAAGCTTTCAAAGCTATGGTTGAAAAAGAAAGAGGCCTGCAAATAAAATGCCTAAGGTCAGATGGAGGGGGAGAGTACCTCTCAAATGAGTTTGCAAGGTTCTTGCAAGAGCATGGTATAAAGCAGTAATATTCATGCAGTCATACCCCACAGCAAAATGGAATTGCAGAAAGGAAAAACAGGCATATTGGAGAGGTATCTCGGGCTATGCTAAATGAAAAAGATCTACCAGATTATTATTGGGCTGAAGCAGTTGCTACAGCAGTTTATATAATGAACAGGACTCCCACTGCAGCAATACATGGCATGACGCCAGAGGAGATGTATACTGGTAGGAAACCAGATATTTCTCATTTGAAAATTTTTGGTTGCATTGCCTATGTCCATGTGCCAGATGAGTTGAGGTCCAAGTTGGATCCAAAAGCTGAGAAGTGCGTCTTTATTGGTTATTCTCTGTAGTAGAAAGGGTATAGATGCTATAACCCTTCTACACGTAAGTTCACAGTGAGCAGAGATGTTGTTTTTTATGAGATGAGTAGCTGGTTTAAACCAGTAAATGTGATGATTGATGTAGATGCACAAAATGGTAATGCTGCACAGAATTCACAGTAGCAATCACAAAACATCAGTGGACCTGGAGTGTCCTCTAGCAGTGGTTCACATACTTCGCCATGGACAGGCAGATTGAGATCAGGAGAATCTCCTCAAAGCAATGCAGAGAGTGGTATGCAAGTATCACGAAAAGGAAAAGAGAAGGTAGATCAGCCCATGTTTGATGTGAATGCAGGTCACTCTTACGTGGATGGTGAATCCAGTGGCTCAGGAGCAGAGCATTGATGATGAGTTGGGTATTCCATCTGTTGTTACATCTGGAGTAAGGAAGACCAGGGATGTTTTGAGAGCACCTGAAGGTGAGCCTATTTTGCGCAGGTCTACCAGGGTTAGGTATCCTATGGATAGGCTGAAATATGATGGATTTACAGCCATTCACTATGCCTATATGGTCAAAGTGATACAGGAACCAGAACCCACTTCTTTTGAGCAAGCCATGGGAAATGAAAAATGGGAGAAAGCCATGGATGAAGAAATGGATGCCTTGGATGCTAATGCTACATGGGAATTGGTGCCTTTGCCTAAAGGCAAGAATGCAATTGGTTGTAAGTGGGTTTATAAGATCAAGCACAATGTGCAGATGGTTCTGTGAATAGATACAAGGCAAGATTAGTTGTCAAGGGGTATGCACAGACATATGGCATTGATTATGAAGAAACTTTCAGCCCGCAGTTGCAAGAATGGCAACCGTAAGAGCAGTCATTGCTATGGCTGCATCAAAGGGATGGTCTTTACATCAGATGGATGTAAAGAATGCCTTCTTGCATGGTGATTTGCAAGAAGAGGTCTTTATGGAGCAGCCAGCAGGTTATGTTCATGCTATTCATCCTGAGTTTGTTTGTAGGTTGAAGAAAGCCTTGTATGGCTTGAAGCAAGCACCTAGAGCATGGTCTGACAAGATAGGATAGTATCTTGTCACTATTGGCTTTCAGATTTCCAAGGCAGATTTCTCACTGTATGTGAGAAAAACAGAGAAAGGGATTATGCTGCTTGTCATTTATGTTGATGATTTGATCATCACAGGTGATAGTGATGAAGATATCCTTCATGTGAAAATGCTATTGAAGTAGAAGTTTGAGATGAAGGATTTGGGAGAGCTGCGTTATTTCTTGGGCATTGAGGTGATTAGATCACCAAGTGGGATACAGCTCTTGCAGAGGCAGTATGGATTGGACATGCTGTCCAAATATGGGATGACAGGCTATAAGCCTATTTCAGTTCCTTTGGAGCAGAATGTGAAGCTGAGCGCAGATGCAGGTGAGCTTCTGGAAGACCCTACTATGTACAGACGCATAGTAGGAAGTTTGATTTACATGACTATTACCAGGCCAGATTTGAGCTATGTTGTTGGGTTGGTAAGTCAGTTTATGCAGGCTCCAAGGAAACCGCATTTGGATGCGGCTAGACGCATACTCAGGTATGTGAAGTCCACATTGCAGTATGGACTATTTTATGAGGCTGGGGTTCAGATACAGTTGCATGGATACACTGATGCTGATTGGGCTAGTAGTATTTCTGATAGAGGATCTACCAGTGGATATGTGTTCTCTTTTGGGAGTGCTGCAGTCACTTGGAGCAGCAAGAAACAGCCTACAGTTGCCTTGTCGAGCACAGAGGCTGAGTATAGGGGTGCAGCAATGGCTGCATGTGAGGTAGCTTGGTTGCATAAGCTACTCTATGATATGCATCAGTCTACAGATGGACCAGTTGTCATTTATTGTGACAACATGAGCAGCATACACTTGGCAAAGAACCCAGTCTTTCATGCTAGAACAAAGCACATTGAGGTGCATTATCACTATGTGTGGGAGAAGGTTTTACTAGGTCTTATTGATCTAGTTTATGTCAGCACAGAGGATCAGGTAGTTGACATATTCACAAAAGCATTGGGCGCGGAGAAGCTGCACAAGTTCAGAGACCTGCTTGGTGTGCAGGAATTGGGATTGAGCTCGAGGGGGAGTGTTGAGATATCGAGCTCCACTCACGATATGCCAGGGTGACCGTTGTGTATTTATGTCACCGACTTGTTAGCTGGAGATGCATTTGGTACACCGCCCACGAATAATAGCTGGATGACGGCTATCCTTATCTACTCTAGTTTGTGGCTCAGTTAGTATGCCACCTTAGTTAGTTGAGTTTGGTTTGAGACCCACATATAGGGTTCTTCTATTTTCTTTGTACTAGAGTTCTTTTGGCTTTCACAACTAAGAAGAGGAAAACTGTTTTCAGCCTCCACCTTTGTGTGTATTCCCCCATTGTGATTGTGAGAAAGCCTCAAGTGAGACTCCTTCCCTCTCTCCCACTATCTTAACAAGAGCACATCACAAATTACTAACTCTACACTAGATTTATTTGAAAATGTAGAATATATACAAACCTTTTTAGCATTAGGGTTAGGGCATCTAACCCTTTCCTTTACAACACTCTATTGGGCTAGTGCCTCGCACATATGATCACATGATGTTGAGCATTGTTTCTCAATAGGAAAGCTATAGGTGAGTGAAAGATTGGATTGTTGAGGACAAGAAGCTCAAAGTAATGGAAGGAGGTGAAAGAACAAGAAAACATTGTATCTAAGAGGTAGCTATTGGAGACGATGAAGATGAAAACGATTATGTATACTAAATTTGTTAAAAATCAATGCTCCACTCTCGTGTAACTACGTGGGAACCAGCTAACTTTACTTGTAAGCCCCCCATATGAGGAGAAGGCATTTGAGTAGCTCGGTTATCCAGTAGGTCCTACTTTGGACACCAGATGGGGGCCATGTGTGGCCTGATGGCTAGATGGAGTTGGCACACTGCCAACTAGGCTACATGCAAGTGTGGGCAGGCATCCCATGACTGACCGCATTGAGGGTGGATGGAGCATTTCCCAAGACAGCCCACTCTCAGGTTGCGGACCTCGTTTGGAAACCCAAATGATCCCAGATGGCTGTGGGCCGAACAATATCCATAGGTTATTTTCTCTATTTTGTGCACCTGTTCTATCGTGTTGTCAGTGGCCTATTTCGGGACCAACCCCCAATCAACCGTTTTGGGCAGACTGGGTTGGTCACCCAATTGGGTCTAACCGACTACGAATGGTGGCTATATAAGAGCAAGCCCATGAAGCCCATTTCATCACTGGCTACAGCAACCCTTATTCCTTAGCATCCAGCCTCCATCCTCTACTATTTCCAACTCACCATCGAAGCTTCTTTCACAGGAGCACACGGCTGGGAGGCAATGCCATCTATTGTATCAGTTCTACAGTAATCAAATTTTAGATTCTCCATACTATCTATTTTTCCCTCTTGCATACGAGATCCTGTTATCTGTTGAGCATAGATGTTGTATTGTTTTCTTACATGGTATCAGAGCTTGGGCTCTAGCAAGAAGATTTGGTAGTGTGTTTTCGTTTGCGATCAGATTGTGAGAGATGGCTCAGCCTGCAAGATTGTGAACCCCACCATTCGGCGAAAGCGAAAAGTTGGACGGCACTAACTATCCACTCTAGAAGTTCAAGATGAAGACCATCCTAAGAACATATGAACTTTGGGATACTGCTATTGGTGTGGACATGAAGCCGGTTACGAGACTGGATCCAGCCAATGTAGGACAAGAGATAGTACCAATGCGGATGAGATTCTCGCGTGGACAAGAAGAAATGCAGATGCGCTGTGTTCTATTGTTTGCATTGTAAGTGATTTCGTCATGGCATTAATTGAACATGTCACCACAGTGGAGTGTAGCATCGACGGGAGACTCAACTCGGATTCAGAATCTAGAGGCTCAGCTCGCGAATGAGAAACTGTCTGAATCTGAAGCGGCAGAGAAGTTCATCACTAGGGTGAAGAATCTGCGTGATCAGATGACTGCGATTGGCATCACCATCACCATCGAGAATCTAGCACAAAGGTGCATACGGATTCTCCCACCAAAGTACGACGGTCTTATTACAACATTGAATGCTTGAGGATCCACCCCTCAAGTTTGAGGATTTCAACGCAATGCTTCTGGAGTAGGAGATGCGTCAAAAGACGAGGACTGGAGAAGATTCGGCTTTCTATGCTGGATCAAAGAAAGGTAAGGATAAGGACTCTAGTAACCCATCTTCTTCTGATGATAAAAAGAGAAAGAAGAAGATCAAGTGCTTCTATTGCAACAAGGCAAGGCACAAGCAGAATGAGTGCCAGAAGAAGATTGCCGATGAGAAGAACGGAGTAAAGAAAGAGTCCAGCAATAGCGCGCAGGCAGTACCAATGGAGCTGTTTGTAGCAATTGAGGAGATTTGCACAGAGGCAGTTCATGTACCTATGGATGAACCTTGGAACATTGACAGTGATGCATCGTGCCACATGACCAGTTGGAAGGATTGGTATACCTCTCTATTGCCGGTAGGGAATGACATCCTGGTAGCAGTCCGCAATGATGCAAAATGTCCAGCAAAAGGAAAAGGTACAATTGCTCTCAAGTCAGATGGAGTTGTAAAAAAGTTGTCCAATGTTCTTTATGTGCCAGATATCAAGAGGGACTTGTTGTCTATTTTTGCAATCACGGATCGGGACCTCAAAGTTCAATTCGATAAGAATGGTGCACAGATCTTAGATATTCAAGGGAAGGTCATTGGTAAAGGTACACGGTGCAACAACATCTACAAACTCTCGGCTTTCAGTGATCAACCAGATGTGAAGAACACCAAGATGTGGCATGAGAGGTTTGGTCATCTAAACCTTAGTTCTTTGAAGGAGATGCATAAAAGTGGAATGATTGTAGACCTACCAGAAATTACAAATCTACCCGATGTATGTGAAGTTTGCATGATGGGCAAGCAGCATCAGCATTCCTTTCCTAAAGAGGCCAATAGGGAAAAAGCTGCTCTAGAGCTCATTCACACGGACCTCTGCGAAAAGATGGAGACAGAAGCTTTGGGTGGTTCCTACTACTTCACGATGTTGATTGATGACTACAGTAGAAGGATATGGATATATTTCCTGAAGACTAAAGACGAGGCTTTTAGTAAGTTCAAGGAATGGCATGTAATGGTCGAGAAAGAAACAGGGAGGAAGGTGAAGAAATTGAGATCAAACAGAGGTGGAGAGTTCACATCAATTGAATTTGAAAGTTACTGCAAAAGTCATGGGATCAAGAGGCAGAAACCCCCGCCACATACATCACAGCAAAATGGAATAGCAGAATGCAAGATGCACGTAATCTATGAAATGGGCAGGAGTATGATGAAAGGAAAAGATTTGCCAAAGACTTTCTGGGCTGAAGCATGTAATACGGTAGTTTACATTCTGAATCATAGCTACATGAAGGTTGTGAACGAGATGACTCAACTATAGGTCTTTTCTGGTAAGAAACCTTCACGTGCACATTTCAGAGTTCTTGGATGTGACTGTTTTGTGCATGTCCGTGATGCTAGCAGGACCAAATGGGAACTGAAGAGCCGAAAGTGTATTTTTTTGGGCTACAATGAAGAGGCGAAGGGTTACTGTCTCTATAACCTGTTACCAAAAAGGTAATAGTAAGTCACGATGTGGTCTTCTTAGAATTGCCACATCAATTAGAGGAGGATGCTTCCTTCCTAGACAACTAGGACCAGGATATCCATCCAGTACCACCACCAATAGCAGACCAAACTCCCCCAATGGTGCTTGGGAGGATTCAAGATAAAGAAGATGAAGAAGAGCCTGTAGAACCACAATGGCAACGGCCATTCCCAAAGTGGGTAAAGCAGCTTTTGGACGGCAGAGAACCTCCAGCCATTGAGGAGGAACCATCCAAACACCACCGGTCCAAGAGATTAGAGGAGCAAAGAAGGGTGCAGGAACACTTGGTCAACTACACTTTGATGACAGAGGTGATCCGTGCTGATGAATCCAAGTGTCTTAAAGAGGCACAGGGTGATGATAGGTGGATGGAGGCTATGCAGCCAGAGTATGGCTCCATAATGAAGAACAACACTTGGGACCTTGTGGATCGACCACCAAAACGCAAGGTAATTGGCACCAAGTGGGTGTACAAGACCAAGTACAAGTCCAACGGCACATTGAATAAGTACAAGGCTCGGCTCGTGGCAAAAGGATTCTACAGGTACAAGGTTTTGATTATCAAGATACTTTTTCTCCCATAGCTCGACTAATCACAATTCGTAAAGTTTTGGCTTTAGCTGCCCAGGGAAGTTGGCCCGTGTTTCAGATGGATGTAAAATCCACCTTTCTGAATGGGGATCTCAGGGAGGAGGTATACATGGAACAACCACCAGGTTTTGTGATCCTCAGTTCAAAAGGTAAAGTCTGTAAACTAAAGAAGGCACTTTACGGGCTGAAACAGCAAGCTCGAGCATGGCACCAGCGGATTGATGCCTACTTTCTGCAAAATCGGTTCAAGACGAGCCCATCTGATGCAAATTTGTATATCTTCAGAGAAGGAGGCAAGTGTATGATCGTGGTCCTTTATGTGGATGACCTTGTCATAACAGGGAACCATGAAGAGAAGATCTCGCAAACAAAGCATTTGCTAGGAAGAGAGTTTGAAATGACAAACCTCAGACTGATGCATTTCTATTTGGGAATGAAGTTTGGCAAGAGCCAAAACAGATCTTCATTTCACAACTAAAGTATGCTGGAGAGATACTGAAGGCATTTGGCATGGCTGAGTGCAAGACAGTTGGTACCCCTATGGAGGTTGACATGAAGCTCTCAAATGAGGATCCATCACCACTGGTGGACGAAGCAAAGTATAGAAGGCTTGTGAGCAGTTTGATTTACTTGTGCAATACATGGCCGGACATCAGCTTTGCGATTGGTGTACTAAGCAGGTTTTCCAATAAGCCCTAGGAGAACCATTGGAGGGCAGGGATGCGGGTGCTGAAATACATCAAAGGCACACTTGATTATGGCATCACCTATACCTAGGGCAACTTCTTGACCGGATTCTGTGACTCGGATTGGGTAGGAGACATGGACAGTAGGAGATCAGTCAAAGGTTACTGTTTCTCACTTGGATCTAGAGTTGTGTCATGGGTCAGCAAGAAGCAACCTACAGTTGCTCTTTCTTTTATCGAGGCTAAGTACAAATCAACATGCTTTGCTTCTTGTGAGGGAGTGTGGTTGAGAAGGATTTTAGGGGACATGGGTGCAGTGCAGAACAAGCCTATGCAATTATCATGTGACAATCAGAGTTGCATGGTGATTGCAAAGAACCCTGTGTTCCACGCTCGCACAAAACACATTGAGATTCAATATCACTTTGTACGCGAGCTCATCATGGATGGAGAGGTCAACTTGGTGTACTGTCTGACTACAGAGAATGTTGTAGACATCTTCACGAAGGCTTTTGGAAGATACTTGCTAGAGAGGCATCTTCATTGACTTGGCATTGAGCTGAAAAAGTAAGTTCACTTACGGGTGGACATTGAGGGGAGGTGTTAGAAATCAATGCTCCACTCTCGTGTAACTATGTGGGAACTAGCTAACTCTACTTGTAAGCCCCCCATATGAGGAGAAGGCATTTGAGTAGCTCGGTTATCCATTCCTAGAGCTTCTTGCTTAGTGGTGCTATAGTTTGATTCTATAAGTGTAAGTAATCTACTAGCATAATCTATTCGATAATCTAATCAAACATCTAGCTATGCTAAAATAATATGCAATGCATAACCAAAAGCATCCACATGCACATGGAAAATGACATCCCATCTTGGTTGTCTAATAATTTGTGTAACCATTGCTCAATTTTTTAGATCATTGAAAACTATGGTCAACTCGGTATTCCCCTCAAACTTAGTATCCTTTTTTGTCAATTCATACAAGGGCATTGCAATCTTAGCAAAGTACTTGATGAACCTATGATAGAAACTAATAAGGCCCACAAACAATGTAATTGAGTTAAATCTTTAGCTTTAGGCAAAAGGATGTGCACAGCAATATGGTCAAGTTTATGATGAGACTTATGCTCCAGTAGAAATGATGGATTCCATATGGTTCTTGATAGTATTAGTGACACTTAATAGATGGAATACATGTATTAGCTCAATTTCAAGAATTATTTTCTCAATGGTTACCTAGACGAGGAAGTCTTCCTGCATTAACCAATAGGTTATGTTGAACCAAGAAAAGAGAACCAAGTTTTTCATCTCAAGAAAAGTCTCTATGGCTTAAAGCAAGCACCCAGAAGTTGGTACAATAGGATCAACAAGTATTTTTCTAATTTGGGATACATGAAATCCAAAGGAGATCATGCTCTCTACTACAAAGTTCAAGAGGAAGGCATTACTATTACAGTTTTGTACATAAATGATCTGATTGTAAGCAGAAGCAAGGATAGCTTCATCAAAAAGTTGAATCAAGACTGATCTAGAGAGTTTGACATGAAAGATCTTGGACTTATGCACTATTGTCTTGGTATTGAGTTTGGAGAGATTCAAGCAACACCTTTATGAGTTAGCTGAAATATGTTGACAATCTCTTGAAGAAGTTTCATACGGTAGATTGCAAGATTGCAACCACTCCCATGGAAGAGATTTTGAAAATTTCAAAAAATTCAAAAAATTCTATCATCAAGGTACTATCAAAATCTCGTATATGTCCGACTATCACACAACTAGATATTTGTTATGTAGTAACTTCACTTACACACTTTATGGCAAATCCAAAACACTCTCACTAGAATTTAACCAAAGAGTCCTGAGATACATCAGAGGTGCAAGACAATTTGTGTTGACTCTGTGCCATCATGAACTTATGTAGAAAGATAATGTGATACAACTTTGTGTTACAAAGTTGTATCACAAAGTTGTAACACAAAGTTGTATCAAATTCTCTTTCTACATGTAGAAGTTGTAACATAAAGTTGTAACACAAAGTTGTAACACAAAGTTGTACCACAAAGTTGTAACACAAAGTTGTAACACATTCTCTCTCTACATGTAGAAGTTGTAACACAAAGTTGTAACACAAAGTTGTATCACAAAGTTGTAACACAATGTTGTAACACATTCTCTCTCTACATGTAGAAGTAACACAAAGTTGTATCACAAAGTTGTATCACATTCTCTTTCTACATAAGTTCATGTTGGCACAGAGTCAACATACTCCGGGATCCATTTTATTACCCGTCCTTGGGTTATGGCTTATTTTGATTTCAGAGTTGGGATGCCATGTGTGTAATCCAGTGGCTGTTTAGCTTGTGGCATGCGAGTCATTCCTGTTGTAATGCTTTTGCAGCATACAATTTGTAGTCTATAGTCAAGAAGCTTATCTCCTCTTAAGGAGGGGTAGATGGCTATGAATGTCAGAGGGGATCTCGTTGCTGAGGTTTCGGACTCTACCATCGAATCTTCTTAGGAAGAGGTTTGCCGGGGGTCTCATTGTTGAGGCTGGCATTTCTTGCTATCTTGCATACATGTTGGATGCGATTGCATCCGTATCATTGAGCTTGTAGATAATTAGTATGCAAGTCTAATATTTTTTGCATATAGGAGATGGCTGTGATGTTTGGCACAGGTCTCGTTGCAGAGGTTGCAGACTCTTTTGCCAATTCATCTTGAGTTTTGGCATAGCTTCGTGTACAGCTTGTGAATTCATTGCATGCTTTGAGAGTATGGAATGAAAGTGTGTGATACTATTTTTTATGCGATCTATTATGTGCCTATGCAAAA
This sequence comes from Dipteris shenzhenensis, assembly GCF_047967505.1. Taxonomy (NCBI): domain Eukaryota; kingdom Viridiplantae; phylum Streptophyta; class Polypodiopsida; order Gleicheniales; family Dipteridaceae; genus Dipteris; species Dipteris shenzhenensis. Next base: position 52,581,042 of record NC_141601.1, read on the forward strand.
TCATGTGAGTGCATGTGATGTGTCTAACTATATGCTTATTTGTGGGATTTGATAGGGAAACTATGACTCAAACATCCCTAATGTGCAAAAACATGCATATGCAATGAGTGTGCATGTAACAATCTAGTGCAAACTATATGTGCAAAAACATGCATATGTGAGTGAGTGCTTGTGATACAATCTAATCCTAACTAAGGAAGACTTGGTTTCCCAAATCTTCGTTTTTGTTAGGGATGGCTTGCGTGTTGATGTAGTAGCGCTTCAGTCGGCTCCTGTTTATTGTTGTGTTGAATTGGACTCCATCCAATGTTTCTAGCAGCACAGCTCCGATGGGATTCATCTTTCATACTCGATATGGTCCTTGACCTAGATACTTCAGTTTCCCCTTATGTACTTTGGCATTGTATAATAGGACTAAGTCGCCTTCCTTGATGTCTTTAGCTTTAGATTTCTATCAAACCATGCCTTTCTTCTATGTTTTTCTGTTGTCATGGCATGGTAGGCAACTAGTCTTGTCTCTGTATGCTTCTCCAACTGATAGAGCCTTTCTTTCAAGGATTCATAGTCTCCCATGCATTCCTGTACTACGATGTGTAGACTTGGTATTACAAATTCCAGTGGGACCATAGCTTCAAGGCCATACACCAATTGAAAAGGTGTGTTCCCTATACTGACCTTGAATGTGGTTCTGTATGCCCATAAGGCCGCATTCACTTTCTCTGCCTAATCAGAACGTTGTGGTTCTACTACCTTGGTGAGAATAATGCATATGATTTTGTTGGTGGATTCTGTGAGTCCATTCCCTTGGGGGTAGTAGGGTGTTCTTTTTCTATGGATTACCATGAAGCTAGACAAGAGTTCTTGGATTACCTCATTGACAAAATGTGTGCCTCTATCTGACACAATTTCAATGGGACATCTGAATCGGGTGATCACATTGTCGTATAAGAATCTTGTTGTGCTCTTGGCATCTGCCTTTCTGACTGCTTTAGCTTCAGCCCATTTTGTAAAGTAATCAATGGCCACAATGATGTAGCATGCATGTGTTCCTTTTGCTGCTGGATGTATGGGACCCACATAGACAATCCCCCATTTTTCAAATGGTTTTTGTGCAACAATTGGTGTTAGGGGATTGAAGTCTTTGTGTTGTGGTTTAATAGTCCGTTGGCATACATCACAGCCTTTTACATATTCATGGGCATCTGCCCATAGTGTTGGCCACCAGTAGCCTGCGAGGAGAACTTTTCTTGCTATAGCTTCCCCTTGGAAGTGTCCTCGTGCAATGCCTTCATGGACTTCACTCAAGATTGGCATGATCTCGTGAGGCATTACACATCTTCTTAATAATCTTGTTCTTGCCCATCTTGTACAATTGTCCTACAATGAGTTGATAGGGTTCAGCTTTTAGAATCAATTTTCTGGCATCTACTGCTTTCATGTCAGGGGGTGGTCTTCCTGCCATCAAGTACCCAATGATATCTCCACACCATTCTGGAACAGCATCTATTTGAAATAGTGTGGCATCTAGTAAGTCATCTTCTACTCCAGTGGCTTCTTCTCCTGACTTGACCCAAGACATGTGATCAGCAATGTAGTGTTGGGCACCTTTGCAGACCACGATTTTGAAGTTGAGTTCTTGAAGCAAGAGGAGCCATGTGGTTATTCTTCCTGTTGTACATAGACGGTTCACAAGATAAAGCAATGCTTGATGGTCAGTGTAGAAGACAAAATCATTTGCCAGTAGATAGTGCCAAAATTTCTTTACACTATACACCATTTCTAGGGCTTCTCTTTTTGTGGTTGTATAGTTGATCTCTGCATCATTGAGCTGTCGACTGGCGAAGTAGAAGGGGTAGTCTTTCTTATGTTCACCAGGTTGACAAAGCACACTCCCAATTGCATACTTGGATCCATCAGTATGAACATGAAAATCAATATCCCAATTGGGAGATATAAGGATGGGTGCTATGATTAGGCGCCACTTTAAAAGCTCAAAGGCTTGGTCGCACTCTTCGGTCCATAAGAACTCCACTAATAATTTGTAAAGTGGTCTAGCTATCATGGCATACTGCAATATAAATCTTCTATAATAGCCAGCATGTCCCATAAAGACCTATACACCTTTGGAATTTGTAAGAGGAGGCAATTCCATGATGATTTTTATTTTGTCCGTGTTAATTGCAATCCCATGTTGAGAGACGATGTGTCCCAAAACAACTCCGTGGGTGACCATGAACTGGCATTTTGTTGGATTTAGGGAGATGCCATACTCCGTGCATTTGTTTAGTACTTCTTCAAGACATTTGAAGTGGTCCTGTTTGTTTGAATGGATGCACATATCATCCAAGAACACCTATAAAAACTTATTCAAAAATGACTTGAAAGTTGTGAGCATGACATGCTGGAATGTGGCCAGGGCGTTACAAAGGCCGAATGGCATGACTCTATATGCAAAAATACCCCATTCTGTAGCAAATGCTATTTTTGATTGGTCTTGAGGAACAATTTGCAATTGTATATAGCCACTGAAGCCATCCAAGAAGCTATATATTTTGGATCGTGCTACATTTTCCAATGCTATTTCTATTAAGGGTAGGGGATAGTGATCCCTAATTGTGGCGGCATTCACATTTTTTAAGTTTACACATATTATGAGCTTCTTGTTGCATTTAGGTACAATGACAATGGGTGAAACCCAATTAGTGTGCTCTATCTCATAGATGAATCCGGCATCTAGGAGCTTTTCCACCTCATCATAAACCATGGTGCCATATTTAGGATTTGTGCGATAAGGTCCACATACCTTAGGGTGAGCACCTTCCCTTATATGTATCGTGTGTACTACCACTTCTGGTAAAATTCCTTTCATCTCTTTGTATGATCATGCTAGGCAATCACGGTATTCCATTAGGAGTTCTTTGAGTTTGGTTTCATCTTCTTGACAGAGCTATTTCCCAATGAAAACCAATTTTTCTTGCTCCCCTTCAAGGGCGAGGTTTATTGTGCATGTTTTTTCTGGTCCCTCATAGATTGGTGTTTCTCCAATGCTATCGGTTTCTTGAACTTCAGATTCTTTGAGTGGTCGTGGCGTTGCTATTGGCGCACTGCCACTTGTATAATTCTTGAACTATTTTGGCACTTCTCGAATATCGGCCTCTAATGGGGTTGAACTAGCCCTACATGTGTCATGTGTACTGGGTGGCATAGTTGCATTTATTAATTTTCTAGGCTCTTCTTTTCTTTCTTTTTTTGAAGTTGCTTGATCGAGCTTCATCCGCACATGTGGCTTATATTTCCGAAACTTCTAACGTTGGGAACTGTGGGGTAATTTTTTCCACTGGTAAGGTGTTTCCAAGTAAGGGTTCATGTGCTACACATACTCCTTCCAGTCCCTCAGGGGACCATTCAAGTGGTGATGGTCTGATTTTGAGGGAGTATACTTTGCAAGGTACAATTCGACAATCCTTGTTTGGACGCATTCAAATTCATTAAAGTGCTCTTTCTGCGATTTTGTCCAACTTTCTTGCGGGATCTTCTGCTGTTATTCAACTGTGGAGGTTCAACTTTTGGGATCTCGACTGCCATTAGGGCATGTAGAATGGCTAAGTCATTATCAAAGATTTGATCTTCAATTTTAGCATTCGCAGCCTCTGTTTCAAGGTCCCAAGGAAAATCTGAGTCATCATTGGTATGGGTACCTTCTTCAGGTTCATTATCCTATTCGAGGTCAGCCATAAAGAATGGCATCTCTAGATCGATTGGTTCTTTGTGTGTCAGTGGAGGATCAACCTGTAGTGCATTAGAATCCATCTGTGAGAAGATGGGGTCTAATGAATGGCAGTTGTCAATGGTTGCCAATGTCTGTATCCAGTTATTAACATTGCTTTGTGAGTCACCCGCTATGGCATGCTGTTGTAGGGGAGCTGATTTGCTTGATATTGTCATGGAAGATGTGTCATCCAATGCTCTAGGCACAATTGGCTTAATAGCTCCTGTCCCCACATTCATCTTGACTGCAGTGTCTCAATTGTGGATTGTCAGTCTATCAGTTCCCCAGTCATGGAGGACTGATGCTTCCCGTAACCAAGGACGTCCCAATAAGATTTGATAGGATTTTTTTGGGAGATCCAAGATTGTGAATTGAAGGGAAAAGCGGACTCCGGTGATCTTTGTGGACATGCCATTGACTATTCCCAAGGGTTTAGCCATTACTATCCGCAAGGGTATAGCCCATGAATCATCGGCAAGACATATGTTGAAATTAGCCTTTTGCATTGGTGGGAGACCCCATTCTTCATAGAGCTCCTTTGATAGGACATTGACACCTGCTCCACCATCCACTATGGCTTGGACTTCATTATATGCCTTGTGGATCAATAGTAATGTTGCATATGTCATCTCTCTCACCCATCTGCACAGGGATGTCTTCAATGTCGTTCATAGGTGGAGGGGGATTTGCGAGTTCAATCCATCCTTTGAAACTCTCCCAGAGATTGGGACACTTCCATAGGAGGATTCCGATGGGAATTGACACGGGGCAACTCAGGATGCTAGAGAGTGCGGCTCCTTCAAGTTGACATGGCGGTACATTTTGTTGTGGAGTCTATTGTTGGAACAAAGGCTCGAGTACAGTATCAATACTTTGTGGGGCCAAGTCATGGATTGGGTCGTGAGCTTGTTTCTCAACCTCAAATTGAGCTTGTTCGTTTTGGACCCATTGTTGAAGTACTTGAAAACGAGACTTCTCCACCTCTGCATTTAGGTATGGAGCTTCTTTTTTTTTAGGCTGGGGAGTTGATGTGGATGAGCTCGGCTGCTCATTGCTTGGCAAAGGTGGAGGCACTTGTTGTTTCTTTTTTAGAAGTCGCTTTGGTTGGATTGGAATGATAGGGTCCTTCGTGTCCTCTTTCTATTGCCGTGTAATTACATTGACAAGTTGTGACTTCACACTTGCCGGACCTAGACTTTGATGGTCCACCCCAATGATGCCGATGGGGACATCAAGCTTAACCTCTATTTGTTTTGGGATCTTATTTTTTAAGGGACAATCCATATAGGCATGTCCTATGCCACAATCTTCACAGAGTGGTTGGAAAGTACCTGGGCTACCACGATGAGGGCAAACTGTGATCCAGTGATTTTCTCCACAACCGTAGCACTTGGTTGGTGCTCGAAATGTGTTGGGTCGTATTGATTTGCATAAACTAGTATTAGACCCTCTGCATCTTCTACATAGTACACTGGATACTCTACTTCATACTCAAATAGCAAGTCTACTTCCTCGGCTTATAATTGATGTATTGGAACTGCCTGAGGAGCTGGGTTTGGTGCTCTTGGATATGGTCATGGATTCAGATTCCTGAGTAGTTGTGGGACTTGTGTCGGAACGGGAATAAGATTTAGCCTCGGAGCTGGGGGCGCTTGTGCAAGTGCCGGTTGCCTGTATATTGGCATGCTAGTGCCGCTTGGTATTGTGGAGGTCGAGGCGGATTGTTGCGCATGTTGAAGATGCAACTGTTCTCATCATGGCCACCAATGATGCAGATACGGCACCACAACCATGGCAGTGGATTTGCTTGTGCAGTGATCTTGGCTCTGAGGACCGGTCATTCATTTGCTATATGATTTTCCAGGCAGTGTGGACACTAGACATTTTCTCACCATGGATATGTTTGACTTGGCCGCTGAGGCAAGTGGAGTTTTTGATCCATGGCCTGCATCATGTCTTCTTTCAGCTTCATGGTCATGGCCTCTAAGTGATCTTCATTGGATGTTTCGACAGTGTTCTTTGATTTACCCTTTTTCGAGCGCTTATCTCCTCGGGGGGGTCACTCATCTTATGTAACCCTATCACGTGAGTTCAATAGAAGGATATTTTTAATTTCTAAAATTTATAGAATTTAACTTACATAAGGGAGTATTTAAATTGATTTTAGAAAAAACTTACAGATTTGTATAGAAAAAGGGTACATTTTATTAATGAAAAATATACGGATAAGGGATTTTACAAATAAGCCTTGAACGCACGTGATATAGAGAGTTTATCCATAGTGACCCCCCCGAGCTTATCTTGTGTATTTGATCTACCATCATCACTGCTAGTGTCTGAGTCTTTCATGCCATCCTCGATGTCAATGGCTGCCGCATGAGCAACACTGAATGTTTCATAGCTACTTATCTTTTTTATATCCTTTTGGATTTTCTTTCTTAGACCTGCTATGAACCATGCTATGAGGTACTTTGCATCTAGGCGTGGGTCACATTTGGCAATCAATCTCTTCATCTTTCCCATGTATGTGCATACATCTTCTCTCCGGCCTTGTTCGATCTTGTTGAGTTGGAGAGCGGGATCGTCTTGCAGCCTCTCTGTTTGAAAGCGTCGTTTGAATTCAGTTTGAAGTAGGTCCCATGTGGCGCATTCTTCCACGAGAAGGTCGAGGTACCATTCTGATGCTTCATCAGTTAAGGCCATTGGAAACCAAGCCACCTTGGTTTCATGGGATTGATCACCACCTACTCAACATGCGGCATCAAAATGCTGGAGGAAGCGGGCTGGGTCTCCCCTACCAGTATATTTGGGAACTTCCAGTTTTCCCAAGGGGCGTCGGCCATGATTGTTGTTGTTTCTTCAATGGAAGAAGTTGTCAGCATCTACATCAAGCTCGATATCCCCATCATGGTCATGACGGCGTCCAGCCATGTTGGGGCGTGGAGGATTTAAAGGGAGATGTTGAATCTCAGGGGGCGATTCAAGGTAGAGGATTGGTGGGGGCGATGGTTGCAGCGGAGTTATATGCTGATGTGGCAAGCGTTGGAGTCAAAGGCATTGGCCGAAACGTAGCTGCATGCAGGTTGTGCAAGATTTGCCAAGGGTGTCTCTGACAAGTGCGGTTCTGGATGTAGTGTTGTTGGGAGGGTTAGAGTCGTGTTAGTTTCTGTAGTGACCATCGTGTTAATAAAGTGCCTAAGATTGTCCTACGTGTGTAGGGAAATGTGGTGGTGCAGATGGATCGTTAATCGGAGGTCACGGCCTGAAAATACGAACAAATTTGTACAAAATGAGGCCCAAACGGGGGCATGAATGAACGTGTCATAGGGATGCCGAAATGGTGTGAAATGGGTTGGAAAAATACCCCATAGCATGGTGTTTCTGTGTGTGAAATCTAGGTTCAGTTTGGGTCGCAAACGGATGAGTTTCGAGGGGTTAAAGTAGGTGTAAATTTTGCATTGGGGGGTCCTAATGGTGGTGTGAATGGACTTTAAGTCCAACCGAGGGGTTGAAACCAAGTTGATCTAGTTAGATTAACTAACCTATTTGTCTGGTTAGATGTTAATCAGTTAGTCTAACCTAGCCTAGTGATGGTTAGATTGACCATAGTTAGTGCAACTAACCTAGTTAGAGTAACTAACTAACACTTAGATTGACCTAACTAAGGTCATGACTAACTAAGGGAAGGTCAAAAATAACCTAACCGAGGTCAATAGTAACCTAGATTAAAACTAACTTAATGTAAGTTAATACTAACCTAACATAAGGTAGATGAACTAACCTAGGTTAAACTAACCTCGTTAATCTAACCTAACCTCACCCACTAACCTAACTATAGTTAGTTTAGGGTTTTGTTTTTTTTCTTTTTCACTGAGGGGTGGGGGGGTTTGCGTAGGGGGGGTTTTTGATTGGGGGGGGGGGGGGTTTGCGTAGGGGGGTTTGCACAAGGGGGGTTCTGCGGGGGGCAGAGAGGGGAGAGGGGGGTGGGGCAGGGCATAGAGGGGGGCGAAGAGGGGGTGCGAGGGCAGGTGAGAGGTAGGGGGCAGGGGAGAGGGGAGAGGGGGTGCGGGGCAGGGCATCGAGGAGGTGGGGGGCGACACTGCGAGGCAGCGCCACGGGGTAGGGGAGGTGGCGACGGGGTGTCGAGGTGGGGCAGGCGGGTGCCGCCATTGGCGAGGTGGTGCTGCGTGTGGGCATGGGCCCGTAGCAGCCTCTTAGTAGGGAGCGGTTGGCGAGGGGGAGGGGTAGAGAGAGAGAGAGAGAGAGAAAGACAGAGAGGGAGAGGAGGTGGGGGAAAAGAGAGAGAGAGAGAGGGGGGGGGGTGGGGGAAAAGAGAGAGAGAGAGAGTGAGGGAGAGAGAGAGAGAGAGAGAGAGAGAGAGAGAGAGATAGAGAGAGAGTAGAGAGAGAGAGTAAGAGAGAGATAAGGAGAGTTAGAGAGAGTGAGAGAGAGAGAGAGAGAGAGGGAGGGAGGGGAAGAGAATGAGAGTGAGGGAGAGAGAGAGAGAGAGAGAGAGAGAGAGAGAGAGAGAGAGAGAGAGAGAGGGGGGGGGGGATGGTAGAGAGAGGGGGGTAAGGGGGAGAGAGGAGAGAGAAAAGAGAGAGAAAGAGAGAGAGTGAAAGGGGAGGTGGTGGGGGTGGTGGAAATGGAGGGGGGAGGGGGAGGGGGTGGTGGAAATGGAGGGGGAGGGGGGAGGGGGAGGGGGAGATGGAGAGGGGAGGGAAAGAGAGAGAGAGAGAGAGAAAGGGGGAGGGAAAGAGGGACTGGAGAGAGAAAAGAGAGAGAGGGGGTGGAGAGAGTGAAGAGAGAGAAAGGGGAGGAAAAGAGAGATAGAAAGAGAAAGGGGGAGGGATAGAGAGAGAAATAAGGAGAGAGAGTAAAAGGGGGACGTGGTGGGGGTGGTGGAAATGGGAGGGGGAGGGGGAAGGGGGAGGGGGAGATGGAGGGGGAGGGGGGAGGGGGAGATGGAGGGCGGAGGGGGAGGGGGTGGTGAAAATGGGAGGGGAAGGGGGAAGGGGGAGGGGGAGATGGAGGGGGAGGGGGAGGGGGGAGGGGGTGGTGAAGTTGGAGGGGGGGAGGGGGCGGGGGTGGTGGAGATGGAGGGGGAGGGGGGAGGGGGAGGTGGAAATGGAGGGGGGAGGGGGAGGGGGAGGTGGAAATGGAGGGGGAGGGGGGAAGGGGAGGTAGAGATGGAGGGGGAGGGGGAGATGGGGAGGGGAAGGGGGTGGTGGATATGGAGGGGGGAGGGGGAGGGGAAGGGGGAGGTGGAGATGGAGGGGGAGGGGGAGGGGGAGATGGAGGGGGAGGGGGGAGGGGGAGGTGGAGATGGAGGGGGAGGGGGAGGGGGGAGGGGGAGGTGGAGATGGAGGGGGGAGGGAAAGAGAGAGAGAGAGAGAGAAATGGGGAGGGAAAGAGGGAGGGGGAGAGGGAGATGGAGATGGAAGGGGAGGGGGGAGGGGGTGGTGGAAATGGAGGGGGAGGGGGGAGGGGGTGTCTTATGCATGTTCTTCTCATTGAATACCATTGGCTTTGTATGATCTTCTTCATGTCCACATCACTCATGGGTGTCTTATGCATCTTTTTCTCATTGAATTGTTGAGATATCGAGCTCCACTCATGATATGCCAGGGTGAGCATTGCGCATTTATGTCACCGACTTGTTAGCTGCAGATGCAGTTGGTACACTACCCATGAATAATAGCTAGATGATAGCTATCCTTATCTACTCTAGTTCGTGGCTTAGCTAGTATGCCACCTTAGTTAGTTGAGTTTGGTTTGAGACCCACATATAGGGTTCTTCTATTTCTTTGTACTAGAGTTCTTTTGGCATATACAACTAAGAAGAGGAAAACTGTTTTCAGCCTCCACCTTTGTGAGTATTCCCCCATTGTGTATGTGAGAAAGCTGCAAGTGAGACTCCTTCCCTCTCTCCCACTATCTTCACATGGTATCAGAGCCTGGTTCGTGGTAAGGAGCTCAAGAAAGCAAACCAAGTTCACGGTGTCTCGGTAAGAGGACCACTGTTGCTTTCCTTTTTCGAGTTTGGGAGCAAAACTCTGCAGGTAGCACAGTCGGAAGTGCAAGAGTACACTGTCTCAGATTGAGATGCCCTTCGCGGTGTGGCGAGAGGGCAGTATATGCTGCAGTTTAGGGCAAAGCCCTTGGTGACTTTATTTTTCTGATTCAAGGCCATTTCGGGGCCCGTATTGAAGGCAGAAATTCTTCACAGGCACTCAGAAAAAGGCCCTATTTTTTTCTATGCGACCACTCCTCTGCGGGTCGGTGAAAAGTTGCCGCAAAAATTGCATCGTATGCCTATGCACAGAGATATTAGGAGTTGCAAAATCATCCTTGTTGCCTGTTGATGCAAAATCATCACTGGGAAGTGACTATGTGGTCAAATACCACTTTCATCAGTTTTGCAGATTTGCCCGTGTGAGGCAGAAGCTATGTTTTTTGTAGTGACAATTTTTTGGAGTGTTCTACAATGGCGTCTGATTCTCTTTCATAGATTGTCACTGAAAAGCTTGACAAGAACAACTTCCAAGCATGAGAGTTTTGAATGATGAATTTCCTCATGGGAAAAGGCTATTGGGAGTTCATTACAGGAAATGAAGAAGAACTAGTTCTTCCTAATGTTCCCAATCAACAAGAATGCAAGCATTTAAAGGATGGCATGAGATAGCCAAAAAATTTATGTACTGGCTTTCTATCAGTATTTCAGATTTAATGATTGTGCATATTCAGGATGCAAGTAAGCCAAAGGAGGCATGGGATACTTTAGCAAAAATGTATAGCACAAATACGCAAGCCAAGAAAATGCAGCTCAAGCAGGAGTTGCACAATGTGCAAAGAGAAAATATGAGCATCAATGACTACCACATGAAGGTGAAGAAAATTGCAGATGCACTTGCTTCCATTGGGTCACCAGTGGAAGATGATAATCTAGTTTCTGTGAGCTTGAATGGTCTAGGAAAGGATTATGCACAGTTTTGGACATCCATTGCCGTCCGTGAAAAATTTCCTGATTTTGAGGAGTTCTTTGCTCTTCTAATTTTTGAAGAGTAGAGAAATGGGGGTGCATCTTCTTCAGGAGGAACTTCAAAAGAAACTGTCTTCTACTCAAATGCTAGAAGAGGTAGAGGCAAAGGTAGAGGAGGCCAATCTGGAGGTCATGGTAGAAATCAAAATATGCAGCAAACTCAAGAAAACCAATCCTATGGAGGAGGACATGGTAACTCTAGAGGTAGGGGGAGCCAAAGAGGCCATGGTGGATGCCAGAGAGGCCAAAATGCAAACAGCAATGTTGAATGCTACTACTGTGGTAAAATGGGTCATATGGCTAAAGACTGCTACAAAAAGCAGAATGACATTATGAATGGAAAATTGCAGCAAGGCAATTATGCATCTTCTAGTAGATAGGGTGATGACAAAAATGAGCATCTATTTATGGTGCAGCACATGACCAATTCTGTGAGAAGTGCAGAAGAAAGAAATGATGTGTGATATGTTGACTCAGGTGCATCAAACCACATGACAAGTCATGCCAAATGGATGCAGAATGCAAGGAAAATGGAAAGACCAAGATTTGTGGAGATTGGTGATGATACTGCACATCCTATTGTGCAGATTGGTAAAAATCCTTTCTCTATGCAGGATGGGAAAAAGAAATACCTGTCTGATGTATTTCATGTCCCGAACATCACCAAGAACTTGGTTTCTGTTGGTCAAATGGTTGAGCAGGGCTTGCAAGTCAGATTTAATCCTCACGGATGCTTTGTTGAGGATATGCAAAATAACGGTCGCTTGATAGCAAAAGGAAAGAAGAAGGGCAGGATGTTTACGTTGGATGCGGACATGCCATAATTGAGTGCAGCAATGTTTGCACATGGGACCGGTGTAGTTGTAAATATTGATATCTGGCATAAATGCATTGGTCATGTTAATATATAGTGACTTAAATAAATGCAAGCCCAAAATATTGTTGCAAGATTGCCTAAATTCAAGGTTGCAGAAATGCACAAGGTTTGAACCCTGTCAATTTGGAAAACAAGCAAAGAAACCATTTCCTAGGCATGTTCAAGAGAGTAAGAAGCCATTGGAATTAATCCACTCTGATGTGTGGACTACTAAAGCTGCATCTATTGGAGGCTATCATTATTTTGTCACTTTTATTGATGACTACAGCAAAAAAGTTTGGGTGTATTTTATGAAAAAGAAAAGTGCAGTGTTTGAGCACTTCAAAGCTTTTAAAGCTATGGTTGAAAAAGAAACAGGCCTACAAATAAAATGCCTAAGGTCAGATGGAGGGGGAGAGTACCTCTCAAATGAGTTTGCAAGGTTCCTGCAAGAGCATGGCATAAAGCAGCAATATTCATGCAGTCATACCCCACAACAAAATGGACTTGCAGAAAGGAAAAACAGGCATATTGGAGAGGTATCTCGGGCCATGCTAAATGAAAAATACCTACCAGATTATTATTGGGCTGAAGCAGTTGCTACAACAATTCACATAATGAACAGGACTCCCACTGCAGCAATACATGGCATGACACCAGAGTAGATGTATACTGGTAGAAAACCAAATATTTCTCATTTGAAAATTTTTGGTTGCATTGCCTATGTTCATGTGCCAAATGAGTTGAGGTCTAAGTTGGATCCAAAAGCTGAGAAGTGCATCTTTATTGGTTATTCTCTGTAGCAGAAAGGGTATAGATGCTATAACCCTTCTACTCGTAAGTTTACAGTAGTTTGTCATCCTGAACTTCCATGCTTGGAAGTTGTTCTTGTCAAGCTTCTCACTGACAATGGTAGACAGATTCTCAGACATTTTACAAATCACGAATTGCAACAGCAACCTGTAAACACAGCAAATGCCTCACAAGGGCAAATAGCAAAACTTCTGCAAAAAGCCTCACAGGGGCAGATCTGCAACACTGACGAAAGTGGTATTTCACCACACAGTCACTTCCTAGTGACGATTTTGCATCAACAGGCAATAGGCATGAATCTGCAACTCCCAATATCTCTGCACACAGGCATACGATGCAATTTCTATGGCACTTTTCCACCGACTAGCCGCGCAATGGTCGCACAGCGAAAAACAGGGCCTTTTTCTGAGTGCCTGCGAAGAACTTCCGCCTTCAAAACGGGCCCCGAAACGGACTCAAATCAAAAAAATAAAGTCACCAAGGGCTCTCGCCACACCGCGAAGGGCCTCTCAATCTGTAACAGTGCACTCCTGCACTTCTGGCTGTGCTACCTGCAGAGATTTGCTCCCAAGCTCGAAATAGGAAAGCAACACTGGTCCTCTTACCAGGACACCACAAACTTGGCTTGCTTTCTTGAGCTCCTTACCACGAACAAGGCTCTGATACCATGTAAAGAATAAGGGAGAGAGATAGGAGACTCAAGTTCAGCTTTCTTCACAACACACAAAAGAGAGAGGACACAAGGTTGGAGGGTGAAGCCTTTCTTCACTTTTTGCACACAACAACAATACAATAGAAGAGGGAAATACCTATATGTCAAACCCTAGAATACGTGGTTCATATGTGAACCCAAACCAAAAACATACGTGGTAGTCTAACTACACCATGAGTACAACTAACATAGGCGGTGACATAAATGATAGTCATCCAGGAGATATATCGGGGGTAGAGCTTGATATCTCAACAGACACTGCAAACTTGGTTTGCTTTCTTGAGCTCCTTACCATGAACAAGGCTCTGATACCATGTGAAGATAGTGGGAGAGAGGGAAGGAGTCTCACTTGAGGCTTTCTCACAAGCACAATGGGGGAATACACACAAAGGTGGAGGCTGAAAACAGTTTTCCTCTTCTTCGTTGTGAAAGCCAAAAGAACTCTAGTACAAAGAAATAGAAGAACCCTATATATGGGTCTCAAACCAAACTCAACTAACTAAAGTGGCATACTAACTGAGCCACGAACTAGTGTAGATAAGGATAGCTGTCATCCAGCTATTATTCGTGGGCGGTGTACCAACCGCATTTGTAGCTAACAAGTCGGTGACATAAATGCACAACGGTCACCCTGGCATATCGCGAGTGGAGCTCGATATCTCAACACTATGTTAGCTTGCATTTCTGATTGCCTAGACTAGATTTCATGCAATAACCAACATATCGTATCAGAGAAGGCTTTCTGAGGGCCTAAGAGATTTTGACATAGAGGCACTATGGTTCATACATGTCTAGGGGAGCCAGTAAGAAAAGCTCAAGTCTCATAGTTGTGAGAAGGTGTAGGAGTAATCGAGGTCATAGAACAGCTTCATGATTGTCCTTCTTCAATGTATCCATTATCACAAACTTCTAGGAGTGAGGAGAATGTTGAGAGTTCACGCTCAACATCATGTGATCATGTGTGCATAGCACCATCACGTGATCATATGTGCATAGCACTAACCTTATAGAGTGCTATAAAGGAAAGGGTTAGATCCCCTAACCCTAACCCTAAAAGGGTTTGTATATATTCTATTTTTTCAACTAAATCTAGTGTACAGTTAGTCATTTGTGGTGTGCTCTCTAGCTATGCCCTCTCTCCTCATCTCCACTCTTCTCCTCAACCCTCTTCATATTTTGTCATGATATCAGAACTCCCTTGTCTTCCGCTGAGACATTGAGATTCTTGAGAGTGTGATAGAGATTGTGAGATTGAGAGTTCTCTTGAGTGGATTGTGAGATTCTTCCCTTCACTTCTATTGAGAGAAATTTCCATCCATTTGAGAGGAATTTCTGTTCATCTCTTTTGATAGTTTGTGAGAGATCTATTGAAAGAGAGAGAGATTTAGATTGAAAGAGATTGGGAGAATATTTTGAGTGTTCATTCCTTTGAGAGTGAAAGAAATCCATTGTGAGAATCCATTTTCTATTTAGTTCTTTGTATTGATTAGAGAGAGAGAGACTATTCTCTGTTCTTGGTGAGAGGAGAGCTTTGAGTACAATACCAGAGCAAAGAGGCTTCTACGACCTCTATCAACCCGTGATCCTGCCACTACTAGCATTGATCCCTCTCCTTGCCAAACTCTGCAATGTTCAGTTGGGGTTAACCCCTACAGTGATGACCGACTGCTCTAAGATTCCGTGATCTAGTTGGGAGCCTCTGTTTGCGGTTTCTCTTCCCTCGACTTGCTTCCATGCAAGGTCTTTTTTGTATTAGCAGTTGATGTTGCCTACCTCTTCATGCTGCTCTCGTGTGCAGAGCTTGTACTCTGCTATGCAGGGGACAACCAAACGGCCTGCTCGGGTTCTGGCCTAGAATTGCATCAAGACTGAATCTGCTGCCTTAGGAAAGAACCTCATCGCTTCACGTGTCCTAGTAGCGACAGTGCAGCTCCTTAGCATCTACAGCCATGGGATGTAGCCTCTAAAAGACTCTTGTGCTCCAACGCATGTGCAAAGCTATCTCCAATCGACCTAGCTCTGAACGACTTGGCTTCTCCATAAGCTCCTACAACAACCCACAATGGGATCCTCCAACGAAGCTTCTACAACTCCAACCATGTGGGCAATGCCTAACGATCTCCACCCACTCTTGCAAAGCCATCCAACCGACGTTCAGACTCAATGACTCCTAGTCAACTAATCTGAGGTGGATGCCACATAGCCAAAGGCTGCTCGCCAGTAGAGCCATAGCTCTCTGCACCGCTCCATCGACGTAATGCCCCAAAAGCCTCGCCTCATCTACAGCCAAAGCCTCCATCACCATCTACGCTCCAAGAGCTAACGATCGGCTAGCAGCAGCCCGAACAATGCATGCAAGCTCCCGTGAGCTCCTAACCGCCACCAATGACTTGAGGCTTCAAGCAGCAAAGACCTTCTGTGAAGACCTGAGCTTCCTTCACACGTTGCATCAACACTGCGACTACTGACGGACCTCCAACACAGGCAACGACCGGCTACTCGATGATCGGCCACCTCTTCAGACGTGCAGCCACCGGCATATGCGAGCTTGCAGCTCCACAGAGGCATGCTAGGCTACTCCATCTATGGCTCCATAGCCCTCGCAAGCCATAAAGGTAGCACGCAAAGACTCCAATGCAAAGCCAACGTGCTCCTCTGCGACGGAATCGAAATCTTCAACGGAATCTCCAGTAGATTTTGGTGCTCCAAAAATTGACACGTGGGATCTATCCTATCACAAGGGTCACCACAGAGGTGAGGTCAATCAACTAACATGTGGTACTCTATCCTCCACGTGGCATCTTAGCTACCACATCATCAGTGCCACATCATTAGCACCATGTCAGTTGACACATCACCACTACCACGTCACCACCGACTGCCATGTCAGCTACCACATCATTAGCACCACATCATCCTACCATGTCATCAGTGCCACATCACCAAGCCACATCATCAAGCCACATCATCATTGCCATGTCACCTCTGCCACATCAGCAATGCCACCTCAGCACTGACCCCTGTAGGCACAGTCCCTTGCCAGGGACACCGTGCACACACTGCATGTGCACACTCCTGCCACCTCAGCATAGAGCTTCACTGGCACACCTCTTGCTAAGCATAGTGCAACATCATCACTGCATGTGACTCACAGTGACACATCATAATTGAGCACCATTTGCACTTCTTTTGCCCCTCCACTTAGATCAAGTCATATCTCTTGATCCAAGAAGAATTTGAGGGCGCTCCAAAAAGGAAAGTCGCTCGGTTTTTCATGCTCTATGTGCTCGTCACATAACATGCACATTTCGATGCAAGTTACACTCACATTTGAGCCTCACCAACAAAACCACTTCCTTCATGCACATTTGCCTCTACATTGACGCATCTGACCCAGCACTTAAAAAGAACAAAAGAAAAGGAATTATTTGCTGTTCTTTCATCGATCGACAGTTGGTTTAGATCTAGATCAGAGTAGACTAGATCACCATAGAGGGGACGCTTTGAATTTTCCCAAGTTTCCAATCTAAGCCATGCCCAAAATTCCCAACTAGTACCTACTCGGACAGTCCATACGTTCACATCCAATTTCACATCATTACATTACTTGAAACCTTACATTCATCAGTTCAGTGAGTAGACTTCAGAGTTCACAGGCATTGCAGATTGATTCAGTGGGCAGATAGCACTTGATTTCACACACACATGCCACCATTGTAAAGCCTATTCGGCTATCTCACGGCATCGTGCACATCATTTGAGCCTTGTAAAGCCTCTTGGCTATTCCCAGCATCATTGCCACAAGCCTTGTAATACATATCAGATTTTATATACTGCAGTTCTATTTTCACCGACGGTTCAGAGATTTCACTTGGCATATTCAGTGTATTTGCAGTCGATTCATACAGAGACCTTCATGACATTTTTTGAGTACATTTCTTGCACCATGTCGACTAGCAACCTCAATCTGGAGGCATCTACTAAGTTAGACAACTCCAATTATGATACATGGAAATACCGAATGGAGACCATTCTTGTGCTTTAGGACAAATGGGAGTGTGTCGATGGGTCTACACCTAGACCATTGGCCGATCCAGCCACTAGTAGCTCTACTCCATCTGTTGTCACAGCACCAGCAATGAAATCTACATCGGGATCTACATCTACACAAACAGTTTCCGCACCAGTAGCAGATCCTGCCATTGCCCGAGCTCAAGCAGAATGGGATAAGAAAGCAAAGTATGCCTATCACCTGATCAAGTAGAATGTGCAAGATGTCATGCTAGGACAACTCAACACAATCAAGACATCAAAAGAAGCATGGGATATGTTCGCCGGTAGGTATCATGAAAAGGAAAAGAGAAGTTAGATCAGCCCATGTTTGATGTGAATGCAGATCACTCTACGAGTCCAAGAACACATCCAGGATTCTCAGCTTGAGAAACCAAATCAACCAGAGTTTTCGCAACAGCAGTGAAACCGATCATGCTTATGTACTACACATTAAAGACTACAACAATCAACTTGCAGTAGCACGAGAGACTATGAATCTTGCAGAAATGGTTCAAGTAATCCTGAATGGACTAGGAGAAGGATATGAGAATCTAGTCCAGAGTATTGCCATCCAACGGCAAATTCCAACACTGGAAGAACTTCAGTCAGTTCTACTTGGTGAAGAACTTGTTGAGATGTGGTGCCATGAGCACATGTCGAGCAAAGGTATGAGCAAAGGACAAGTTGCCACATGGCATGGAGGAGATATCCCACATGTGAGCAAGCAAATGGATGTAAGTACCCTCACCTATAAAAGGGAGGTTCATTTGAAGTAATATCAATCAAGCACTTTGCACTATCTCAGGATTCTCTTTATGAGTCCAAGCTAATCTATCTTGGAACCTAATTGACTTGAGATACATGCCATTAGCACTCTCTTCATCATGTTTCCACACAGGTTCCATCCACCTTAGAGTGCTCCATAGATCCTGAGGCACACATGTTTTGTCATGGTATTAGAGCATAGGTTTAGTTCTCCTAGTTTAGCTCATTAGTAGTTCACTAGGATTGCTTCCATTCCTAGATTAGTTGTAGGCATGTCTTAGGAGCTCATGTTTTTTCTCCTAGGTTAGCTTTTGTTCCAGATTGAGAGAATTCCGTCCATTGAATGAAAATTCTGTTCATTGCTTTGAGATATCTTCGTCATTCTTGAAGAGAAAGAGAGAGAGAGAGTTCCAAAAGATACGTGGAGGGATTTGAGTCCATTGCTTCAGATGAGTCCCTTGTTCATTAGAGAACTTTGAGTCTCTAAAGCCTATCAACTACTCTTCAGAGGCTGCCCTACAATGAAGGAATGGCCAGAGGCGACTTCAAGAGCAACTCAGAGAAGAAAAGCTTCCAAACACCTAGCTACAGTTCTGCAGCTTCCAAGGCTACCTCGATGGCAGGGCGGCAATAGCACAACAGCGTTGGACCTCCAACGAATGTGCCTTCATGAGACGAACCTCCAAGGCCTTCAAGCCTACCAGAGCCAATGGTCTCCCAGCTCTACTAAGGCTCCTTGCCACCCAGAAGTGCTCCAACGATGCAACAGCCAGCCGCACGGCTCACTGGCCTGCTCCAGCCAACAGCCCAGGTCATGCTCCAAGCCTGACTCCTGGCTCACAGAGCAGTAGCTCAGCCGTGCCATCTATGGCCCTCTCATTATCCTGCCGCTGCTTCTTTAATGCAACAACCGAAATATGTGCGACACGTTCCCTCTTCTTGTAACAAGCCTCCCATTGTCCGTTTGAGCTTCTCAGTAGAGGAGAATTATCTACAGATAAATCACATGTCGAAGAATTTTGGCATCCCTCCATGTTTTTCCAGGTCTCCAAAGGCCAGCAGCAACGACAAAAACTCTACGTCTCCAGCAATGAATCTTCCATCAACGAGCGAACCAACGGCTTCTCCATAATGACAGTCTACAGCCTCCTCGTAGCGATCTCTTGCAGCAAGTGCAACGGCTAGAGCTGAGGTAGCATCGGGAAGGCTCTCTGCATCGGACTGCTCCCAAAAGCCCAACAGTCGCTCCACTGCACAGCATCTCAGCCCGACCGCACGCTCCATAGCTCAAACAACAAGCAGTCCAGCACCGATACCGAGGAAAGAAGGAAGGAAGCCTGCCAACGTTGCCTCCTCCAACGAGTTGCATTGCAAGCAGCTCATCTCCGTCAGCATCTCAACGAGCTTCTACGATGAATATACCTTCTGCCAACAACTCCATCGACGGGCGACGGAAATCAGAGGCAACAGAAAACCAAAAGCCTCCAAGGTCACCAATGATTGACATGTGGCAGGTAAGATTAAACCAAGGTTAGGTGAGGTTAACCCATGGTTCAGAGGCTAGGTCACCTTCTGGCCACGTGGCAGATAAGGTGTCAAAGCTAACTATGGTTAGGTTCAGTTACTTGGGTTAGTTGAACTATGGTAAAGTTTGTGTAAACCTTGGGTTTAACCAAGTTGGGTTCAAAGGTCACCACAGTGTCACCTAAGCACACAGCCCCTGCCAAGCACAGTTTTGCAAGCTACATATGAACAGTCTCTGCCACATCATCAAAGGCCCTCTTCTTCACAAAAACTTCAACAAGGCGTAACTTGCAATCCAAGAAGAATTTGGACACGCTCCAAAAAGGAAAAATGATCATCTTTTTGAGCTCTATGCGTCTATCAGATCAGAATCATTGTATGCAATTAGACACTGCCAATATTGAAAGAAATCAATTGGTAAGACCTTTGCAACAAATGAAAAAGCAACGCATGAATGCAGAAAGCATGCCAAAAGCACAAGTGCATGAGATGACCATAGCAGAAAGCATGGCATCCACACATAAAGCATTAAGGCACATGGAAGAACAAAGAATCATGCAGGTAGCTACACCAAACAAAGAAGCAAACGAGTCGTCATCAAGCCATGAGCCAAAAGGTGACATCAATGGAATGTATTGAAAAAGTAAAAACCTTGCCAACCTTGCCTATATTTTGTAAATCAAGCCTAACCACCTGAGAGTAGCTATGAAAGCACCCAGGGGAGGTATTGACATGTAAAAGCCACACTTGACCACCTTAAGTAGCAATGCATGCACTAAGGGGAGGTGATAGAATGTAACTCACATCTGACCACCTTTTGCAGTAGCCAAAGGATCATGGCACCAAGGGGAGGTGTTGAGATGTGGTGCCATGAGCACATGTAGAGCAAAGGTATGAGCAAAGGACAAGCTACCACATGGCATGGAGGAGATATCCCACATGTGAGCAAGCAAATGGATGTAAGTACCCTCACCTATAAAAGGGAGGTTCATTTGAAGTAATATCAATCAAGCACTTTGCACTATCTCAAGATTCTCTTTATGAGTCCAAGCTAATCTATCTGGGAACCTAATTGACTTGAGATACATGTCATGAGCACTCTCTTCATCATGTTTCCACACAGGTTCCATCCACCTTAGAGTGCTCCATAGATCCTGAGGCACACATGTTTTGTCAAAACTTAGGACTCAAGCCATCAAAGCACGTAAAGGTCATTCTAATGATCAGGATTTCACAGCTTCAGATAGAAGCAGAAGCAAATGCAAAAACAGAGGTAGATCATACAAGAAAAGTGGTCATCATCAACAAAATCAAAGTCAGAATCAGCATCAGCATCAGCAACATCCTCAGCAACATCAGAATCAGCAAAGAGGAAATCATTCCAACTAAGGAAGATTTCAAGGATGAGGGAATGCATCCACCAATGTGTCAAACATTTAGTGCAACTATTGTCACAAGTTTGGACACTATGAAAGAGATTGCTGCAAGAAGTAGTATGACCAAGGCGGTCAATCCAAGCGTAATCGAGGGAATTCCCGAGGAAGAGGAAATCATCGTGGTGGACATTCTAGTCACAACCATTTTGCAAATGAACATGGAAATATGTTTCTTGCAAGTGAGGAATTGCATCAGATTGATACAATGCACCTAGACACTGATTTTAATACCAAAGAGGATTACAGCTATCAAGTCGACCAAGTCGAAAAGGATCCTTGGTACATCGATAGCGGTGCATCATCTCATATGACAAATCATCAGGAATGGTTCATAGAGATGAAACCATTAGAAGGACAGAAAAATGTCATCTAGACAGTGGACAATACACCGAATCCAGTTCAAGGGACAGGTGTTATCTCTATGAACAATTTCACTGGTACAAAAGGATTAGTCAAAGATGTGCTCTATGTTTCGAAGCTCAACAAGAACTTTTTGTCAGTAGGTCAAATGACAGAACACAATTACAAAGTCATCTTTGATGGTGATGAATGCACTCTTAGAGACAAATCCAAAAGATGTTAGCTAGTAGCAAAAGGTGTCAAGGAAGGACACTTATACAGAATGCTAGCTACAGTTTCAGATAAGCATGCCATGTCAGCTCAAATGGAACAGATGCCACTATCTGCAAAATGGTACAACAGATATGGTCATGTCAACTTCAAGTACTTGTTAGATCTAAGGAATCAGAATATGGCAATTGGGATTCCGAAGCTACAGTTTCTTGGAAAGGTTTGCGAAGCATGCTGTTTTGGCAAACAAAAGCGAACCAACTTTGTTAGAAGTACCTCTCATGCATTTGATTCATACAGATGTATGGGGTTATGCCCAGACCCACAGCATCAATGGTTCACTTTACTGCTTGACCTTCATTGACGACTACAGCAAATATTGTTGGGTCTACTTTCTGAAAAAGAAATCTGAAGTGTTTTCTAGATTTCAAGAATTCAAAGCCATGGTAGAAAACCAGACAAGCAGAAAGATCAAGGTCATGAGATCAGACAGAGGAGGTGAATACATGTCTTCAACATTCATGAACTTTTGCAAAAATCACGGCATTCGAAAACAATTCACATGTGTAGATACTCCTCAATAGAATGCAAGAGCTGAAAGGAAGAATGGGACTTTAGCAGACAGTGCTAGAGCAATGCTTAGTGAAAAGCATCTTCCGAATCAGTATTGGGTAGAAGCAATAGCTACAGCAAACTATTTGCTTAATCAGCTTCCTACCGAACCGATACAAGGTATGACTCCTTATGAAGCATTCACTGGACACAAGCCACACATTGGGCATCTCTGCATATTTGATTGCATAGCATATTCCCACATACATGATGATCATTGCAGAAAATTGGATGCAAAGTCACGAAAATGCATCATGGTTGGCTACAATGAAGAAAGCAAAGCATACAAATTGTATGATCCCATCAATCGCAAAGTCATTATCTCTAGAGATGTAATCTTTGATGAGGAATCAGAATGGAAAATCTCACCTACATAGGAGATAGAAGCATCGACTTCACCGCCATCTACAGAACATATTGATGAAGAAGAGCAAGAATTGCCAGCAACACCCCAAGTAGAGCCACAGTGGCTCAGATGGTCTACTAGGGAAAGCAGACCTCCAGCCAGATTGACATTTGCTCAAAAAGGCAAAGCAATTCAGGTGGAAACCACCAACTATGCTCTTATGACTACCATCATGGCTACAGAAGAGCCAGTGTACTTCGAAGATGCAGTAGACAAGCCAGAATGGCAAACGGCTATGAATGAAGAAATGGATGCTTTGTATAAACATAACACTTGGGAATTATGTGACCTTCCACCAGGAAAGAAGGCCATAGCAAACAAATGGGTATACGAAGTAAAGTACAATCTAGATGGCAGTATTCAAAGATACAAAGCTAGATTAGTTGCAAAAGGATTTGCACAACAATATGGTCAAGACTATTATGAGACTTATGCTCCAATAGCAAAGATAGGTTCCATACAGTTCTTGATATCACTAGCGACACTCAGCAAATGGAATGTGTATCAGCTCGATGTCAAGAATGCATTTCTCAATGGTTATCTAGGTGAGGAAGTCTACATGCAACAACCAGTAGGTTATGTTAAACCAGGAAAGGAGAACAAGGTTTGCCATCTCAAGAAAAGTCTCTACAGCTTAAAGTAAGCACCGAGAAGTTGGTACAATAGAATTGACAAGTATTTCGCTGATCTGGGATACATGAAGTCCAATGCAGATCATACTCTCTACTACAAAGTTCAAGGGGAAGACATTACTATTGTACTTTTGTACGTAGATGATCTGATTGTGACAGGATGCAAGGATAGCTTCATCAGAAAACTAAAACAAGACTTATCTGCAGAGTTCGACATGAAAGATCTTGGACTTATGCACTATTGTCTTGGAATTGAGTTCTGGAGAGATTCAGATAGCACATTTATGAGTCAGCTCAAGTATGTTGGCAGTCTCCTAAAGAAGTTTCATATGGCAGATTGCAAGATTGTAGCCACTCCCATGGAACAGAGTTTGAAACTTACTAAAGATTCAGAAAAGCCTATAGTTAATGACAGATACTATAGGCAACTCATCGGATCTCTTATATGTCTGACAATCACACAACCAAATATTTGTTATGCAGTAAGCTCACTAGCATAGTTTATGGCAAATCCAAAATAGTCTCACTGGAATGCAGCCAAAAGAGTCTTGAGATACATCAGAGGTACAAGATAGTTTGGGATAGAATACAGAGGAAGTCATCCACGGTTGCATGGATACTCTGATAGTGACTATGCTGGAGATCATGAGACCAGGAGATCGACACAGGGATATGCATTTTTCCTTGATTAAGGTGCTATATCATGGTTGTCGAACAAACAACCAACTGTTTCTTTGTCTTCGACTAAAGTAGAATATAGGGCACTCACTACAGGTGCATGTGAGGCTATATGGCTCAAAAGACTATTGTCAAAAACAGATTACTTTGATGAGTCAAAGCCAACAACAATATACTGTGATAATCAATCGGCTCAAGCATTGGCCATAAATCTAGTATATCACTCCAGGACAAAACACATTGATGTTAGAGAGCACTTCATCAGAGAAAGAGTGTTACTTGGTGACATCACACTGTAGCATTGTGATAGCAAAGAAAATGTTGCAGACATCTTTACCAAAACACTCGGTAAAGAGCTATTCGAGAAACACCGACTAGCTCTTGGTTTGATGCAGAGAAAGGACATTCCCATTAAAGGGGTGTGATGGAATGTAATGCTCAGTCCTTCTTCGATTCCCCAGAATCATCATCTTGAGGGAAGGCCTACTTCATGATGTTGATCTTGAGGGAAGGTGTTGAGAGTTCACACTCAACATCATGTGATCATGTGTGCATAGCACCATCACGTGATCATATGTGCATAGCACTAACCTTATAGAGTGCTATAAATGAAATGGTTAGATCCCCTAACCGTAACCCTAAAAGGGTTTGTATATATTCTATTTTTTCAACTAAATCTAGTGTACAGTTAGTCATTTGTGGTGTGCTCTCTAGCTGTGCCCTCTCTCCTCATCTCCACTCTTCTCCTCTCCCCTCTTCATATTTTGTCAGAGAATTTGAAAACAAGCTTTAGCTAGTGATCTTCAAGGGCCCGAATTTACCATCATGATGGTGGCAATTAGCAAATTGTTTGATATTTATGCAAAAAACTTTGGGGAGTGGTCTCTGGTTCAGAAAAGAAACCCAAAGAGCACTCTCATGATGACGTGAAGATTATTGTGTGGGAAGAAAAGGATGATAAAGAACTAGGATATTTGTGTTGTGCTCTAGGCTCTAAATACTTTCATCATCTCGATGTGAAAGCCACCGGTAGAGAGTCAGAAGAGAGCCACATAAGTTATGCTAGGTGCAGAACACCCTAACATTCTATGTCATTCATTTATATATGTATTTGAGTATTGTACATAATCGGGGTTAAGGTATAGTGGCCTTTAACCACCACACAGCGCCATATGGACTGGTTCATAATTTTTGAAAAGGCTTTTGAAAACCATATCCAAGCCATCAATAGGGGGCAAACCCATTGCAAGATCGGCCACATCCTATGTATGCTCCATCACAAATTAATGTTAAAGAGTGTGTTGTGGCCAGGCACACTACCAACAAGAGGAGTGGAGACTTTAGGAGGGGGTGGACAAGATAAAGAAAAGGAACAAGATTATCACGAGAAGGGGAAACCGCAAGAGCAGGATGAGTAGCATGACAAAGGAAATGACCAACAATAGGATAAAGGTGAGGAACAATAGGAACAAGGAAAAGGTGAGGAGCAACCAGTTAGCTAGACGGGTGGATAGTAGGCAAATAAGAAGCTAGATGAGAACGGTGACAAGGACATCTTCGAGCAACATAATGAGGGGGGGAACAACAAGGAAGGCACCCCATATGGTCTACCTGGTGTAGTCCTTGGACTATTTGGCTAGCCACTGGATTCATCCCCAGGTGCTAGAACATAACTTATTTTTACAAGCTAGGTACCAAGATGTGGTGAAATTTTGTTTTTAGGAGCAAACAACCAATCTACGTAGGGCAGAATATGACCTCGCTACCAATTGTAAGTCCCTCAAAGAGAAGCTCAAGGGATTAAGGGCAGTTCATGATGAGCTCCTTCAAGTGCATGCGTAATTTTACAACAAAAAGACACTGAGCTCTAGACCGACTATAGAACTTTTAGTGCAAGCTCAAGTATCTGAAGGACCTCACAAACAAGGCGAAGGGCACTGTGGTGTCCATTGGCTACAAAGAATGTTAATATACAGTAGATTGTACACAATCTACATCAATATGTTGCAATAGGCAAGCAACAACAGGTAGAATAAGGTTAGATTGAGGTGCTAGAATAGAAGAATGTGCACTTAAGGACATCACACAAGGGGAGACACTATTGGAGGAGAATGCATAGCTCTAAGAAAAGCTAGAGAGGTATCAACAACTCCACCATCCTCTAAGTTCCTGATGAGCACCCTGGTAGCCGACATTTCAGACAACCACCACATCACGATGGGGGCTACTGGTCTGACAGGTGGCCTCTAATAGTCCAATTCGAAAGATGAAATAGGAACCTCAAACCCACGTTCCATGATTAAGGGAGGGATTTTGGAGGCAAAGGAGCTAGAAGGGGTCACGGGTGAAATACTTTTATCAATACATTCTAGTAAGGAGTCCCATACAAAGCGAGAAATAAAATGGACTATAGATTTGATATAATAGCGTAGATTTGAGTTTTGGTCGAGGTTGTAGAATCCAGATAAGGATATACAAACCGAGTAGATTGTAGATGCCGGATGAAGGTATTCTGATTGCTGTAGCTAGAACATAAGTTTTGCAACATGTTCCAGGTAGGGAGGAGATGCCTATCGGCTATAGGGTTTATCAGTAGTAGCCGATAGGAGATGTGGTGTTTAATGCACCCTCCATGCACAAGGACATTTTGGAGCCCATCCAATGGATTATCTCTATCTACGACAAGACCTTTCAAAGGTCAACCATTTTATAGAGAAGTATGTTATGCGACAGCACAACATATTCAAAGCCAAGCGCAAGATGATTCTCACATGAGTTTGGTAGCTATGTATGCCTACTGCGGCTGAGTTACCCGTCTATTAGGCAAAAGATTTTACACGAGCTCAAGCAACTAATCAATAGCCATGTAACAAAAGCATGGTCCATGTGTGGTAACATACGCAGCCTATGTAAGGAACTAGGGATTAAGTGGCATGAGGGTGTTAGCAAGGTGTAGCGCTACCGCACCAACTTTGAAATACTCAACATTGATGAGGACCCATTTATTGAAGCTTGGTCCTTGGATTGGCTAGCAGAACCCGAGTGACCACTGGTAAACCTCTCCAATATCTATCCTTTTCCACCAAGGGGGCGACATTTTGAATCACCGCATTGCCCTCCTTGATCATCACCTACAAATCAAGTCGGGCCTTCTCAACCACCCACCCTTGACTATCAGATCAATGAGAGCATCACCAACCCCATGGATTCAATCTATGAGAATCCACCTTCAAGCAATGACTAGTCCCTTACTAGTGTATGAGGACACATGCAACAATAGCTTAGGAGAGGTGTTGACCTTAGGTCAAGCCAACTTGTACGTAATCACCAAGCATCGAGCACAGATAGTGGGAGAAGCAGTCAAGCACCATTTTGCAACAATGGGTGTAGATGAATCTAGAGTATCTACCTATAGGTGAGTAGTAGCGAGCACACCGACTGCATGCTAAAATGGAAGGTTGTTCTTAGGTAGAAACTAAGTTGTAATAGGCGGGGAAGAGGACAAGAGAGTAGTGTGTTGGGTTCTCTTCCTTCAATCAGAGTTGATAGGTTAGAGAGTGTTCATTGCAAGCTGAGGCAGCTCGGTTGTACAGAGTGATTATGATTCAATGAATGAGCAATGGTCTATCTTCTTGGTTTCACTTGTTGTGTACTTCACTAAGTGTTAAGTGCTCTCCTGTCATCACATGGTTCTTTCTTGTTAGCTATCACCCTCTTCCTATTCCACTTTCGTTGAGAGCACTCTCAACTAATATCAAAGTGCACGTGGTCTAGCTAAGCCCGTGTGTGTGCCTAGAGCCCAAAGTATTCTGCTACAGCTCTATGGGTGGTCTTATCTCCATATTGGGTGTGCAAAGACCTACAAGGAGCCTTTGAAAAGTGGTTTTGAGTTCTTTGGAGTGGTTTTTCGGAAAGCTTGAGTGATTCTTGAGCCAAGAAAGTCGTTTTTTCTCTATCTATGATGATTTCAAGCTTGTGGGTGAGTGGCTTCAAGTTGTGTGTGTAGCTATTCCCTGCTTTTGAACCCTCTAGTTCATCTAGTGACAAAACCCTTTGATAGAGTGGGCTTTAGAACTTTTGAAGTGGTATTTTGAAGATGTGATTGGTTTTTAAAGAAAAAAATCATTTTTTGCATTTGTGTGACAATTTCTCTCTGAGAGAGATGATTTGTCATGTGAACCACCTTGTGGGTGTTGCCATTCATTGTTTTGAGACTCTACTACTCATTCAATGAGCTTTGCAAAGAAGAAGCTTATTGTTTGAATATGCGTCAGTCCATCTTGTGTGCTCATAACTCAACATTTCACTCGCAAGACAACTACGAAGCTTCCATCTAGCTTCCAAGAAGGTTGGAAGAAGGAATGAAGCATGCATTTTGTCATTTTTCAAGATCTCTAATCTCTTGCTACGTTCAAATGCCTATGGTTTGGACCCACTCCTTTAGGCTACCATTTTCTATTTCATCAGTTCCGATGGATTTGTCGAGCGAGCAGGCTGTGAAATTTGAGGTGATTTGATGAAGCATTTGAGGAGTTAGAGATCTCTATGCTCTCCCTGTTGTAGATTTTCTCAGTCATAGGTGACACATGGCATTTTGTTTTTGCTAAGGTCTAATTTACCTAAGGTTTATTTGTTGGTAAATTGCAAGGGTGGACTCTCAATTTCACATCCGTTGGTTGGGATTTCGGAGTCCCACCAGAAGAGAGATATTTGCAATTTTCTTATTGAGTCTGATTATGTAGTGGCTTGTGCATTTTCAGGCATCCCAGGTTCTATTTTCACTAGCGTTCATTGTTGTGGGCCCGTGATTTTTTGAAAATGTACCTTATGGTCTAATCTCCTTAACCAACAAGCTACCCACAACATCATAAAACTTGAGTACTCCACCAAGTGTAGAGTTACTGATAGCTAGCTGTACAGAAGGTATCCTATAAGGATGGCAATGAACACAAGAGGAATATTGCCTTAGCCTTTGCATCAAAATTCATCTTGTGAGCTTGAAGCTACGTAAAAATAATATTGAATTAAACTAAGTGAGAAGCAATGGATACCCCTTCCTTCATCTGCAGCTCAAACAACCTCTTCATGAGGTAAACTTTATTAGAGGTAGTTTCCTTCTCATAAGTGGCACAAACCATAATCTGCTCATTTACTACTATGAAATAAATGTGAAGAGAGTGGGAGAGAAGTAAGGAGTCTCACTTGCAGCTTTCTCAACGTAACTCAGCTAACCTAGGTGGCATACTAATCGAGCCACTAACTAGAGTACATAAAGATAGCTATCATCCAGCTATTATTCATGGGTGGTGTACCAACCGCATTTGCAGCTAACAAGTCAGTGACATAAATGCACAACAATCACCCTGGCATATCACGACTGGAGCTCAATATCTCATCAGTCCTCCTCAAGCTCAATCAAAATTCCTACACACCAAGCAGGTCTCTGAACTTGCGCAGCTTCTCTGCATCCAATGCCTTCGTGAATATGTCAGCTACCTGATCCTCTATGCTGACATAAACTAGATCAATAAAATCTACTAGAACCTTCTCCCACACATAATGATAATGCACCTCAATGTGCTTTATTCTAGCATAATAGATTGGGTTATTTGCCAAGTGTATACTACTCATGTTGTCACAATAAATGACAATTGGCCGATCTATAGACTAATGCATATCATAAAGTAGCTTATGCAACCAAGCTACCTCACATGAAGCCATTGTTGCACCCTTGTATTTAGCCTCTGTGCTCGATAAGGCAACTGTAGGCTGTTTCTTGCTGCTCCAAGTGACTACAGCACTCCCAAAAGAAAACACATATCCACTGGTAGATCGTCTATCAGAAATACTACTAGCCCAATCAGCATCAGTGTATCCATGCAACTGTATCTGAACCCTAGTCTCATAAAATAGTCCATAGTGCAATGTGGACTTCACATACCTCAGTATGCGTTTAGCCACATACAAATGCAGTTTCCTTGGAGTCTGCATAAATTGATTTACCAATCCAATAGCATAGCTCAAATCTGGCCTGGTAATAGTCATATAAATAAAACTTCCTATTATACATCTGTACATAGTAGGGTCTTCCAAAAGCTCACCTACATCTACACTCAGCTTCACATTCTGCTCCAAAGGAACCGAAATAGGCTTACATCCTGTCATCCCATATTTGGATAGCATGTCCAATCAATACTGCCTGTGCAAGAGCCATATCCCACTTGTGGATCTAATCACCTCAATACGCAAGAAGTAACGTAGCTCTACCAAATCCTTCATCTCAAACTTGTGCTTCAATAGCATTTTTACATGAAGGATATCTTCATCATATCACCTGTGATGATCAAATCATCAACATAAATGACAAGCAGCATAATACCTTTCTCTGTTTTTCTCACATAAAGTGAGAAATTTGCCGTGGAAATCTGAAAGCCAATAGTGACAAGATGCTGTCCTATATTGTCAGACCATGCTCTGGGTGCTTGCTCCAAGCCATACAAGGCTTCTTCAACCTGTAAACAAACTCAGGATGAAACATCATGCACATAACCTAGTGGTTGCTTCATATAGACCTCTTCTTGCAAATCACCATGCAAGAAGGCATTCTTTACATCCATTTGATGTAAAGACCATCCCTTTGATGCAGCCATAGCAATGACTGCTCTTACATTTGCCATCCTTGCAACCAAAGTGAATGTTTCTTCATAATCAATGCCATATGTCTATGCATACCCCTTGGCTAATCTTGCCTTGTATCTGCTCACAGAACCATCTACATTGTGCTTCACCTTATAAACCCACTTGTAGCTAATTGCATTCTTGTCTTTAGGAAAAGGTACCAATTCCCAGGTAGCATTTGCTTCCAAGGCATCCATTTCTTCATCCATGGCTTTCTCCCATTTTTCTTTTCCCATGGCTTGCTCAAAAGAAGTGGGTTCTAGTTCATGTATCACTTTGACCATATAGGCATAGTGAATGGCTGTAAATCCATCATATTTCAGCCTATCCATAGGATACTTAACTCTAGTAGACCTGTGCAAAATAGGCTCACTACTAGGTGCTCTCAAAACATCCCTTGTCTTCCTTACTCCAGGTGTAACAACAAAAGGAATACCCAACTCATCATCAAGGCTCTGTTTTGAGCCACTAGATTCACCATCCACATAAGAATGACCTCCATTCACATCAACCATGGAATGATCTACTTTCTCTTTTCCTTTTTGTAATACTTGCATACCACTATCTACATTGCTTTGAGGAGATTCTCCTGATCTCAATCTGCCTGTCCATGGCAAAGTATGTGAACCACTACTAGAGGACACTACAAGTCCACTAATATTTTGTGATTGTTGCTATGAATTCTGTGTAGCATTACCATTTTGTGCATCTACATCATCAATCACATTTATTGTTTATACCAATTGCTCATCTCATAAAAAACGACATCTCTACTCAGTGTAAACTTACGAGTAGAAGGGTTATAGCATCTATACCCTTTCTACTACAGAGAATAACCAATAAAGGTACACTTCTTAGCTTTTGGATCCAACTTGGATCTCAACTCATCTGGCACATGAACATAAGCAATGCAACCAAAAACTTTCAAATGAGAAATATCTGGTTTACTACCATTATACCTCTCCTTTAGCATCATGCCATGTATTGCTACAGTGGGAGTCTTGTTCATTATGTAGACTGCTGTAGCAATTGCTTCAACCCAATAATAATCTGGCAGGTTTTTTGAGCATGGCACGAGTTACCTCTCCAATATGTCTATTTTTCCTTTTTGCAAGTCCATTTTGCTGTGGGGTATGACTGCATGAATATTACTGCTTTATGCCATGCTCCTGCAGGAACCTTGCAAACTCATTTGAGAGGTACTCTCCCCCTCCATCTGACCTTAGGCATTTTATTTGCAGGCCTGTTTCTTTCTCAACCATAGCTTTAAAAGCTTTGAAATGCCCAAACACTTCACTTTTCTTTTTCATAAAATACACCCAAACTTTTATGCTATAGTCATCAATAAAAGTGACAAAATAATGATAGCCTCCAATAGATGCAGCTTTATTAGTCCACACATCAGAGTGGATTAATTCCAATGGCCTCTTAGTCTCTTGAACATGTCTAGGAAATGGTTTCCTTGCCTGTTTTCCAAATTGACAGGCTTCACAAACCTTATGCATTTCTGCAACCTTGAACTTAGGCAATCCTGCAACAATATTTTGGGCATGCATTAATTTAAGTCACTGTACATTAACATGACCAATGTGTTTATGCTAGATATCAATATCTGCAACTGCACCGGTCCCATGTGCAAACATTACTACACTCAATTCAGGCATGTCCGCATCCAATGTAAACATCCTTCCCTTCTTCTTCCCTTTTGCTATATATCAAGCGACCTTTATTTTTCATATCCTCAATAAAGCATCCATGAGGATTAAATCTGACCTGCAAGCCCTGCTTAACCATTTGACCACTAGAGACTAGGCTCTTGGTGATATTTGGGACATGAAATACATCAGATAGGTATTTCTTTTTCCTATCCTACATAGACAAAGGTATTTTACCAATCTGCACAATAGGATGTGCAGTATCATCACCAGTCTCCATAAATCTTGGTCTTTCCATTTTCCTTGCATCCTGCATCCATTCTGCATGACCTCTCATGTGGTTTGATGCACTTGAGTCAACATACCACACATCATTACTTTCTTTTGCACTTGTCGCAAAATTGGTCATGTGCTGCACTATAAACAAATGCTCATTTCTGTCATCACCCTGTCTACTAGAGGATGCATAATTGCCTTGTTGCAATTTTCCATTCATGATGTCATTCTGCTTTTTGTAGCAGTCTTTAGCCATATGACCCATTTTACCACAGTAGTAGCATTCAACATTGCTGTTTGCATTTTGGCTTCTCTGCCATCCACCACAACCTCTTTGGCTCCCCCTGCCTATAAGGTTACCACGTCCTCCTCCATAGGACTAGTTTTCTTGAATTTGATCCATATTTTGATTTTTGCCATGACCTCCAAATCGCCCTGCTCTACCTCTGCCTCTACCTCTTCCAGCATTTGAGTAGAAGACAACTTCTTTTGAAGTTCCTCCTGAAGAAGATGCACCACCATTTCTTTGCTCTTTAGAAATTAGAAGAGCAATCAACTCCTCAAAATCAGGAAAATTCTCACGGATGGCAATGGATCTCCAGAATTGTGGATAATCCTTTCCTAGACCATTCAAGGTCATGGAAACTAAATCATCATCTTCCACTGGTGACCCAATGGAAGCAAGTGCATCTACAATCTTCTTTACCTTCATGTGGTAGTCATTAATGCTCATATTTTCTCTATGCACATTATGCAACTCTTGCTTGAGTTGCATTTTCCTGGCTTGCATATTTGTGCTATACATTTTTGTCAAAGTATCCCATGCCTCCTTCGGCGTGCTTGCATGCAACTCTTGCTTGAGTTGCATTTTCCTGGCTTGCATATTTGTGCTATACATTTTTGTCAAAGTATCCCATGCCTCCTTCGGCGTGCTTGCATCCTGAATATGCACAATCATAGAATCTAAAATACTGATAGATAGCTAGTACATAACTTTCTTGGCTCTCTCATGCTAGCCTTTAAATGCTTGCAACTCCTATTGATTGGGAACATTACGAATAACTCGTTCTTGTTCAGCTCTAGTAATGAACTCCCAATAGCCTTTTCCCTTAAGGAAATTCGTCATTCTAAACTTCGATGCTGGGAAGTTGTTCTTGTCAAGCTTTTCAGTGACTATCTGTGAAAGAGCATCAGATGCCATTACAGAACACTACAAAAATATTCTCTCACTGCAAAAAACACAACTTCTGCCTCACAAGGGCAAATCTGCAAAACTGACGAAAGTGGTATTTGACCACACACTCACTTTCTAGTGATAATTTTCATCAATAGGCAATCCTTATGGGAAAGGGAGTTTGGGATTACATCAGTGGTGAAACTGCAGAACCAGTTTTAGGTACTGCTCCCACTCCTGCTGAATTGAAGGCCTTTAAAGAATGGCATGAAAAAGCCAGAAAATGCCTGTATTGGCTGTCTGTTAGCATTTCAGATTCTATGATTGTGCATATACAGGATGTAGAGACGCCTAAGGAGGCATGGGATACATTGGTGAAGCTGTATAGCACAAATACCAAAGCACGAAAGATGCAGCTAAAGCAAGAATTGCACAATGTGCAAAGGAAAAATCTGAATATAAATGAGTATTCCTTGAAGGTGAAAGGCCTTGCAGATTCTCTTGCCTCCATTGGAGCACCTATTGATGATGAGGACTTAGTGTCCGTGATCTTGAACGGTCTTGGGAAAGATTATGCACAGTTTCGGACATCCATTGGAGTCCGTGAAACATTTCCTGATTTTCAGGAACTTATTGCTCTCTTGCTGAGTGAAGAGCAAAGGAATGGTGGTTCAGCCACCTCAACTTCTCAAGAGACTGCTTTCTACTCGAATACAGGTAGAGGCAGGGGTAGAGGAAGAGGCCGTTTTGGTAGCCGTGCAGGAAATCAGAATCAGCAGCAACAACAAGAAAACCAGTCCTATGGAGGAGGACGTGGTAGTTCTAGAGGCAGGGGGAGCCAAAGAGGCCGTGGTTCATGGCAAAGGAACCAGCAAGTAAATAGCAGCATAGAATGCTATTATTGTGGAAAGCCTGGACACAAGGAGAATACATGCTATAAAAAGCAGAATGACATCAAAAGTGGGAAGTTGCAGCAAAGCAACTATGCATCATCAAGTGGGCATGGTGACGACAGAAATGAACACCTTTTTGTGATGCAGCATATGGTTAACTCCATGTCAGGAGATGCTGCAGCTTGCAATGATGTTTGGTATGTTGATTCAGGTGCCTCTAACCACATGACCAGTCATGGTGAGTGGTTTCATGATGTTAGAAATTTGGATAAGCCAGGTTATGTTGAAACAGGTGATGATACTGCGCACCCAATTATGCAAGTTGGTAAAGTGCCATTGGCTATGCAGGATGGCAAAACGAAGTACTTGGCAGATGTACTTCATGTTCCAAAAATCACTAAGAACCTAGTTTCAGTTGGCCAGATGGTTGAGCAAGGTCTGCAGGTTAGATTTAATCCTGATGGATGCTTTGTTGAGGACTTGAAAAATAAGTGCCGCTTGGTTGCGAAAGGCAACAAAAATGGCAGAATGTTCACCTTGGATGTTGATATGCCTGAGGTGAAAGCTGCTATGTTTGCGCATGGGAGAGGTGTCATTGCAGATATTGAGATATGGCACAAGCGCATTGGGCACGTGAATATACAAAGGCTGAAATCTATGCAAACGAAAAACATTGTTGCAGGTTTGCCTAAATTCAGAGTTGAGGGAATGCAAAAGGTATGTGAAGCATGCCAAATGGGTAAGCAGGCCAGACATGCATTTCCCAAAAATGCTAAGGTGAGCAGAAGACCTTTGGAAGTGATCCATTCGGATGTTTGGACAACCAAAGCTGCTTCTATTGGTGGATGCCATTATTATGTGACATTTATTGATGACTACACTAGGAAGGTGTGGATTTATTTTATGAAGCACAAAAGTGAAGTGTTCAGCCATTTCAAGGCTTTTAAGGCCATGGTTGAAAAAGAGAAAGGTGTGCATATTAAAGTGCTAAGATCTGATGGAGGGGGAGAGTACTTTTCAGAAGAATTTTGTGAATATCTGAAAGAACAGGGAATTCAAAGAAAGTACTCATGCAGGTCTACCCCTCGGCAGAATGGGGTTGCAGAAAGGAAGAACAGGCATATTGCAGAAGTAGGACGGGCGATCCTAAATGAGAAAAACATGCCTGATTATTTTTGGGCTGAAGCAGTAGCAACTGCTGTTTATATTATGAACAGAACCCCCACTGCAGCTGTCCATGGCATGACGCCTGAAGAAATGTATACAGGCCAAAAACCAGATATTTCTCACTTGAAGGTATTTGGTTGCATAGCTTATGTTCATGTTCCTGATGAGAAGAGAACAAAGCTGGATCCAAAGGCAGAAAAATGCATCTTTATTGGATATGCTCTGCACCAGAAAGGGTATCGCTGTTATAACCCTTCCACCCGCAAAATGCAAGTGAGCAGAGATGTTGCTTTTGATGAAATAAGCAGCTGGTATGCACCAACTGTTATGGTAGGAGATGCAGATGCAGGAAATGGGAATGCTGCAATAAATGCAGAGCAGCAATCTCAAGCCTTGAGTGGACCCAGAGAGTCCTCTACTAGTGGATCTAATGCATGGACAGGGAGATTGAGATCTAGTGAATCGTCACATGGCAGCCCTGATAGTGTTGTGCAGGTATCACATAAGGGAAAAGAAAAAGTAGACCATGCTCCAGTGTTTGATGTGTCTGTTGGTAGCTCTCATGTTGATGGAGAGTCAAGCGGCTCTGAAATGAGCCTTGATGAGGAACTTGGGATTCCTTCTATTGTTACACCTGGTCCAAGGAAAAGCAGGCATGATTTAAAGACGCCTGCAACTGATCCAGTTGTATGGAGGTCCACTTGTATTAAGTATCCAGTTGACAGGCTGAGATATGATGGGTATACAGCACATCACTATGCTTATATGGTCAAGGTTCTAGAGGAGCCAGAGCCCACATGTTTTGAGGATGCAGCAGGGCATAAAAATTGGGAAGCAGCTATGGATGAAGAGATGGCTACCTTGGATGCAAACCACACTTGGGATTTGATGCCTTTGCCTCATGATAAGAAGGCTATTGGCTGCAAGTGGGTTTACAAAGTAAAGCACAATGCTGATGGGTCTGTTAGCAGGTACAAGGCAAGATTGGTTGCCAAAGGTTTTGCGTAGACATATGGAATTGACTATGAGGAAACTTTCAGCCCAGTTGCAAGGATGGCAACCATGAGAGCAGTAATTGCTATGGTTGCTGCAAAGGGATGGTCTTTGCATCAGATGGATGTGAAAAATGCCTTCTTGCATGGTGATTTGCAGGAAGAGGTTTATATGATGCAGCCAGAAGGTTATGAGGATAATTCACACCCCAATTTTGTATGCAGGTTGCGCAAAGCCTTGTATGGCTTAAAACAGGCGCCGAGGGCATGGTCAGACAAGATAGGGCAATATCTTGTCACTATTGGATTTCAGATTTCCAATTCAGATTTTTCACTTTATGTGAAAAGGACAAACAGAGGGATTGTGCTTATAGTCATCTATGTTGATGACTTGATTATTACAGGAGATAGTGATGCAGACATTAATGAAGTGAAGCTGCTGTTGAAGCAGAAATTTGAGATGAAGGATTTGGGAGAGCTGCGTTACTTCTTGGGCATTGAGGTTATTAGATCCCCGAGTGGGATATGGCTGTTGCAAAGGCAATACGGTTTGGACATGCTATCCAAATATGGGATGACAGGCTGTAAGCCTATTTCTGTTCCATTGGAGCAGAATGTGAAGCTCAATGCAGAGACAGGTGAGCTTCTTGAAGATATTACTATGTACAGGCACATAGTAGGTAGCTTGATTTACATGACTATAACCAGACCAGATTTGAGCTATGCTGTGGGGCTGGTGAGTCAGTTTATGCAGGCACCGAGGAAGCCACATTTGGATGCGGCTAGGCGCATACTGCGGTATGTGAAGTCCACATTGCATTATGGACTGTTTCATGAAGCTGGGTGTGCATTACAGGTACATGGATACACAGATGCTGACTGGGCTGGTAGTGTCTCAGACAGGAGATCTACTAGTGGTTTTATGTTTTCCCTTGGGAGTGGTGCCATCAGTTGGAGCAGCAAGAAGCAGCCAACAGTTGCCTTGTCGAGCACAGAGGCTGAGTACAGGGGTGCAGCAATGGCTGCATGTGAGGTAGCTTGGTTACGGAAGCTACTTGCAGATATGGGACAGTCAATTCATGCAGTAGTTGTCATTCATTGTGACAACATTAGCAGCATCATGCTTGCTAATAACCCAGTTTATCATGCTAGAACGAAGCACATTGAGGTGCATTATCACTTTGTGAGAGAGAAGGTTCTAGCTGGTGAGATTGATTTTGTCTATGTCAGCACTGAGGAGCAGGTGGCTGATATTTTTACGAAGGCATTGGGTACCGAGAAGCTTCGCAGATTTAGGAGCTTGCTTGGTGTACGTGAGATGGATTTGAGCTTGAGGGGGAGTGTTGAGATATCAAGCTCTACCCCTGATATATCTCCTGGATGACTATCATTTATGTCACCGCCTATGTTAGTTGTACTCGTGGTGTAGTTAGACTACCACGTATGTTTTTGGTTTGGGTTCACATATGAACCACGTATTCTAGGGTTTGACATATAGGGTATTTCCCTCTTCTATTGTATTGTTGTTGTGTGCAAAAAGTGAAGAAAGGCTTCACCCTCCAACCTTGTGTCCTCTCTCTTTTGTGTGTTGTGAAGAAAGCTGAACTTGAGTCTCCTATCTCTCTCCCTTATTCTTTACAGTGTCGTGGTAAGAGGACCAGTGTTGCTTTCCTTTTTCGAGTTTGGGAGCAAATCTTTGTAGGTAGCACAGCCAGAAGTGCAAGAGTGCACTGTTTCAGATTGAGACGCCCTTCGCGGTGTGGCGAGAGGGCATTATATGCTACGGGCAAGGGCAAAGCCCTTGGTGACTTTATTTTTTTGATTTGAGGTCACTTTGGGGCCCGTTTTGGAGGCGGAAGTTCTCCGCAGGCACTCAGAAAAAGGCCCTGTTTTTGCTGTGCGACCACTGCTCTGTAGGTCGGTGAAAAGTTGCCGTATAAATTGCATCGTATGCCTGTACGCAGAGATATTGGGAGTTGTAGAATCATCCTTGTTGCCTGTTGATGCAAAATCGTCACTAGGAAGTGACTGTGTGGTCAAAAAACCACTTTCGTCAGGTTTGCAGATTTGCCTTTGTGAGGCAGAAGCTGTGTTTTTTGCAGTGACAGAATATTTTGCAGTGTTCTATAATGGCGTCTGATTCTCTTTCATAGATTGTCACTGAAAATCTTGACAAGAACAACTTCCAAGCATGGAAGTTTAGAATGACGAATTTCCTTATGGGAAAAGGCTACTGGGAGTTCATTACAGGAAATGAAGAAGAACCAGTTCTTCCTAGTGTTCCCAATCAACAGGAAATGCAGGCATTTAAAGGATGTCATGAGAGAGCCAGAAAAGTTATGTACTGGCTATCTATCAGTATTTCAGATTCAATGATTGTGCATATTCAAGATGCAAGTACGCCAAAGGTGGCATGGGATACTTTGGCTAAAATGTACAGCACAAATACGCAGGCCAGGAAAATGTAGCTCAAGCAGGAGCTACACAATGTGCAGAGAGAAAATATGACCATCAATGACTACCACATGAAGGTGAAGAAAATTGCGGATGCACTTGCTTCCATTGGGTCGCCAGTGGATGATGACGATTTAGTTTCTGTGACCTTGAATGGTCTAGGAAAGGATTATGCACAGTTCCGGACATCCATTGCCGTCCATGAAAAATTTCCTGATTTTGAGGAGTTGATTGATCTTCTAATTTCTGAAGAGCAGAGAAATGGTGGTGCATCTTCTTCACGAGGAACCTCAAAAGAAACTGTCTTCTACTCAAATGCTGGAAGGGGTAGAGGCAGAGGTAGAGGAGGCCGATCTGGAGGCTGTGGTAGAAATCAAAATATGCAGCAAACTCAAGAAAACTAGTCCTATGCAGGAGGATGTGGTAACTCTAGAGGCAGGGGGAGCCAAAGAGGCCGTGGTGGATGCCAGAGAGGCCAAAATGCAAACAGCAATGTTGAATGCTACTACTCTGGTAAAATGGGGCATATGGCTAAAGACTGCTACAAAAAGCAGAATGACATTATGAATGGAAAATTGCAGCAAGGCAATTATGCATCCTCTAGTAGATAGGGTGATGACAGAAATGAACATTTGTTTATGGTACAGCATATGACAAATTCTGTTACAAGTGCAGAAGAAAGCAATGATGTGTGGTATGTTGACTCAGGTGCATCAAACCACATGACAGGTCATGCTGAATGGATGCAGGATGCAAGGAAAATGGAAAAACCAGGATTTGTGGAGACTGGTGATGATACTGCACATCCTATTGTGGTGCAGATTGGCAAAATTCCTTTGTCTATGTAGGATGGGAAAAAGAAATACTTGTCTGATGTATTTCATGTCCCGAACATCACCAAGAACCTGGTTTCTGTTGTTCAAATGGTTGAGTAGAGCTTGCAGGTCAGATTCAATCCTCATGGATGTTTTGTTGAGGATATGAAAAATAATGGTCGCTTGATAGCAAAAGGAAAGAAGAAAGGCAGGATGTTTACGCTGGATGCGGACATGCCTGAATTGAGTGCAGCAATGTTTGCACATGGGACCAGTGTAGTTGCAGATATTGATATCTGGCATAAATGCATTGGTCATGTTAATGTACAGTGACTTAAATCAATGCAGGCCCAAAATATTGTTGCAGGATTGCCTAAATTCAAGGTTGCAGAAATGCATAAGGTGTGTGAAGCCTGTTAATATGGAAAACAGGCAAGGAAACCATTTCCTAAGCATGTTCAAGAGAGTAAAAAGCCTTTGGAATTAATCCACTCTGACGTGTGGACTACTAAAGCTACATCTATTGGAGGCTATCACTATTTTGTCACATTTATTGATGACTTCAACAGAAAACTTTGGGTGTATTTTATGAAAAAGAAAAGTGAAGTGTTTGGGCACTTCAAAGCTTTTGAAGCTATGGTTGAAAAAGAAACAGGCCTGCAAATAAAATGCCTAAGGTCAGATGGAGGGGGAGAGTATCTCTCAAATGAGTTTGCAAGGTTCCTGCAGGAGCATGGCATAAAGCAGCAATATTCATGCAGTCATACCCCACAGCAAAATGGAATTGCAGAAAGGAAAAATAGGCATATTGGAGAGGTATCTCGGGCCATGCTAAATGAAAAAGATCTACCAGATTATTATTGGGCTGAAGCAGTCGCTACAGCAGTTTATATAATGAACAGGACTCCCACTGCAGCAATACATGGCATGACGCTAGAGGAGATGTATACTGGTAGGAAACCAGACATTTCTCATTTGAAAAATTCTTGTTGCATTGCCTATGTTCATGTGCCAGATGAATTGAGGTCTAAGTTGGATCCAAAAGCTGAGAAGTGCATCTTTATTGGTTATTCTCTGCAGCAGAAAGGGTATAGATGCTATAACCCTTCTACTCATAAGTTTACAGTGAGCAGAGATGTTGTTTTTAATGAGATGAGCAGCTGGTATAAACCAGTAAATGTGATGATTGATCTAGATGCACAAAATGGTAATGCTGCATAGAATTCACAGCAACAATCACAAAATATCAATGGACCTGCAGTGTCCTCTAGCAGTGGTTCACATACCTCGCCATGGATGGTAGATTGAGATCAAGAGAATCTCCTCAAAGCAATGCAGATAGTGGTATGCAGGTATCACGAAAAGGAAAAGAGAATGTAGATCAGCCCATGTTTGATGTGAATGTAGGTCACTCTTATGTGGATCGTGAATCCAGTGGCTCAGAACAGAGCATTGATGATGAGTTGGGTATTCCTTCTGTTGTTACACCTGGAGTAAGGAAGACCAGGGATGTTTTGAGAGCACCTGGAAGTGAGCCTATTTTGTGCAGGTCTACCAGAGCTAGGTATCCTGTGGATAGGCTAAAATATGATGGATTTACAGCCATTCACTATGCCTATATGGTCAAAGTGATACAGGAACCAGAACTCATTTCTTTTGAGCAAGCCATGGGAAAAGAAAAATGGGAGAAAGCCATGGATGAAGAAATGGATGCCTTGGATGCAAATGCAACATCCACTTCTAGCTATTTGTTCACCTTTGCAGGTGGTACAGTGTCGTGGATGTCTCGCACACAGAAGTGTGTTGCTTTGTCTACCACAAAGGCTGAGTATGTTGCAGTCATAGAGGGTTGCAAGGAGGCTATATGGATTGATCGGCTAGTGGGAGATTTGGGGATTCATACAAGTGTACCGACATTGCATAGTGATTCCATGAGTGCTATTCAGCTAGCACGGAATCCAATCTTTCATGCAAAGACTAAACACATTGAGGTCAAGTACCATTTCATCAGGGAGGTAGTTGAGGACAAGCGCATAGAGCTTGTCAAGGTTCATACAGATGATAACCCTGCAGATATGCTGATGAAGAGTCTACCTAGTCAGCGGTTTGAGTATTGTCGTGTATTGGTGGGCATTGGATAGTATGCTCACTAGTTGTTCTCCCTTAAAGGCACATTGTCCTTTAAGTGGGAGGTTATGGGGGTTCAAGGTCACTGTGTCTTTACCCTGGTTATGTACAATACTCAAACACATATAAATGAATGAAAAAGAACAAGTCGATGACATAAGTGCACAATTGTCACCCTGGCATATCACGAGTGGAGCTCGATATCTCAACACTTTCATGTCTTGCCAAAAGAAACCTACATCATGAGCTTGGGAAGTACCTTAAAGGAGTAGAAAAAACAATAGCTAGGGAAATTAATAATCACCATTTGTGCCGACTACAAGTAATACACCCACCACTGAAGCATGTCCTCCTTGCATCTATTTTCCTCCTCCTTCTCTGGGTCTGTTTTGGTGAGGATGCCATCCAACATCATTTTCAAATAGAACAAAAGCATTCCAAAGTCTTTTGGGTATCTCATAGATTTGCAATAGGTGGATCAGTGTACAGAGTTTGGATCGATGTACATAGTTTTGGGGCTAGATTTTGTAATGAGCTCTTAGTTGTGTCTGCATTGCACTTAAATAGGGAGAGAGTTCATTGGGCCCAACCTTCTCATTCTTCAGTCTCATCTTAGTTGTTTAATCTAAATCTTTTGTCTCACATTAGTTGTCTAATTGAAATCTTTCGTGGTACAATAGTTCACTAATTGAAATCTTTCATCTCATTACTATCACCATGCTAGCGTGGCTGAAAGGACACTATCTAGTCACCTAGCTAAGAAAACATTGCCCAAGTAAACTCTGGAGAAGATTAACAATTCAATAGATTACACACAGATTACATAGATTACAATCTCAAAGACTCCTTCCCTTCATGCCACTTTCCTCTTTCCTTGATTTGAGCTTCCTGGTTGTAGGCTCGGCCCTTTTGGCTCCTTTCCGGAAGGAAGCTGGTTCCTCCCTTCAGGCTCCTTTTCCTTGTAGTCTGGCCTCCTTCAATTTGAGCTCCTTGTGTTTAATATCTTTTACCCAAATGGCAAATTGAGCTGCAGCATCTACTTTGTCATCGTAGATAGTTGTAGCTGGCAGGCACATTTGATATGTCCATGACCTAGGCAGTGGTAAATGGCATTCTCTACATAGCGATTTTGTATGCACCTACACTCCAAAGCAAAAAACGTGAAAAGATTGGTAGCATGCAGGCCATCGGATACAACAGTCATCTATGATGGGGGGTATGGAAAACCATGCATTTTGACCCCGCTACATAGTAGGATAGGCATCCGATTTAACTATTGCGACTGTCAATATCACAGTCTTACTCTGTACATGACGAAGTTGCTTCTTGATTCCTTCCTCCCTCATCCTAAGGCTGTGGATGTTGTCCTTACTTTTTGCTCACTTTGTGCAACAGCTTCATTTGAATCCCTCAACATCTGTTGAAGCTTCGTAAATTGCTGACAAACTTATTCATGGGTTGTTTCGCTGAAAAACTTATCATTGGCTGTTTCCAAGACTTCCACTCTAGTTTGGAAATCTCTTAGGATGATGGACTGCTTTTCATAATTGTCAAAAGCCATGGCAAGCTTGTGCGAGCATCTATCCTGATCTTCTTGCAGGGTCTTGTAGCTTTCTCTTTGGACTTCCAATAGTGTTTCAAAAAAACAACCCTCACTGTGGCTACTGCAAATTGTTCCATCGCAGCAGTGGCAGGAACTTGCTCCACAATGGTGGTTGTTCCCTGCATCCTTCCTAGCCTGGGGAGATGCCTTATTGTCTTCTCCA
The DNA here is from genome assembly GCF_047967505.1 of Dipteris shenzhenensis. NCBI lineage: Eukaryota > Viridiplantae > Streptophyta > Polypodiopsida > Gleicheniales > Dipteridaceae > Dipteris > Dipteris shenzhenensis. The sequence continues at coordinate 52,624,907 of NC_141601.1, forward strand.
CCGCACCTACTGTCTGTCCCATCCTTCCTGGCCTTGAAGCTCTCTCGCAATTCCTACATCATCTTTCTGGTTTCTGCATTCTCCCTTTTCAACTCCTCCATCATCTAGTCTTTTTTAATGTTCAATGAGTTCTGCATGTTGTAGAGCCATTTGTAAAGACCCTCCTTTTTTGCTCTCTGATCTTCAAGGTCCTTTTGCATCTTTTCTAGCTCCTTGTCCGACATGTCCCCATCATTTCTCACTTCTTCGAGCCTATCTTGGAGCTCCTTCATGTGCTTCTCTGCTTCTTCTCTTCTATGACTTTCCATGTCGAACAATTTTGTGGCGGCCTCAGCTTACTCTTGTGTGTGTAAGGCCCTCACTTGTGCCTCCAAAACCTTGGCTTTGCACCTTCCCTGAGACTTTTGTCAAGTTGCACTACCTTTGCTACATCAGTGGTTTTCTCTTGTAGAAAAGTTACCTTCTGAGACATCTGCTTCTCATATTTCTCAAAAATCTCTTTGAGGGTGGATGCCATCAGGTGCATTGCAACCCTAGCGGTCTGAGATGACAATATCCACGTAATTCTTTAGGTTGGTTAACACACTCTTGGAGATCGCCCTTTAGAAAGATACATCATGTCCTTTCAGTTGCTCTACTCCTGCTTGAACCTACCAGAAGTTGCACGTTCCTCTCGTATCAGCAAAGAAGTGAATGTTCTTCTTTAGTACATCTTGGAGGTCTGTTGGCAAGCTCGAAATCTTGACTCCACCATCTTTACTAATCTAAGCATTGGGGTATACATCTAGAATATCCTATCTCCTCCACTGCTTCTCGAAAAAGTGTGCTTGCATACTGCCCAGGGTAAAAAATAAGGAGGGAACAAGGTTGTGATAGTGTAGGTCAATGGGCGAAACTTTCCCCTTATAGAATTATAAATATTAGCCCTGCTACCACTTTTAGGGTAAATTTATCAAATTTGAGACTTTAAAAATTAGCCCACTTTTATTTTTGGGCTAATTTATCAAATTTAAAGCTCTAAATATTAGCCCAGCCAACTTGGGAAAGACTCTAAATTATCCCTTGTGCTAAAATTCGCCCCTAATTTTTTCCCTGGTATTGCCTCCACAAATTCCTAGATCCTTTTCAATCACGCTTTCATTGATGGTAATCTTGTGACCTTGATAGACTAGTTGCCCCTCCTTCACGTGCACCTCCTACACCATCTTGGTGAAGTTTTGGAGAGCATCCAAATTGGGCTTTTGAATAGTGAGAGAGGATCTCCCATATGTCACAATTTCAAGATGAGGGGATGAGGGGCTCTGGAACTGTGCTGTAGAGGGGGAGGAATGATTGTGTGAGGAGCTCCTGGACTATGCAGGGTCCATTACCAGAGGGGATAGAAGTTGCAGGAAGAGTGTAAGGAAGAAAGAAATCATCAAGAGGGATAGAAGATGAAGCAGTGAAGGAAATGGAATAGTGGAGGCTTGAGATTGCAAGGGAGAACGAAACGTTTGAGAGGGATATAAGAGGAAACGGTTAAGGGAATGTAATAGCTGACTACACTATCAAGGTGAGAGCCACTGCGGTGGTTTTAGCCCGACTACTATCAAGGTGAGAGCCATCGGGGTGGTTGGCCCGAATTTTGAATAATTCAAGGTGGTAGTATTGACTTGCATGGTAATGAATGGTTAGAGGTGGTGGCAGCTAATATTCCCAACCACGTCTATGGTGGTGGCTAAGATCCACCAAGCTGTCAGTTAATTATTAGCCACCACAGTGGCCCGCAATTACTCACCTTCCAGTTACCACCACCAGGCTTGCATGCATGATTACTACGAGTGCAGTAAATTATGGTAATGAGGGATTAGAGGTGATTAGGCTTCATGATTTACTTTGTGGGAATTACTGACCGATGGTGGTGGCTGTCATCAGCCACGTCTGTCATGGCTATGATTCCACCATGCCACCGCTCACCCACCATCGCACTTTAGCATGCATAATCACTATGAGTGCAGTAAAAATAACCAGTCACCGAGATCGTATGCTTAGTAGCGAACTAGAGTGCAATGTGGTAATGAGTGATTATACATGGTAATGAGAAATGGTGGTGGCTCTCATCAGCCACATCTGTCATGGTAAGTTAATTACCAGCCACCGGATTGGCACCACATGGCATCTTCTTCATGATTACCAGCCCGTTTGGGGGATTCCACCGTGGCGGCCTAGAATTAATATGGATGGAACCCTAGGCTCCAACCACCATGGTGGCTCGAACTTTATAATATATATAAGATCCATGGCATTTGGCATTTTACTACGTTGCTCCGATCCGCCCATGCTCTGCTACTTTGCTCCACACCCCTCCTCTATCCTCTGTCTCATTTCTACCCCTGCTCTACTTTGCTCCACTCTCCCTTCTCTAACTCTCGTTCACTACATTTGCTCCCCTGCTCATCTTCTACTCACCCACTCATCTTCAACATGCCTAGTTGGTCCCCCCCTCGATGCTCTGTGATCCCAATAATATATGTCTTCTCATATAAGGTGATTGCATTGCACTCACGTGGAATAGAAATGCTTGCACTAGTGGAGACCCTTCGTTCCCACAAGCAACTCCCCACACATCTGAATGTCATCACCTTGGATAACATGCTCACAGAGGGCCTCTTTATGGCTGTGATGTATGGGTTCCCGCTAGATGTCAACGAAGCCCTCGATATTTTCAGAGCAGAGTACTCTCAACTTGCTGGGTGGGTGATTAACTGATTCCTAGCAACGTGCATGGTCTTCGGCCTCTCCATTGTATCCTCCTTTGGCTCGCTAAAAAATTATAATGCAACAAGCTAAACTGGCTGAAAACTAAGTTGTACAAATTCCCTCTTGCTCAGACGAGGCTCTCAGCAATGGCTGGATGTAATCTTTTGGGCAAGCTTAACGATATTTTGGCTCACTCGATGTAACGTTTTAGTCTCTAAGGCATTTATGTAATCTCTTTTTGTTCAATTTGAGGCTCTCAGTATGCATTGTTGTTAGCTTTTATAATTGTATTTGAATGGTTATAGCCGCTACCTATAATCTTTTGTTTAAGGCTCTCAGCAATTGCTGAGTTTTTATAAATGTAAGATCCTCTGTTTAATTTTTGCTCAGTATAAGTTGATAATTTTTATATAACCTGTTATTGGACGTAAATGTACATTGTAATCTCTTTTGCTCTCAATTTTCACTCGATAAATTGTACTTTTTTCATCATTTATATTTGCTATAACAAGGACTAAAATACCAAGAAAGAAGAACTACAATTTCCTTGGTTTATGACCAAAATAGCACTAAAATAACTCCAACAACCCCACCATTGTGGTTGCATGGAGATACATCTAGAAAAATACAATTAAACTTTCAAAAAATGCAATTGATGATATGGCCCTTGAGGGGTCCCCTATAGGGGCAAGGGCCATATTGACATGCCATTTTTGTCCAATGGCATCCTGGATATTGTATAATGCATGTAGATATGGCCCTTGCCCCTAAAGGGGACCCCTTAAGGGCCATATCGTCAATTGCATTTTGCTTGGTGGCACAACAGAATACATTTTCCTTGGTACACAAATATATAACTCCAATAACCACAGTGCGGTGGCTTTCATAGATCTCCTCCCTTAATACATAAAAATAGGTAACGGAGCTATAACTCCAAGAACCAGCGCGGTGGTCTCTCCAAGACAACCTTGAATTCTAGGTGATGATAGGTGGTCACACTAGACGTTGCATCGAGGCGATGCTCAGAATGATAGATTACATCTCATTATTATGCCAAAAACTAGCACGATGGTCTCTCTAAGCCAACCTATGATTTGCATGGGTTGCGGGCAAAGAAGTGACAAAAGGCTGCATGATGACAAGTGGTCAGCCTAGAGACTGTACTGCGGCAGTGTTTAGAATATTAGATTACATCTAATTATTATGGCAAGAACCAGCGTGGTGGTCTCTCCAAGCCAACCTTCAATTTTAATGATCTGCATGGGTGCGTGCCCAGTGACAGGTGGCAAAGCTGTAGCAAAAGGCTGCATGATAATAAGTGATCAGGCAGCATAGGCCAAAGACTATGCTGCACGAAGCAGTCCAGAGATGCCATGTGTCGAGATATGCGGTGTTTTGAACAAATAGATTGCGTCTCATTATTACGCCAGTGTGCCTTCATGACATGAGGAAAATTTTCAGCAAGAGCGCAGGTCTATGCAAAATTCAAATATTCACCTAGAAGCACATTGTGTCGCGGCCCCAAAATGGCCCCAAAAATAGTTCGGCAATTGGCTACACCCAAGCTAACGTTGACACACCTCATAAATCTACAACTACAAGAGGAAGACGAGAGATCTACAGATGAATCAAATATTGATATCACCATAGAAGATGATTTACACAAATAGACACATTGGTACAGGGTATATATATGAGCCAACAAGTCGTGGACTTTGAACACCAACGAATAGTGGCTGTACCATCTCAAGGGTTTTCTCCATTAAGCATTTTCAAAGACAAACATTGTGAGGAGCTTGCATTCCCAACATTTGTCTATGGGTATGGACGTGCATACAACATACCAACATGAACAAACTACCAAGAAATAGTAAAGTGGGAATTGTAACAAAGATAGACGATTTGCATTCAACATATAGAACATCTTCTCATCAAATTTAGGAGTACAAATCACAACATGCTACAAAGAAACACTCACCTAAATAAAAAATGTTTACTCCTATGAGAAATTTTATAAAGTAATCATCATTATTAATGTCTACAAATCACCAAATGCAATAACCAATAAGTGTACTACTTCAACAACTAGAACAACTACAAGATTTGATATTGCAATGCAGGTGACTTTAACATGAATTACAAAAGCACATCAATAAACACCACAGAACTTCTTCAATTCATGAATAACTACAAATTTAAACAACTCATCGGCACCCCAGCAACAATCCATGGATCCACGATTGACGACATCTGGACAAACCACGACAACAGCAACAGTACAACAAGCGGAACAAACTTCATCTATGGGTCTCCCTAGTCGCTCATCATCTACACCACTCCAAGTATCAACACACTAATCATTAGATTACATTTCCTATTTTCGTGGGAAGCCCAAATGAATATAAATTATCTTGCTTTATGTTGTGGCCTTAAAAAGTGAAAAGTTTTAGGAAAAATGTGTGATCTTGGAAAGTTGAAAGGTGTGTAAAACTCCTCTGTGAACAGTCAATTTCTAACTACTGTCTGAAACGACGTGTTGTTGTCTTTCTTCACGGCGTCTGATTGTTTGCTGGAGCAGACCCATCAACAGATCACGTATGCGACTGGGCAGTATCGTTGGAAGCAAGCCATAGCCGGTTGGTGTGCTGCAAGCGTTTAATTCCTGATTGTCGTTGCGTGGTTGCTGGCTTGAGAGCTCCGCTCAACAAACATTACCTGATCAGCACGCATCATCTGTCGTGCTTTCTACGAACCTCTTTCCCGGCCAGCCCCACAAGCTCGTGAGCCGTGTACCTGCCAAACTCCGCTGTCTGTTGTGCTCATCCATGGCCCATGATTTGCAATTCTGGATCATGCAGGCTGCAGCTTCTGGACCTGGAATCGAGTGTGATCTTTCAAGTACAAGCTTGCACGCACTCACACTTCACTCAGTGCGCATGCCGCCTGCAGCATCCTATTCAGCATCGACGCGACTAGTTCGACTTTACGATTGTGTGGAATTCGTAGTACTGGCATAAGAGTCTTTTCGGACTACAGTTGCCCATTCCCCGTCTCCATTACCAGCTTGTTCTCCCGTGCCCACAGCTCTTGGCGAGTTGGCATTTATCCAGCTAGCAACACCGCTTGCTGGATTCGTGCATCCCCCCCCTGCACGTTGGTAATTTGTGTCGCTCTCCTTGCCCTCTTCTACCATAGTCGATGATCAGCGGTTTGTGTATTTAGCAGTAGCCCGACTGCAGGCTTCTTCTTGGCCTCCACCTCAGTTGAGGTAATCTGTCATTGATCACTAGTAACGGATGGGATTCCCTGAGTTTCCCGCTGCCTCTGCCGGAGTGTTCCCTATTTTGATCATAAACACGGCTCTCTCCATTATTGTTGCCTTCAAGGATGCGTTAAATTCAGTCCTTCAAATCGTTGGATTGAGTCGAAGCTCGGAAACCAATACTACTCCCTTTCTCGACATATCTCAGGAATCTACCTGGTGGGATGAAATCCGATCGTCTCTGCCGGTTATCCCTTACGGTCCGGTGCTTCACGATGCTTCTAGCCCAGAGGATACTCACTGTGCTGTTTGTCTCTCAGAATTCGAAAGAGGCGTCGATATTCTTGACTTGCCTCGTTGCAATCATGTCTTCCATCAAGCATGCGTAGATAAATGGCTGGATAATCAGCAGGCAACATGTCCATTGTGCAGGTCTTCTCTTATTTCAGAGGAATTAGCCTGCAAGTACAAACGAAGGGAACAGGGGCTCGCTGAAGAACTATTTCTTTGGTTTTCTACTTTTCATGGATAAGTTTCCAACGTCCTTGGTGAAAATTTTGAATTTTCAGCCTCATCCTGTGCTTTCGTTAGTATGTAAAGTTCTCGCTGCGAATTTTGTTGCTGAGGAATATTGCATCATCAGTACTCTCGGTGTACGGATGGATCTTTCCTTGGAGATTCATGTCCTGTAGTTGTATGAAAAGTTCTCTATATTGCGACATTGCCGATCTAAGTGCCTTTACTTATAACCTAGTGGCTTCCCATGGGTGAACACTTGTTAAGACAAGCTTTCATTCAGCTTGGGATTCACGGGTCCATTTATGTTAAATCTCTTAGCAGCAACATGTTAAAGATGCTTAAAACTTCAACCCCGAGGAAAATATGTACTTTAATGACGTTTTGTGAAGTTTTAGAATTTGAAATATAGAAAATAAGGATTTTGAAGAAGGACATTGGGAATGCTACTTTACTTACATTTTTTGTTAAGCTTTTGTTAGGGTTAAGAGTAAATCAGAATTATGATGGCTGCTGAAAAGTAGAAGCCATTGTGAGTGTTAACTCAAAGAATAGACATCATAGTACAAAGAGAGACCATTTTGTGTTAAAAAAGATTCAAAAATTCTAGCTAGGACCACTTTCTGTATAATACAATGGGTATTGATGAATTGGAGTGGTGCTGCTAAGGTTAACCATAATATAGTTGAAGTAGTTATCGTAAGTTTAATACACAACATACGAACATGTTGGAAAAAGGTCTTAACTTGACAACTTGCTCGGATCTGCTTACAAAGTTTCGAAGACTCATTAAGTGTTGTGTATCTAATAAACTATTGTTGTGCATGCTACTTATCCTCTAAGTATTTATGTTAGTATATTCTTTTAAAGAACCATGATGTTGGATAGCTTACTTTTTTAAAAATGCAACCCGACTTTGTTATATGCAATTATTCAATTGTACCATGATGTAGGGGGCAATTGACACTCATCGCAGAAGTAATCTCCTAGACCTTGTTGTATTATTGCAATTGAACATCATCAATGAAATATAATTTCCCCATGTTATAGGAATGCAAACCAATATTTTATATATACAATTTGCATTTAGGAACCATAATCACTCTAATAAAAACATTTGAGCTCATACCAATCTTGCTTCTGGGCCTTTTTCTCTTATTAGAAAATGTTATATCTCACATCTATTGTTCAGCACATTAGTACCCAGTAGAATTGCCAAAATTTAGATGGTATTTTCCTCTCGCCCCTTGGTAGACTAGTTAACCTTGTGCTTGCACTACAAGGTATAGGTTGCTTTTCAACACAAATATCAATCTTTTTTACACTTAAAAAATTTTATTTAAAGGGAAAAAAGGTAGGTAATTATGTCATTATTAGCATAAAAAAATGTGCATTGGTATATAATCGTCGATATATATCGATACTAGTAAAGGTCGGTATATACCGACACTAGTAAAGTGTCGGTATATACTGATCCTTAACAGAACACACCAAAAAAATTTGTGGGGCAAAACAAGGCTTGTTGTGGCTCCATTTTGCCCCACTAATGTTTTACAAAATCGCTCAAACAAGCCAATAGACATATAAATGCCGAAGTATATACAACCTTGTTTGTTACAAAATTTCCCTTTTGAAAAGGGTGATACAGAGCATATACATGACGAAGTATATACAAACTACTACTAATACTACTACTACTACTGCTACTGCTCATCCGACTCATCGGAGTCATCATCATCATCCTTGCCCATGTGACCTCCGCCTGATCCCTAGCCCTTGTGACCTCCGTTTGATCCTTGGGCCTCGTGACCTCCGCTTGATCCATATCCCTCGTCGACGTCTAAGCCAAATCCCCTGAGAATTGCCTCCTCGTCATCATCGCTCGCTTCCGCTGATGGGACATTCGATATTGCATCCTAAGAGTGCATTTTAATTTGAAATTAGATTGGAACTTAAAGAATAAAACAATTTCAAAAGTGAGATTACAAGTTGGAGTAGAATTATGCCGAACGAGCAACCACCACAGCCCAATCGACTACCACTTGCTTCCCCTGCATCTCAATAAACCACTTCTTTGCTTCTATGTGTGAAATGCACGTTTTGTCTCTTCGTCCATGGACGGCGACCAATCGCAAATTGCTGTGGACCCAAATTATGAGAGTTAGATAAAGTGCATGCAATATGTAATAAAACAAATAGAATAATAAATTAAATGAGAAGTAGACTCTCTACTCATGCCTCGAATGCGGCTCGTCCTCCACTTCTGAGCTGTGAAGCACCTACGGTGTCTAACCATCTCCTCGTAGCCCTCCTCTGATTATCAAACTTTGTGGGGGTGTCCTAAAGCTTATAGTCACCTTTATCCGCCCAGCTAGGTTTAGGCTTCTTCACCAAAATGGCATCTCACAGCTCTGACTTGCGATGCTTCAAGACACCACACATGCACTTTCGCATGTAGTGGTCATCGAACTCGTACCTGGGGGGTTAGAGAATTGTCTTCTCAATTCCTCGATGACTGCCTTCTTCTTTTCGTCATCCTAGTTCCGCCAGTCAAGTGTTATGATGCTCTTGAAATGGTGGCTCATCAATCGCCTCATAGCGATCATTACTTGACTGCCCCCTCTCTCTGTTTTCTCTCTCCTCTCTCCCCCTCCCACCCCGCTCTCTCTCTTTTCTCTCTCCTCTCCCCCCTCCCCCTCTCTCTCTCTCCTCTCTCCCCCTTTCCCCCCCTCTCTCTCTTTTCTCTCTCCTCTCTCCCCCTTCCCCCCTCTCTCTCTTTTCTCTCTCCTCTCTCCCCCTTCCCCCCCTCTCTCTCTTTTCCCCCCTTACCCCCCCTCTCTCTGTCTTTCCCCCCCCCCTCTCTCTCTCCCCCCTGTGAAAACCCCCCCTCCCCCTGCGCAAACCCCCCTGTGCCAACCCCCCGCTCGCCCTGCGATGGCACAGACAGCATTGCCCCGCTCATCTCACGCTGGCACAGGCAGTGCCGCCCTGCCCGCCCCCCTCTCCACCTCCTCGCCCACCCTGCTAGTGGCGGTGCCCGCATGCCCAACCCCCTCTCCCCTGCCCCCCACCTCCCTCACTCCGCAACGCTGCCCTGTAGTGCTGCCCGCACCCCCTCTCCATTGCCCCCCACCCCTCACCCCCCCCCGCACCCCCTCTTAGCCCACCCCCGCATCTCCTCCTGTGGTGCCACCTCTCTCGCGGTGGCGCACACAGTGCCACCCTGCCCGCCCCCCTCGCTCGCCATGTGATGGCGTAGACAGCATTGCCCCACCCGCCTCGCGGCGACGCAGGCAGCGCCACCTTGCCCGCCCCCCTCTCCACCTCCTCGCCCGCCCCGCTAGTGGCGGTGCTCGCATGCCCAACCCCCTCTCCCCTGCCCCCCACCTCCCTCGCCCCGCAGCGCTGCCCTGCAGTGCTGCCCGCACCCCCTCTCCATTGCCGCCCACCCCTCACCCGCCCCCGCACCCCCTCTTAGCCCACCCCCGCATCTCCTCCTATGGTGCCACCTCCCTGGTGGTGGCGCACACAACACCGCCCCGCCCGCCCGTGGCGGTGCACCTAGCATCGCTCGCTCTCCGCCCTTGCTGGCCCCGCAGCGGTGCACACAACGCCGCCTGCTCTCCCTCTGCACTTGTCGTGCGGTGCTGCCTTGTAGCGCCGCCCCTCTCCCCCTCTCCCTTGAACCCCCCTCTACGCCCGCCCCACCTCCTCCACGCCCCGCGACGCTGCCTTGCAACACTGCCCCTCTCTTCTGCACCTTGGAACCTCCTTCTGAACCCTGGAACCTCCTTCTGAACCTTAAACTTACAACTCGAGGTCCCCCACTCTCCGCCCCCTCCCCCCTCCCCCTCCATCTCCACCACCACCTCCCCTCCCCCCTCCATCTCCACCTCCCCCTCCCCCCTCCCCCTCCATCTCCACCTCCCCCTCTCCCTTCCCCCCTCCATCTCCACCTCCCCCTCCCCCCTCCCCCTCCATCTCCACCCCCCCTTCCCCCTCCCCCTCCATTTCCACCTCCCCCCTCCCCCTCCATTTCCACCTCCCCCTCCCCCCTCCCCCTCCATCTCCACCTCCCCCCTCCCCCTCCCCCCTCCATCTCCACCTCCCCCTCCCCCCTCCATCTCCACCTCCCCCTCCCCCCTCCCCCTCCATCTCCATCTCCACCTCCCCCTCTCCCCTCCCCTCCATCTCCACCTCCCCCTTCCCCCTCCCCCTCCATTTCCACCTCCCCCCTCCCCCTCAATCTCCACCTCCCCCTCTCCCCCCCCCTCCATCTCCACCTCCCCCTCCATTTCCACCTCCCCCCTCCCCCTCCATTTCCACCTCCCCCCTCCCCCTCCATCTCCACCTCCCCCTTCCCCCTTTCCCCTCCATCTCCCACGTCCCCCTCCCCCCCTCCCCCTCCATTTCCACCTCCCCCTCCCCCCTCCCCCTCCCCCCTCCATCTCCACCTCCCCCTCCCCCCTCCCCCTCCATCTCCCCCTCCCCCCTCCATCTCCACCTCCCCCTCCCCTCCATCTCCCCCTCCCCCTCCATCTCCACCACCACCACCACCACCACCTCCCCCCTCCATCTCCACCTTCCCCTCCCGCCTCCCCCTTCCATTTCCACCACCCTCACGACCTCCCCCTTTCACTCTCTCTCTTTCTTTCTCTCTCTCTCCTTCTCCCTCTCTTACTTTCTCTCTCTCTCTTACTCTCTTACTCTCTCCCCCTTCACCCCCTCTCTCTTTTCTCTCTCCTCTCTCCCCCTCCCTCTCTTTTCTCTCTCCTCTCTCCCCCTCCCATCCCCCTCTCTCTCTTTTCTCTCTCCTCTGTCCCCCTCCCCCCCTCTCTCTCTTTTCTCTCTCCTCTCTCCCCAGTTCCCCCCCTCTCTCAGCCCCTCACCCCCCGCCCTCTCTCTCCCTCACCCCCCGCACAACACCCCCTCCCTCCACTTGCGCAAACCCCCCCCCTACGCAAAACACCCGCCCCCCCGGGCGCCGCCGTCGGGAAGCCCCCCCACAACCCAAAAAAAAAACCATAACCTAACCCTAGGATTAGACTAACCTAGGTTAGGTTAGTTAAGGTTAGGTTAGTCTACCCTAAGGGTTAGTTTACCTTAGGTTAGATAACTAACCTTTAGTTAGTCACTAATTGTAGTTAGTGCATTCAGTTAGGTTAGTATTAACCTACATTAGGTTAGTTTAACCTTATCTCAGTTAGCTTAACTGTTAGTTAGTTACACTAGGCTAGGTTAGACTAACTAATTAGCCTCTAACTAGACAAATAGGTTAGTTAGTCTAACTAAATCAACTTGGTTTCAACCCCTCAGTTGGACTTAAAGTTCCTTCACACCACCATTAGGACCCCCCAACCCCAATTTTACCCCTACTTTAACCCCTCGTAACTCATCCGTTTGTGACCCAAAATGAACCCCGTTTGAACCCGGATTTCAGACAAAAAACACCTTGCTATGGGGTATTTTTCCAACCCATTGCACACAATTTTGGCATCCCTTGCACACGTTCATTTGCGCCCCCGTGTGGGCCTCATTTTGCAAAAATTCACTCGTATTTTCACACCGTGACCTCCGATTAATGATTCGTTTGCACCGGCACATTTCCCTACACATGTAGGACAATCTTAGGCACTTTATTAACACGACGGTCCCTACACAAACTAACACCACTCTAACTCTCCTAACAAAGCTACATCCACACCCGCACTTGGGGCAGTGACACCTTGGCAAATCACGCACAATCTGCATGCATCTATGTTCTGGCCAATGCCTTCGACTCCAACGCTCACCACATCAGCATACAACTCCGCTGCAACCACCGCCCCTACCAATCCTCTACCCCGAATCCCCCCTGAGATTCAACATCTCCTTTAAATCCTCCACGCCCCAACATGGCTGGATGCCGTCATGACCATGATGGGGATATCGAGCTTAATGTAGATGATGACAACTTCTTCCATCAAAGAAATAACAACAATCACGGCCGACGCCCCTTGGGAAAACTAGAAGTTCCCAAATATACTGGTAGGGGAGACCCAGCCCGCTTCCTCCAGCATTTGATGCCGCATGTCGAGCACAGGTGGTGATCAATCCCATGAAACCAAGGTGGCTTGGTTTCCAATGGCCTTAACTGATGAAGCATCAGAATGATACCTCGACCTTCTCATGGAAGAATGCGCCACATGGGACCTACTTCAAACCGAATTCAAACGACGCTTTCAAACAGAGAGGCTACAAGACGATCCTGCTCTCCAACTGAGCAAGATTGAACAAGGCCGGAGAGAAGATGTACGCACATATCTAGGAAAGATGAAGAGATTGATCACCAAATGTGACCCATGCCCAGATGCAAAGTACCTCACGGCATGGTCCATAGCAGGTCTAAGAAAGAAAATCCACAAGGATATGAAAAAGATAAGTAGCTATGAACATTCAGTGCTACTCATGCGGTAGCCATTGACATCGAGGATGGCATGACAGATTCAGACACTAGCAGTGATGACGGCAGATCAAAGCACTCGAAAAAGGGTAACTCAAAGGACACTGCTGAAACATCCAATGAAGATCGCCTAGAGGCCATGACCATGAAGCTGAAAGAAAGACATGATGCAGGCCATTGATCAAAAATTCCACTTGTCTCAGCCACCAACTCAAATATATCCACGGCGAGAAAATGTCTAGTGTCCACACTACTTGGCAAATCATATAGCAAATGAGTGCCCAGTGCTAAGAGCCAGGATCACTGCACAAGCAAATCCACTGCCACGATTGTGGTGCCATATCTGCATCATCGGCGGCCATGATGAGAATAGTTGCATCTTCAACATGCGCAACAATCCGCCTCGACCTCCACAATACCAAGCAGCACCCATGCTAGTATACAGGCAACCGGCGCTTGCACAAGCACCCCCAGCTCCGAGGTTAAATCGTGTTCCCGTTCGGACACAAGTCCCACAACTACTCAGGAATCCGAATCCATGACCGTATCCAAGAGCACCAAATCTAGCTCCTCAGGCAGTTCCCATACATCAATTACAAGCCAAGGAAGTAGACTCGCTATTTGAATATGAAGCAGAGTATCCAGTGTACTATGTAGAAGGTGCAGAGGGTCTCATACCAGTTTATGCAAAAGAAGTACGACCCAACACATTTCGAGCACCAATCAAGTGTTACAATTGTGGAGAAAATCATCGGATCGCAGAGTGCCCTCATCGTGGTAGCCCAGCTACTTTCCAACCACTTTGCAGAGGTTGTGGCATAGGACATGCCTGTATGGATTGTCCCATGAAAAATAAGGTCCCAGAACAAATAGAGGTTAAGCATGATGTCCCCATCGGCATCATTGGGGTGGACCATCAAAGTCTAGGTCCAGCAAGTGTATAGTCACAACCTGTCAATGTAATTACACGCCAACAGAAAGAGGCCACCAAGGACCCTAACATTCCAATCCAACGAAAGCGACATCTGAAAAAGAAAGCACAAGTGCCTCCACCTCCGCCAAGCAATGAGCAGACGAGCTCATCCACATCAACTCCCGAGCCTCAACTAAAAGAAGCTCCATACCCGAATGCAGAGGTGGAGAAGGCTTGTTTTCAGGTACTTCAACAATGGGTCTAAAATGAACAAGCTCAATTTGAGGCTGAGAAACAAGCTCAAGACCCAACCCATGACTTGGCCCCACAAAGTATTGATATTGTACTCAAGCCTTTGTTCCAACGACAGACTCCACAACAAAATATACTGCCACATCAACTTGAAGGAGCCGCACTCTCTAGTATCCTGAGTGGCCCTGTGTCAATTCCCATCGGAATCCTCCTACGGAATGTCCCAATCTCTGGGAGAGTTTCAAAGGATGGGTTGAACTCGCAAATCCCCCTCCACCTATGAATGACATTGAAGATATCCCTATGCGAATGGGTGAGAGAGATGACATATGCAACATTACTGTGCCTTTGATCCACAAGGCATATAATGAAGTCCAAGCCATAGTGGATGGTGGAGCAGGTGTCAATGTCTTATCAAAGGAGCTCTACAAAGAATGGGGTCTCCCACCAATGCAAAAATCTGATTTCAACATATGCCTTGCCGATGATTCATGGGCTATACCCTTGGGGATAGTGAATGGCATGTCCACAAAGATTGCAGGAGTCCGCTAGCGCTTTTTCCCTTCAATTCACAATCTTGGATCTCCCCAAAAAATCCTATCAAATCTTACTGGGACGTCCTTGGTTACGGAAAGCATCAGTTCTCCATGAATGGGGAACTGATAGACTGACAATCCAGAATCAAGACACTACAGTCAGGGTGCATGTGGGGACAGGAGCTATTAAACCAATTGTGCCTAGAGCATTGGATGACACATCTTCAACAACAATCTCAAGCAAATCAACTCCCTTGCAACAGCATGCCATAGCAGGTGACTCACAAAGCAATGTCAATAATTAGATACAAAAATTGGCAACCATCGACAACTGCCATTCATTAGACCCCATCTTCTCATAGATGGATGCTAAGGCACTACAGGTCGATCCTCCACTCCAACATGAGGAACCAATTGATCTAGAGATGCTATTCTTTATGGCTGACCTCGAGTGGGATAATGAACCTAAAGAAGGTACCCATACCAATGATGACTCAGATTTTCCTTGGGACCTTGAAACAGAGGCTGCGAATGCTGAAATTGAAGATCAAATCTTTGATAATGACTTAGCCATTCTGCATGCCCTAATGGCAGTCGAGCTCCCAAAAGTTGAACCTCCGCAGTTGAATAATAGTAGAAGATCCCGCAAGAAAGCTAAAGGAGGAAATCGTAGAAAAGCCAAGACCGAGCACTTCAATGAATTTGAATGAGTCCAAACAAGGATTGTCAAATTGTACCTTGCAAAGTCAGCTCCCTCAAAATTAGAACCACCACCTCTTGAATGGTCCCTTGAGGGACTGGAAGGAGTATGTGTAGTACATGAACCCTTACTTGGAAACACCTTACCGGTTTAAAAGTTACCCCACAGTTCCCAACGTAAGAGGTTTCAGAAATATAAGCCACATGTGCAGATGAAGCTCTATCAAGCAACTTCAGAAAAAGAAAGAAAAGAAAAGCCTAACAAATTAATAAATGCAACTATGCCACCCAGTACAAATGCCACATGTCAGGCTAGTTCAACCCCATCAGAGGCCGATCTTCGAGAAGCACCGGAATACTTCAAGAATCATACAAGTGGCAGTGCACCAATAGAAATGCCATGATCACTCAGAGAATCTGAAGTTTAAGAACCCGATAGCATTGGAGAAACTCAAATCTATGAGGGACTGGCAAAAACCTGCACAATAAACCTCGCCCTTGAAGGGGAGGAAGAAAAATTGGTTTTTATTGGGAAACATCTCCATCAAGAAGATGAAACCAAACTCAAAGAACTCCTAATGGAATACCGTGACTACCTAGAATGGTCATACAAAGAGATGGAAGGAATTTCACAAGAAGTGGCAGTACACACGATACTTATAAGGGAAGGTGCTCACCCTAAGGTATGTGGACGTTATCGCACAAATCCTAAATATGGAACCATGGTTTATGACAAGCTAGAAAAACTCCTAGCTGCCAAATTCATCTATGAGGTAGAGCACACTGATTGGGTTTCACCCATTGTCATTGTACCTAAATGCAACAAGAAGCTCAAAGTATACGTAAACTTGAAAAATGTGAATGTCGCCACAATTAGGGATCATTATCCCCTACCCTTAATAGAAACAGTGTTGGAAAAGGTGGCAGGATCTGAAATATATAGTTTCTTTGATGACTTCAGTGGCTATAACCAAGTGCAAATTGCTCCTCAAGACCAATCAAAAACAAAATTTGCTACAAAATGGGGTATTTTTGCATATCGAGTCATGCCATTCGGCCTTTGTAATGCCCCAGCCACATTCCAGTGAGTCATGTTCATAGCTTTCAATTCATTTTTGAATAAGTTTTTACAGCTATTCTTGGATGATTTGTGCATCCATTCAAATAAACAAGACCACTTCAAATGTCTTGAAGAAGCACTAATCAAATACAGGGAGTATGGCATCTCCCTAAATCCAACAAAATGCCAGTTCATGGTCACCCATGGAGTTGTTTTGGGACACATCGTCTCTCAACATGGGATTGCAACTAACATGGACAAAATCAAAATCATCATGGAATTGCCTCCTCCTACAAATTCCAAAGGTGTACAAGTCTTTATGGGACATGCAGACTATTAAGAAGATTTATATTGTAGTATGCCATGACAGCTAGACCACCTTACAAATTATTAGTGGACTTCTTATGGACCGAAGAGTGCGACCAAGCCTTTGAGCTTTTAAAGTGGTGCCAAAACACAGCACCCATCCTTATATCTCCCAATTGGGATATTGATTTTTGTGTTCATACTGATGGATCCAAGTATGCAATTGGGAGTGTGCTTTGTCAACCTGGTGAGCATAAGAAAGACTACCCCTTCTATTTCGCTAGTCGACAACTCAATGATGCAGAGATCAACTATATAACCACAGAAAGAGAAGCGCTAGCAATGGTGTATAGTGTAAAGAAATTTCAGCACTATCGACTAGCAAATGATTTTGTTTTCTACACCGACCATCAAGCATTGCTTTATCTTGTGAACCATCCATGTACAACAAGAAGAATAATCGTGGTCCACAAAGGTGCCCAACACTACATTGCCGATCACATGTCTCGAGTCACGACAGGAGAAGAAGCCACTGGAGTAGTAGATGACTTACTAGATGCCACACTATTTCAAATAGATGTTGCTCTAGAGTGGTGTGGAGATATCATCGGGTACTTGATGGCAAGAAGACCACTCCCTGACATGAAAGCAGTCGATGCCAGAAACTTGATTCTAAAGGCTGCAACCTATCAACTCATTGCAGGACAACTATACAAGATGGGCAAGGACCAGATATTAATATGATGTGTAATGCCTCATGAGATCTTGCCAATCCTGAGTGAAGTCCATAAAGGCATTGCAGGAGGACACTTTCAAGGGGAAGCCACAAAAGAAAAGTTCTCCTCGCACGCTACTGGTGGCCAACACTATGGGCAGATGCCTATGAATATGTAAAAGGCTGTGATGTATGCCAACAGACTATTAAACCACAACACAAAGACTTCAATCCCCTAACACCAATTGTTGCACAACACCCATTTGAAAAATGGGGGATTGACTATGTGGGTCCCATACATCCAGCAACAAAAGGAACACATGCACGCTACATCATTGTGGCAGCAGATTACTTTACAAAATGGGCTAAAGCTAAAGCAGTCAGAAAGGCAGATGCCAGAAGCATAGCAATATTCTTATATGAAAATGTGATCACCCGATTCGGATGCCCCATTGAAATTGTGTCGAATAGAGGCACACATTTTGTCAATGAGGTAATCCAAGAACTCTTGTCTGGCTTTATGGTAATCCATAGAAAAAGCACACCCTACCACCCCCAAGGTAATGGACTAGCAGAATCCACCAACAAAATCATATGCGTTATCCTCACTAAGGTAGTAGGCGTTATCCTCACTAAGGTAGTAGAACCATAGCATTCTGATTGGGCAGAGAAACTGAATGCAGCCTTATGGGCATACATAACCACATTCAAGGTTAATACAGGGAACACACCTTTTCAATTGGTGTACGGCCTTGAAGCTGTGGTCCCACTCGAATTTGTAATACCAAGTCTATGCATCGCAGTACAGGAACGCATGGGTGACCATGAATCCTTGAAAGAAAGGCTCTATCAGTTGGAAAAGCATACAGAGACAAGACTAGTCGCCTACCATGCCATGACAACATAATAACGCAAAAGAAATGCATGGTTTGATAGAAACCTTAAAGCAAAAGACATCAAGGAAGGCGACTTAGTCTTGTTATACAATGCCAAAGAAGGGAAACTGAAGTATCTAGGTCAAGGACCATACCAAGTACGAAAGATGAATCCCATCATAGTTGTGCTACTTGAAACATTGGATGGAGTCCAATTCAACACAACAATAAATGGGAGCCAACTGAAGCACTACTACATCAACATGCAAGCCATCCCCAACAAAAAAGAAGATTTGGGAAACCAAGTCTTCCTTAGTTAGGATTAGATTGTATCACGAGCACTCACTTGCATATGTACGCCTTCGCACTTATAGGTAGCATCAATCGATTTTACCTAGAGCTCAGAAGTGATGAATGAGTTCTAGCTGCCCTATGAAAATCCCAGCAAAAAAAGCATATAGTTAGTCCCTACTTAGCTACTAGGTCACGTGCACTCACACGCTTTCTCTTAGACACATAGATGATTGCATGAATAATTGTACCACACACTTTCATTCCACACTCTCAAAGGATGTATAAAAAAATATCTCTCTCCCACACACACACACAGAAAGGTCATATCGGAATGCCAATCAATCTAATGATCAATGGTACACTACATGCACATGGATGCAGGTTCAAAAAAGATGCCACCACTAAAGAGGATGCGCAGAAAGAGCCCACCGCCTCAACCATGGGACCCCCTCCAGAGTTTGCAGCCATCTACATCCTCTCAATCACGGAGACCACAGACATTCGTGGTCCAAAGCGATAGCTTCGAAGAAGATTCATTGCATGACCAAGAAGAACAAATGCCACCCCAGTCATAATCAGCCTACACAGCCATTAACAAGGCCCAATCAGTGGAACTTGTCTGGCCACCCACATCGACTTATGCTCTTTCCTAGGAAGCAACATCTTACTTAGAGCAACGGGGTCTAGGCAGTTTGCAGGAGAGCCTCAAATCCTTGGAGGACAGTCCTACCCTAACCACCTAAATCAAGGACTTTCTCCATTCTTACTACTCTAGCAATGCAAAGGATGGCAAGTACGGTACAATCACTGTACAGCAAAGCACACTCGACATTATCCTCGACAGTACAGTCATTCAAAGGGCATTCTCACTGCCAAAACAAGGTCGTAAATACCCTAAATGGTCTCCGGATGCAAAGTTTATCGAAGTACAATCTCTCCTCACCAAGGGCACATTGATCCATAAAGATGGCATATTGCTTCACACCATCCTTGACCATCGCCTCAAGGAAGCAGCACAATTCCTATCCACAATCTTGGGAATTAAGTACGGCAAACATCGCTCCCTTCCACTCCGTACATTTGTTTTGCTAAGTAGGAAGCTAAAACAAGACTGGGTCTAGCACTTCATCATTTTCTTTACCAAGAAACTCGATGGTTCTTCGGGCCAAAAATGTAAAATTCCAAACTTATTGGCTATAATCATCAAAAAAGAACTACAAGAAAGAGAAATGACTTTGCCCCAGTCACCAAAACCAATTGAGGAGTTGGACATACCCTTCTCACCAGTATGGGAGCTGTCACCAACTTCTCCAACTATCACATTGATAAGTATAGATGCCTTAGCAGAAGTACCTATTCTGGAGGTCGGGATTGCGGAATTGCCCCAGGAAATGATACAACTCGGTGCACAAGTGCAACCACTAAGTCTCCACCAACAGCACCAACCCGAGCTTGAGACAAGGTCGGCCCCCGAACTTGAGGAAAAATCAGCACCAGATCTTGAGACCACATCAACACTCGAACTGCCCATCGATGCCGTGCCAATCGATGAGCCACAAGGGGAGCTAGTGCTAGATCAGTAGTATGACTATTGTACACAAGGGACTAAGATGCCTTTGGAACAACCTCCCCCAAGTACTACAGAATCATCAGGATGGCTACATGGGCACCACTGTACCATCTCATGGGTAGTCGTCCCCTTATGGGAGCCATCGCCAACTTCTCCAACTATCACATTGATAAGTGCA
Source organism: Dipteris shenzhenensis (assembly GCF_047967505.1). Taxonomy (NCBI): domain Eukaryota; kingdom Viridiplantae; phylum Streptophyta; class Polypodiopsida; order Gleicheniales; family Dipteridaceae; genus Dipteris; species Dipteris shenzhenensis. The sequence goes on from NC_141601.1 coordinate 52,645,264, forward strand.
GATGCCTTAGCAGAAGTACCTATTTTGGAGGTCGGGATTGTGGAATTGCCCCACGAGATGCTACAGCTTGGTGTGCAACTGCAACCAATAAGTCTCCAACAGCACCAACCAGAGCTTGAGACAAGATCGGCACCCAAACTAGAGGAAATATCGGCACCAGAGCTAAGACTACATCAGCACTCGAACTGCCCATCGATGCCATGCCAGTCGATGAGCCACAAGGGGAACTAGTGCCAGATCAGCAGTATGACTATTGTACATAAGGGACTGAAATGCCATTGGAACAACCTCCCCCAAGTACTATAGAATCATCGGGATGGCTACATGGGCACCACTTGTATTAGCAATATTGCCAGACCTCATCACCACCTATCATTCTCCAACATCAAGCTAGCCAAATGATCCAAATGTCAGAACTATTCACTAGCTTGGCCAAGGAAGAATATGCAAGAGAATTGGAAAGGCAGACTGCATCAGAAATCGAAGACCAATTCCAGGCAATCGCCATAGAGGTCAAGGAACTTCGAGCATAGATAGATGAGAAGGAGTAGAAGAAGTGCGCATGAACCAAGCTCTCCAAGCTCAAGAGAAGGTAGTAAGGGATGTGACCTCCAACCTCCACCAAAGTCAAACATAGCTAACTATGGTAGTAGAAGCAACGGCAATCCTACAGACCTACTATAACTCCTTGACATCTACACATGTGCAACAAATGGAGGTAGTGGCACAAGCTCGACTCACTCTCATTCACAAAGAAGAAGAGCTCTAGGATTGCAAAGACAAGCTTGAAGACATGAAACAATCTTTGGTAGTACGTGCCTTCAGCATTGATGAGCTTACAAGGGAATGCCGAATCTTAAAAGACCAACTTGCTACTGTTCAAGAGGCCAGTTCAAGAGGCCAGCACTTCACAAGCCCAAGTCTTGGACCAATGGTCTAATACCACAGAAGACATTCCTCAACAGACAAAGGTCACCTTGCAAATGAAAAAGCTTAAGGAGGCATACACAACCATCTACCATCAGTACAAAGAAAAAATGAATGAGATGCACTCCCAAAAAATAGTCATCTCCAAGCTTGAACTCCAATTGCTAGTGCACAACAATGAGGCATTGGAAGACAACACCAATGATGCCCCACTACAATGCACAACTGTGGTGTACCAAGAGCTTGTGGCTGCTCTACAAGTGGAAGATCACCTCAACCCATGCGTGCTTATCCAATGGAAGCAACTCCAAATCAGGATCATATCTGCTCATCCAAAAATCAACTAGGAACGTTCCATCGGGACTAAACCCCTGCGCATAATTTGCCAAGACTTGTCTCAAGATGAGAAAAATATCTTCTGCTTGTCTACACATGCCGGGTTTATAACACTCAGGACAGATGCTGTCATTGCATATGTCTACCTCATGGGTAGTCCTCCCCTCAGGGTTATTGCAGGTTTGTTGCCATTGCTACAATGGCCATCCCTATTATTTGCACGGCATGACATAATCGACATCCCACCCATGCAGCTGATCATCCCATCGCACCAGCAAAAAGAAGTGTCGGAAGATGACAAGGCCTATCTCACATCCAACTTCCCATATCTAATCACTCTTTCTGCCAACATCATTACCTCACTTCCCCTTGCTACTACCACCCTCTTAACCTTCCTCGAGCTCCATCCTAACATCTATTCCCTCCATCATCTCTTTGCTCATGCCTCTCACCATTTTCAACTTACCCAACAGTCACAAACTTACGAGCCCCTCACACCTAGCTTTTTCCCCTCCCTTGCTAATCCTACCCTTGAGGATTACCAAGCTGCTCAAACCATTTGCTCAGTTCTTCCCCCCCTCCCCTCTACTCCCCCTTCCACCACTATCACTCTGCCATATTTCTCCCCAATGTCCCCCAATTCTCTCTCTGCACCGTCATCACCTCCGACACTCTGGTGCTTCCATCAGCAAAAAATGACATAGTATTTGATTTTGAATATCAGGATCCAGATAATCCAATTCGTACGCCCATGCCAAGTTCCAATGATGGGTATGATTTTGATGAGATACCACTTCCCAATAACACCATCAAGGAATTTTGGAGCAAATATCCTGATATGAAAACTCGAGGTGGATGACCCTGGACAACTTTCCTACCAACATTCGTCAGTGTCAAATTAGTGAAGGTTGGATTAGCAAGTTAGATCCACAACCTGATTGGCACTGTCCCAAGCTCTGTAATGTAATCTTCTTAAAGGAGTACTTACGGGCACCTCCATGTCTCAAAACCCATCCCAAGTTCTATGCAGTTGTTCCAAGGACGTAAAAAATGGGAAGCCAACATACACACTTTGGCTAAAGATCGCGTCATTAATTGGCCAATGATTGAACCCTACTCTGGTGTAGAATCGAATATCCAAGGCACCACGGTCTGAACACTTCAACAGCATGAACAAATAATGCATGGTAACATTGATCGCTTCCTTCACCAAAGTGCCATATTCTGTAAAACATTGGAATTCATTCTAGAGGCCCCATGTTACCTTGATTCCCATTTGCCTCCACTCAGCTTTAATCCCAATGAAAGGATTGATGCTTAGATTACAAGCCGGCTCTATCAAAGAGTGATCTTCTTAGAGGCACGCCACATATGTCTGTTTGAGCAAATGGTGGATACAGGCTACCTGGAAAATGTGCAAAAATTGTATGGTGCTAAGGCTTTATAGCAGGATCGACTGGCACGACACAAGTTCCACAGCCATTGGACTAAAACCATGGCAACCCAAGTACGTGATCGCAATAAGCCATAACCCGAGGACGGGTGATAAAATGGATCTGGGAGTATGTTGACTCTGTGCCAACATGAACTTATGTAGAAGGGAATGTGATACAACTTTGTGTTACAACTTCTAGATACAACATTGTGTTACAACTTTGTGATACAACTTTATCTTACAACTTTGTGTTACAACTTTGTGTAACAACTTTCTATTACTTCTACATGTAGAGAGAGAATGTGTTACAACTTCTACATGTAGAGAGAGAATGTATTACAACTTTGTGTTATAACTTTGTGTTACAACTTTGTGATACAACTTTGTGTTACAACTTTGTGATACGACTTTGTGTTACAACTTTGTGTTACATGCAGAGAGAGAAGCTCTCCAACTTGTATAAATACCCCATAATGGAATGAACCCCACACTCTTTGGGGCATTGTGTTGAGTCTACTTTGGTATTCCAAGCATTTGTCTCAAGTGTCCATGCTTCCTTGCACTGCACATCCAAAAGCATGTCCTAACCTTGCAACTCCTCCTCCCCTCTCCTCCAACCTTGCAACCCACCTTCTCCCTCTCCTCCTCCCTCCTCCTCCTTCCTCCTCCTCCTCCCTCCTCCTCCTCCTCCTCCCTCCTCCTCCTCTCTCCTCCTCCTCCCTCCTCCTCCTCCCTCCTTTCTCTTCTTTCCCCCATGCTCTTACACCTTCTTCCTCTCCCACTCCTATGCTCCCCTAAACCCTTTGTTCCTCAACCCTTATACTCCATGATCTACGAGGGAGACGAGTTCTCCACCATGTACTCTACCCTAAACCCTGGAACCTCCTTCTAAACCCTGGACCTCCTAAACCATGGATCCTCCTTCTAACCCTGGACTCCTAAACTATGGAACCTCCTTCTAAACCCTGGAACCTCCTTATCAACCCTCGACCTCCTTCTGAACCCTGGATCCTCCTTCTAACCCTGGACTCCTTCTAAACCCTGGAACCTCCTTTTGAACCCTGGAGCCTCCTTCTGAACCTTGGAACCTCCTTGTGAACCTTAAACTCCTCCTAAACCCTACAACCCCCAATGAAGGCGAAAGCCTTCATTACCTCTACAAAGATGATTTATGTTCCTTTTACACATGCATGTGCTTTGTTTGCTTACCACACTTAGGCCTACGTCTCTCACACACATATACTACAACCGACAACCCAATATATTTGCAGGTGACAAAAAGCCTCGGAACCTTGCATACTAAGATTACCCAGCTCTTCCTATGAAAGGAGTAGGAAAGAGCAAACAGGTTTAGTAGTCCGTTGGCATACATCATAGCCTTTTACATATTCATAGGCATCTGCCCATAGTGTTGATCACTAGTAACCTGCGAGGAGAACTTTTCTTGTTGTGGCTTCCCCTTAGAAATGTCCTCCTGCAATGCCTTCATGGACTTCACTTAGGATTGGCATGATCTCATGAGGCATTACACATCTTCTTAATATCTGGTCCTTGCCCATCTTATACAGTTGTCCTGCAATGAATTGATAGGGTGCAACCCTTAGAATCAAATTTCTGGCATCTACTGCTTTCATTTCAGTGGGTGGTCTTCCATCCATCAAGTACCCAATGATATCTCCACACCACTTTAGAACAACATCTATTTGAAATAGTGTGGCATTTGGTAAGGCGTCTTCTACTCCAGTGGCTTCTTCTCCCGACTTGACACGAGACATGTGATCGGCAATGTAGTGTTGGGCACCTTTGTGGACCACTATTTTGAAGTTGAATTCTTGAAGCAAGAGGAGCCATTTGGTTATTCTTCCTGTTGTACACTGACGGTTCACAAGATAAAGCAATGCTTGACGGTCGGTGTAGAAGACAAAATCATTTGCCAGTAGATAGTGCCGAAATTTCTTTACACTATACATCATTGCTAGGGCTTCTCTTTCTATGGTTGTATAGTTGAGATCTCTGCATCATTGAGTTGTCGACTAGCGAAGTAGAATGGGTAGTCTTTCTTGTGTTCACCAAGTTGACAAAGCACACTCCCAATCGCATAGTTGGATCCATCAGTATGAGCATGAAAATCAATATCCCAATTGGGAGATATAAGGATGGGTGCTGTGATTAGGTGCCACTTTAAAAGATCAAAGGCTTGGTTGCACTCTTCGGTCCATGAGAAATCCACTAATAATTTGTAAAGTGGTCTAGCTATCATGGCATACTACAATATGAATCTTCTATAATAGCCGGCATGTCCCATAAAGACCTATATACCTTTGGAATTTGTAGGAGGAGTCAATTTCATGATGATTTTGATTTTATCCATGTCAGTTGAAATCCCATGTTGAGAGATGATGTGTCCCAAGACAACTCCATGGGTGACCATGAACTGGCATTTTGTTGAATTTAGGGAGATGCCATACTCCGTGCATTTGATTAGTACTGCTTTAAGACATTTGAAGTGGTCGTGTTTGTTTGAATGGATGCACAAATCATCCAAGAACACCTGTAAAAGTTATTCAGAAATGACTTGAAAGCTATGAACATGACTCATTAGAATGTGGCCGGGGCATTACAAAGGCTGAATGGCATGACTCTATATGCAAAAATACCCCATTCTATAGCAAATGTGGTTTTTGATTGGTCTTTAGGAGCAATTTGCACTTGGTTATAGCCACTGAAGCCATCCAAGAAACTATATATCAATTCCTATTCATGTTCATAGCCCCCAACAATGATTGTCAAGTGCCCCAAGCTCTCTGATTTTCTAGAGGAGGATGTTGATGCACATGTAATGTTGTTTGAATGTGCATGGCAGGTAAATGTTCCAGTGGTCTAGCAAATTGAACTCGTCAAAATGGCGATGTTTCTAGCTACTCTCCACAGAAGGGCAATGATTTGGGAAGCATAGTACACATGTTAGGATTCATCCTCATGGAAGAGTAGTGGGTGATTAAGTTTTAGAGTGGGTGGAAAATATGGACACTTGGCACCATTGCAGGTATTCCTCTACGTATTTCTTTTAGGGTGGCTTTCTATAGTGACCTCTTCTTCCCTTCCTATTCTCATGGGTTGCCTCCATTAGTGTGAGGAGTTAGTGTCTGTAAGCTACAGCCAGGAGGTGACCGATTGCTTCACCAATTATGTTGGCAACAATTAATCATTGGAGGAGGTGATGGTCTCAATGAAGCGGTTCTCTACCATGGTCAGTCTGACGGTGATGTTGCAGCTTATATGTGAGCTTAGTGTGTGTTGTTGGGTAGAGCCTTTGTGGTTGTGTGTCAATAGTGTGTTGCTCTTCTTAGAGGGTTTCTTGTAAGCCTTTGTGGCTCTTTACATGGTCTTGTAAGCTACAAAAAACTTGGTAAGGGTGAGTAGCAATGTCTTCATATTTCAATCAATTTGTGTCTATCATTTTATGAGAAGCACTTGTCAATTTACGTGGAGATTTTTCTTGCACTATGTGTGAAGATAGTGGGAGAGAGGGAAGGAGTCTCACTTGAGGCTTTCTCACAAGCACAATGGGGGAATACACACAAAGGTGGAGGATGAAAACAGTTTTCCTCTTCTTAGTTGTGCAAGCCAAAAGAACTCTAGTACAAAGAAATAGAAGAACCCTATATGTGGGTCTCAAACCAAACTCAACTAACTAAAGTGGCATACTAACTGAGCCACGAACTAGTGTAGATAAGGATAGCTGTCATCCAGTTATTATTCGTGGGCGGTGTACCAACCGCATCTGTAGCTAACAAGTCGGTGACATAAATGCACAACGGTCACCCTGGCATATCGCAAGTGGAGCTCGATATCTCAACACTCCCCCTCGAGCTCAATCCCAATTCCTGCACACCAAGCAGGTCTCTGAATTTGCGCAGCTTCTCTGCGCCCAATGCCTTCGTGAATATGTCAGCTACCTGATCCTCTGTGCTGACATAAACTAGATCAATAAGACCTAGTAAAACCTTCTCCCGCACATAGTGATAATGCACCTCAATGTGCTTTGTTTTAGCATGATAGACTGGGTTATTTGCCAAGTGTATACTCCTCATGTTGTCACAATAAATGACAACTGGCCCATCTGTAGACTGATGCATATCATAGAGTAGCTTATGCAACCAAGCTACCTCACATGCAACCATTGCTGCACCCCTGTACTCAGCCTCTGTGCTCGACAAGGCAACTATAGGCTGTTTCTTGCTGCTCCAAGTGACTGCAGCACTCCCAAAAGATAACACATATACACTGGTAGATCGTCTATCAAAAATACTACCAGCACAATCAGCATCAGTGTATCCATGCAACTGTATCTGAACCCCCGCCTCATAAAATAGTCCATACTGCAATGTGGACTTCACATACCTGAGTATGCGTCTAGCTGCTTGCAAATGCGGTTTCCTTGGAGCCTGCATAAACTGACTTACCAACCCAACAGCATAGCAGCTCAAATCTGGCCTGGTAATAGTCATGTAAATCAAACTTCCTACTATGCGTCTGTACATAGTAGGGTCTTCGAGAAGCTCACCTGCATCTGTGCTCAGCTTCACATTCTGCTCCAAAGGAACTGAAATAGGCTTACAGCCTGTCATCCCATATTTGGACAGCATGTCCAGTCCATACTGCCTCTGCAAGAGCTGTATCCCACTTGGTGATCTAATCACCTCAATGCCCAAGAAATAACACAGCTCTCCCAAATCCTTCATCTCAAACTTCTGCCTCAATAGCATTTTCACATGAAGGATATCTTCATCACTATCACCTGTGATGATCAAATCATCACCATAAATGACAAGTAGCATAATACCTTTCTCTGTTTTTCTCACATAGAGTGAGAAATCTGCCTTGGAAATCTGAAAGCCAATAGTAACAAGATACTGTCCTATCTTGTTAGACCATGCTCTAGGTGCTTGCTTCAAGCCATACAAGGCTTTCTTCAACCTGCAAACAAACTCAGGATGAACAGCATGCACATAACCTGGTGGCTGCTCCATATAGACCTCTTCTTACAAATCACCATGCAAGAAGGCATTCTTTACATCCATCTGATGTAAAGACCATCCCTTTGATGTAGCCATAGCAATGACTGCTCTTACAGTCGCCATCCTTGCAACTGGAGTGAATGTTTCTTCATAATCAATGCCATATGTCTGTGCATACCCCTTGACAACTAATCTTGCCTTATATCTGTTTACAGAACCATCTGCATTGTGCTTGAGGGACCGAATGAAAGCATCAAACTTCTGATACCATTCTCTAGGCACTTGCTTAAGACCATAGAGACTCTTCTTCAGCTTGCAAACTAAATGTTCTTTGCCCTTTTCTTCAAAGCCTTCTGGTTGCACCATGTAAATTTCCTTATGCAAATCCCCATGCAAGAAAGCTATCTTGACATCCATCTGCATAAGTTCCATATCCTCTACTGCCACTAGTCCAAGCATGCATCTAAGTGTGGTCATTTTCACAACCGGAGAGAATATCTCATCAAAGTCCACACCCTTCTCTTGCTTGAACCCTTTAGCGACCAAACGGGCCTTGTACCTAGGCACATCATCACTTGTGACCTTCATCTTGTAGACCCATTTACATGGCAATGCTTTCTTTCCATGTGGCAAAGAAACCAAGTCCAAAGTCTTATTCTTGATAAGTGGACTCATCTCTGATTGCATAGCATACTCCCACTTGTGTTGATCCTCGTGCATCATAGCCTCTCTGTAGCAAGAAGTCTCCCCACAATCAGTAAGCATCAGATAGTCTACCCCTGGAACAAACCTATCAGGCAGTCTAGACACTCTAGATGATCTTCTCAAGGGCATTATAGCTTGCTGTCCCACCTGCATATCAGCAACATTTGGCTCATCATTTCCACCAATAGATGATCCATCATCTACCCTTGATTGTATACCTATGGGAGTACTTGTTGGTACCATTTCTTGCACATTTGGTGCATGGACAGCTTGCTGTCTATCAACATATGCAGGTGGATTCACATTCTGGAAAGTGATTCTCCTCATTTCAACATCCCTCATGGGTGCCTTATGCATCTTCTTCTCATTGAAGACTACATCATGGATACGAATGATCTTCTTTGCTTTTGGATCCCAAAGACGATAGCCCATCTCTCCACTTTCACCATAACCCAGAAAGATGCATTTCCTAGACTTAGGATCTAGCTTCTCCCGAAGCTCTTTTGGCACATGTGCATATGCCTCACACCCAAATATACGCAAATGAGAGTAAGAGGGCTTCTTGCCACTCCATGCCTCTTCAAGAATACCACCATCCAAACTCTTACTAGGTGATCTATTGATCACATGCACTGTATTCTTCATTGCCTCAGCCCAAAAACCACCAAAAAGACTTGCATTGGAAAGCATGCATTGCAACCTTTCTTGAATGGTGCGGTTCATCTTTTTTGCAACTGGATTTTGCTATGGAGTATGAGGGGATGTGAGCTCCCTCTTAATCCCACATGTATCACAAAAATGCTGAAAGTCATGAGAGAGATACTCTCCACAATTGTCAGTCCGTAGGCATTTAAGAGTTCTACCTGACTGATTCTCAACCAAGGCCAGCCATTTCTAAAATACCTGGAACACATCACTCTTCCGAGCTATAGCATAAGCCCACACTTTCCTAGTTGCATCATCAATGAATGTCACATAGTATTCAGCCCCACCTAATGACTGTGTAGGCATGGGACCACATATGTCTGAATGCACCAAATCAAGCTTTTCAAACCCTTTCTTTCCCCTTCTTTTATGGGCTGATTTAGTCTGCTTCCCATAGAGACAGTGCTCACAAAATTCAAAATCAAAGGAACTCAAATGTGGCACATAACCCAAACGGCATAAGAGTTTCATTCCATTCTGGCTCATGTGCCCCAACTTGCAATGCCACAAGGAAGTGCTTGGCTCATGTGCCCCAACCTGCATTGCCACAAGGAAGTGCACCAGAATCCAAAATCCAATCCTGGGAATATGCATCATCTGAAGTGGTAAGCAACTTTGTAGATAGACTAGACCTGAAGAGAACGTCATTGTCACTATCATGTGTGACTGCATTGATCTCCTCGATCTTCACTTTTCCTTTGTCCTCCCTTGGACACTCTTCCTTCTTATTTGCACCCCAATTTGCAATCTTTTTCTTATCCTTTTGCTCTCTTTTCAGCCTGTAGAAATCCTTTTTCATATGGCCCTTCTTGCCACAGTGGTAACACTCAATGTTTCGTGCCCTGGATTTGCTAGGAGACTTCCCTCTTTCTTGGGACTTCCCCCTAAACTGTAATCTGCCCCTTTGCACATTAAGGTTGCATCCTGCTTATTGCCGTCCATAGACTTTCGTCTAATCTCCTTGGCCAACGAGCTACCCACAACATCATCAAATTTTAGTACTCCACCAGGTGCAGAGTTACTGACAGCTGTACGATAGCTATCCCATGAGGATGGCAATGAACATAAGAAAAATATTGCCTTAGTCTCCGCATCAAAATTCATCTTTTGAGCCTGAAGCTGGCTGAAAATAATATTGAATTCATTCAAGTGAGAAGCAATGGAGACCCCTTCCTTCATCTGCAGCTCAAACAACCTCTTCATGAGGTAAACTTTATTAGAGGCAGTTTCCTTCTCATAAGTGGCACACAGCTTCTTCCACAAATCTTCTGGTCTGCTCATTTACTACTGTGAAATAAACTGACTCTGCAAGATGAAGTCTAATAGTAGACTTTGCTAATGCATCCAACTCATCCCAATCATCCTCAGACCTATTTGCAGGCTTAGCTTCAATCCCTGCCAAGGGTTTAATCTGCTTCTTTTGAATAAGCACATCCCTTATCTGTTCTTTCCACAAAGAAAAGTTTGTCCCATCAAACTTTTTAATGTTGAAAAACTCCTTTTCAAACATGGAAGAGGATGCCATGATGCAAATAAAGCAAAATCCCAAATGCTAGTGCCTGCAAGAGAGAATCACACCAAATACCAGGTGCACCCAAATGTGTATGCCACAATAGACTAAAATATCACCAAAACTCAAAGCTCAAAGCATCAAAAGATGCAGCTAACTCATGCGCATGTACTATGCATCCATATGAGCAAATCTAGCCCAAAAGAAAATGCCAACTGCAATGGCAATCCAAAATGCCAATAGGTGCCAAATGGCTCAAGCATAAACACCATCCATGGGCATATGCATCAATAATATCTCATCCAAGAGAGCATAACACTATCAGTGCATCACCTGCAATGTGTCAAAGCTATCTCTCAGCATAATATAGCATCCATGTGCAAAGCGTCCATAAAAATAGCATCCCACAAGGCAATTTGGGCCTATCAGTGCATCCAATAAGGATCGCAATGCATCCAAATGGCCTATAAATCATCCACTACAACCCAATGCACACCACGAATGAGCGCACATGGCTCAAACTGCAACCAGAGTGATCTGCATAAGGTATGCTCAAGAAATCATGGTCCCATGAAAAAGACCACTACTAAAAATAGAACCTGAGATGCCTCAAAACATGGGCACCATTGCATAATCGGACTCAGCAAGAAAATTTGCAAATATCTCTCTTCTGCCGGAACTCCAAAATCCCAACCGATGAGTGAGTAATGGGAGTCAACATTTATCCACTGCCATGTGGCATAAATCTAAGGTTTCAAAACCTTAGAATGAAAAATGCATAACAGAGAGACAAAATCGAATACACAAAGATCTATAACTCTGAAAATACTCCACCGAATCACGCAAGAACTGATAGGTAGGAGTATTTGGGCATCCGGAACACAATGGGACAGACGGTTTTGGAAACCGTGGTCTCAATCACTAGGTCCAACACACGGACTGAAAAACGTTTTTGGAAATAGAGCTATTTGTAAACTGCACCGGAGTGTGAATGATGAGCAACATAGAAGTTTTAGGACCTCCTGTGTCCACCGGAACTGATAGATCTGCAAATGGTTGCCCCAAACTTGAGTTCCAACACTCGGGCAGAAAAACGTAGGAACTGACACAATGAGTCAGAAATCCAATGAAAAATCCCAGATTCAAGAATGAAGGTGTTTCCAAGCTCCTGAAGTGAAGTGGATACCAAAAGCAAGCAATAGTTGCCTCTACAATCAATACGGAGTCTCTGTCATCGAACGGAACAGGGAAAAGCTCAAAAAAAGTCTTTTTCTTTGAAAACACTTAACAGGCTCTCAAAACCACTTCGCAAAACCAAAGTGACTTTTCCAAAGGTTCCTCCAAGGTCTCTGCACACTCAAATGGAAGTAAAGTCACCCACAAAGCTTCCCACAGAGCTTCTCCTTCCTCCCATAGAGCTAATGAGCTTCTAGGCATTTACGCAAGCTTAGCTAGATGACCCGGGCTCTGATACCAGTTGAGAGTGCTCTCAACGGAAGCAAGAACAAAAGAGGGAGAGAGAGAGAGACAGAGAGAGAGAGCCACACAAGTTTTGGTAATCTTCTTTTTCATTCATTGATATATGTGTTTGAGTATTGTACATAACCGGGGTAAAGGCACAGTGACCTTTAACCCCCATAGGGTGGTGGGTGTGGGTGGAGGGGATGGTGGAGGTTGGAGGTGGAGGGGGAGGGGGGGGGTGGAGGGGTGGAGGTGGAGGGAATGGAAGGGGGGGGGTGGAGGTGGAGGGGATGGGGATGGGGATGGGGGGGGGTTGGGGGGGCGGGGTGGAGGTGGAAGGGGGGGTGGAGGGGTGGAGGTGGAGGTAGAGGGGGAGAGGGAGGGGGAGAGGGAGGGGGGCGGAGGAAACTTGATGGACGGAAAACTTTGATGGAAATCCTAAGGGAGGAAGAGATGGTCACCTGAACACTCTCCAAGTCTTTCTCGATGTAACGAGATTGTTGAAGACGAATGGACGGTGGGTGGATGGCTAGGTTATCGTTGTGAGATGAGCTCGAAGTAACTCACCGTGTGAGGATGGGAGTAGGGTGGCGGTCGATGGAGAGGGAGGAGTGTCCTGCATAGGGCTCGGAATGGGGAAGAGGATGGAGGCAAGATGTGAAAGAAGAAGAATGAGGGGATGGAGTGGATTTTTATAGGAAATGGATGTAGGTTTAGGGTTAAACCCTAAACTCTTCTGGAGCTGTAACTTTTTATGGTTAGCTCGGATCGCTCTTCTGTAAAAAATGAAATGATTGAAATTGCAAACTCTACACATTCGTGTCCACTACCTAGCCTGAAATTTTATCAAGTGGCTTCTTTTTAAGAAATAAAGAAAGTTTCTTAAGGTAGTAACCCAAGGTTGATGCTTGGGGTTTATATGTTTGGCAACTGGCTAGAGTTGGAAAAAAATTTAGTCTCCTTGCCCTTGAGTGTTATGTTCATGAAAGTTCATAGTAGTATGTTTTTTACACATACCTGCATATGTTACTCATCGTTACTTGAGACGCTAGTCTCCCCAGCAATGGCGCCAAATGTTGGCTCTTTCCCACGGCTTCCGTAGGAAGAGCAAGATATTCTCAGTATGCAGGATTCCGAGGCTTTTTGTCACATACAAATATATCGGGGTTGTCGTTTGTAGTATATGTGTAGGTTAGGACCTTGAGTCGTATTCCGGTGAAAGACGTAGGCTTAAGTGTGGTAAGCAAACATAGTGCATGCGTGTGTGAAAGGAATGTGCATCACCATGGTTGAGGTAATGAAGGCTTTCGCCTTCATTGGGGGTTGAAGGGTTTAGGAGGAGATTAAGGGTTAGAGGAAGGTTCAAGGTTTAGAAGGAGATTCCAAGGTTGAGAGAGAGGTTCCAGAGTTTAGAAGAGGTTCCAGAGTTTAGAAGAGGTTCAAGGGTTAGAAGGAGGATCCAAGGTTCAAGATAGAGTACATGGTGGTGGAGAACTCATCTCCCTCATAGATCATGGAGGCTAAGGGTTGAGGAACTAAGGGTTTAGGGGGAAGGAGGAGGAGGGAGGAGGAGGAGTTGCAAGGTTAGGACATGCTTTTGGTGTGGAGTGCAAGGAAGCATGGACACTTGAGACAATTGCTTGGAATACCAAAGTAGAATTCAACACAATGTCCCAAAGAGTGTGGGCTTCATTCCATTATGGGGTATTTATGCAAGCTAGAGAGCTTCTCTCTCTGCATGTAGGAATTGTAAGACACTCTCTCTCTACATGTAGAACTTGCATATAGAAGTTGCAAGTTGCATGTAGGAGTTGCATGTAGAACTCACATGTAGAACATGCATGTAGGAATCACATGTAGGACTGGCATGTAGGAGTTGCAAGTAGAAGTTTCAAGTAGAACATGCATGTAGGAATCGCATGTAGGACTTGCATGTAGGAGTTGCATGTAGAACTCGCATATAGAAATCGCAAGTAGAACTTGCACGTTGAGGATTCCTAAGGGAGATTATTCCTAGCATTATGCAAGTACAAGCGGAGCTTTGCCGCTACTCTACACACACATTCTGTACTACCTAAGTCCATGTTGGCACAAAGACAACACCCACCGAAGGGATCGATGAAATTTTGCACGGATTTGCGGTGCTGACACGACATGTGCTGAGCAAAAATTCACAAAATTCTAGAGCTACTATTGCAATTGGGTTCCAAGCTCTTAGCTAAGGTTTAGCAATGTCTCAAGCTTCCTGATCGTGAATTTTGGTCGACATTGGTCCATAGAAGAAGCCGCATTCGTCATTATTATTCACGATTTTGCTAGTGCAATGCTGGGCGACATGGCACGATTCTTTGCAAATGCTTCCTGCTGCTGCTGATGGGTGACTACAAGAGCTTTGATTTCCACCTGAAAGCCCTCTAATTGATGCACCGAATCTCTCCAATTTTGGTCTACATTTCCTATTTCTTCAATTTGGGGGAAATTTGGCGGTGATGGTCAAAGTTTGACTATTTCTTACAATTGACCATCCAAAAGTTTTCTCCTCTATCTGTTTTAGTTCCCTGAACTCTGATTTTCAGAAATGTATTGATTTTATACCATGTATTTGATTTATTTTGGAGCTCTATGCTTGCAAAAAGAGTTTGACCATAGTTGACTTCATGTTTGACTTGGCATAATGCCTACTTCTCAAGGGTGCACAAGTGTGGTTTCAACCAAGAAAACCAAGGAGGAAAATCCCAAGGAAGAGAAGACAAGGAGGCCCAAGTACAAGGTCATCAAGAAGACACTACTGACTTACGAGCCATATGAGCTTCTATGTACAAGAGTAGACATTGCCCTTGTTCTACTAACAAGTGGTAAGACCCTCTTCATATTTGATTTAAAGTTGAAGTCAACCTGCTAGAGGCTACTCTTTTGGTAGCATACTTCATTAAGAAAGGAGCAGTAAAACAAAGGAGTTGTACCAACAATGATATGCTTGTGCTCTCAGAAACTATGAAGACCAAGAAGAAAGAACTAGACCAAGATGTTGCAAATACCTCTACCAATGAGGAATCAACTGAGGAGACTTTCATTCAGGAGGACATTGGCCCTAAACTCTTAGATTAGGATTGTGTTTGGAGTCAATAAGGTGCTCTCCCATGGATAGTCCATCCTAAAATGATATGTTTTTCCTTTAAGTCAGTTGAGTGTGCTTGTTGTTCATGTACTTAGTAGTTCTAGGGACACCACCCATTGTAAAAGAAGAATCCTAGCAATGAGTCACAGGCTGGGGCCATGTGTGTTGCCACATGATGGTGGGCAAGCCATGGAGCATCCCATGTACTCCTGTCGAGGGATGAGGTCATCAAGGGGTGTTAGAACAAATTCATATTTTGGGCATAGCATATGGTCTAGACATTATTGATTGTAGGACAATGTGTGAAGTTGTGTGAGCACCTCAATAGTGAGTCTAGTGACTTGGTAGTTAGGTATGTCAGGTTAGTGTGATGTGTGGATTGGAGTGATCATAGGAGGTAACTGATTGAGCTAATTATGGAAATGATTGTGGATCTGAGATCTACCAACATGGAGGTAGTTTTCTATATATGTAACCACTCATGAATAAAGTGATGTTCAATGTGCATCAACATTTGCCTCATTATCTCACTGTTCCAATAGAAGCGTGGCAAAAATCATTCGTTGCTCATCCTCTCATGCGGTTCGCAGAGTGGGAATTGAGGTGTTTGATCCTAGCAATGTAATCACGGAGGGATTCCTTGTCATTCTGTTTACTTCATATAACAAATTAATCGGGCTCCACTTATGGGTGAACCCTACAATGAAAGCTTTCCGTAATGCCTCCTAGTTGACTTTCTCTTCCGAGCTGAGGGCCCTATACCATTGGTCTGCCTTGCCATCTAGACTGAGGCCAAAAGCATTAACCATTTCTACATCTCTAGGAGCATATTTCTCGAATCGCTCCACATGGGAGACCGGATCTCCTCCCCCAAGAAATTTAGTTATCAACTTGGAAATGGCTATGGGTCAACTCCTAGAGGGATTGGTGATCCCTACTGGGAATACAAGTGCAGCCGAGGGTGGGGCAGCCTTCCTTCCTAGTGTGTTCACCAAGATGTGCATCACCTCATCCAATAGCACCATTTAGGAAGCTGGTGAAGGAGGCGCCATTGTGGCCCCAATGGGTCGTAGAGGCAGCCTCAAGCCTAGCCCTAATGGTGGGATCCACTGAGGTTCTGGTACCGACGTTGGGGTTGTGAAGCCTGCTTGCCCGTACATTGGGGCTGTAGCAGTGGGAGCAAAATGTCAAACTCCG
This sequence comes from Dipteris shenzhenensis, assembly GCF_047967505.1. NCBI lineage: Eukaryota > Viridiplantae > Streptophyta > Polypodiopsida > Gleicheniales > Dipteridaceae > Dipteris > Dipteris shenzhenensis. The sequence goes on from NC_141601.1 coordinate 52,661,679, forward strand.
GGAGGAAGCAGGTCACTAGGCCTCTGCATGGAGGTTCCTTGCATCGGACAGTAAGGTGGAGCTTGTGGTGCCATGTAGCCAACGAATGTCGGGGGCGTCAAAAGTTCATAAGAGTTTCCCTCTTGGAAGTCTCGTGCATTTCCTCGGTGAGGGTTTCTCCCTGTGAAGTCCCTCATCCATGGGTCTCTATCATCCGTGCGTTCCGAGTCAGGGTCCCTATGGAGACTGTGGGTCCTGAGTCCACAAAGGCAGCCTCAGTCCCTACCTGTGGCTCAGGGGCTAGTTGCTTGTTGACCTCCCCTTTGTGTAGACATATTGGCGAAAGGGTTCTCCATGTTTGCTGAATCCATTCGGCCCAACCGTCCAAACATGTTGGATATCGTACCTCTTAACCTAGAGGCTAGGGACAAGGAGCAGGAGAATTAGGTGAAGCTAAGCTAGTGTAGGGGGATTTGGAAGCTCTTGGGACCGCGGGGTCGTGCATTTCCCCATTCAAGCTCTCCATCTTGTCGACTAGAGGGATCCTCTCATGACATTGAGGCCCTAATCCTAAGCATAGTTCGAAACACTATCCTCGAGCTTGAGTTCCTTGGACGAAATTCATCCAGACCTCAAGTACATGTATAAAATCTCCACGGAGGTAAACTCTGCCTCAAATTTAACTCTATAATTTTTGACAGAGGGTCTATTCCTAGAGCTATCCCCATGGTCGTAGGGTTAGCTGTAGGGCGATGGGCATAGGGATAGACTATTGACACCTGTGGACAGGTTGGGTTGGGTATAGTATGCCCACGAACCTAGGGTTAGCGCTCAAGCAACGGGCAACGGGATGATCAGGTCGACGGGATGTGAATATGGCGATGGTCGGAGGGTTAGTTTTAAGCCGACGGGCATGGGGATAAACTTTAAGCGATGGTCGGTGAGTTAGCGGCCTCGGAAGGATGTGAGTATGGCAACGGTCATACGGTTGACAGTAAGCTGATGGGTTGTGGTGGGCATAGGCTCAAGGCCATAGGTCAACGCCTGCTAAACCAGTGGGATAGCAGATTCTGACATGTATTAATTAAGGCGGCAAGTTAGCCGATGGAGAATTGTCAAGTCGTGGGGATAGGAGCTAAGCCATCGGGTCGACATATGTTTGACCATGGGGATAGTGCTAAAGCAACAGGTCATGGGGGGATAGCGCTAAGGCGATGACACGTGGGGATAGAACATGTCTGAGAACACGAATTTTTTTTACCTTTGTTTGGTGATTTCTAGTGATTTTTGAGTTCTGGTTATATCTTTGAGTGTTTGTGGGTGCTATACACAACCTAAACTACGTACACTAAGCAAAAAAGAGCAAAAAACATCAACTTTTGGTGCACAAATGAGAGATTTCTACATGTGGGACTGTCAACACTCAATAACCACTTCGAATTTGAGCTTCCATCTTCACTTTTGGGGGTTTTTGTTGGAGTTCGCTATCACACGCACCTTAGCAATCCTCTAAACTAGCTTCCTATCAATTCAAAACACTAACAAACATAAAAAACAAGCTTCACATGATCAAAAATTCTTTCCAACAGAAAATGATAATTTTCATCTTTTTTTCCATCCAAACACACACTTCTTCACTCATTCCTCTACTATAACTCCACTATCAAAGCTCCAAGTTAAGATTGAAACAATTAGCAATGGGTAAATGACAAGAGAAGGCAAGTGCAATGCAAAAGCATACTTTGAACTCCCCGGTAGCAGTACCAAAGGTGTTTAGTCTCTACGGTGACTCACATGTCGTGGGGATCTTGAAGGAATGCCAATGGAGCCTCCACTCCAAGCTACTTCTTGTGAGAGCAATGCAAAGCATGAGCCATCCGCAAGTGTCAGTCGAGCGGCTCCCGGATTGTTGTAATGTGTTCCCTCGAGAGAAAGAGGAAAGAGGGAGAGGGGAGAAGAGAGGGACAAGGGGGGATGGAAGAATAGAGGGAGAGGGAGAGGGAGAGGGGAACGGAAGAGGGAAGGGGGATGGAGTAGCAAACACAAAGGCACTACAAGGGAAACAAGAGAACACCCAAAGACATTCTTCAAAGAGAAGAGGGAGCTAATATCCCAACCCTTTTCCTTATGCCACTCTCTCTCATATCTCTTTTGTTACAACCACATGGACCCATATGGCGCCAAGGCATTCTCTCGACCTCCTCTCGTCTTCAAATGGCTCTTGTGTTATCCACTTCTTCCATATGAAGATTTTCCAATTGTGTCTTGAGGTTAAGATGTGTGACCAGCATCTTGCTCTCATAAATCGATGTTAGCATAGTCCACATCTTATACGCATCTATCATGTGCATCACATATGCTACTGCTTCAAGCACCATTTGCTATTGTTGTGGCCAAGTTGCCTACTCCTCAAACAAAAGCTTACTATAGTGGCCAAGTTTGCCTAGTCCTCAAGCTTTGTCTTTGTTGTTGTCTATTGGTCATGACACGTTTTATGTTGCAGCTCCTCCTACTGGCTTCACTTGGTTTGTAGTATGCACATGGTTTTGTGTTTGTTGGTTGCCTCAACTCTTCTCTTTCATAGGATCTTGTTGGCTGTTTGAGCTGATTTCCGAGCATAGTGGGCTTGCTTCACTATGAGGGACTATTAGGGAGTCACCTACTCCTCGGTTTTCTCATGCCTCCTTGTTCACTAGTGCTGAGTGAGATTTTCTCTTACTACAAGATTCCTTTGAGCCCTTTTATTAGCTTTCTTCTTCTTCTTAGCTCTTCCTCTTAAGAGCCTTGCAAGCTCTTTCTTCTACAACGAGCTCTTTTTTTACACAGCTTGGCTTCGTTCTTGTATGCTTTAGGTACTTGCAATAGTCCTTACTTCAAGCTAGAGGTTCTCTCAAAGCTTCTTTCTTAGAAACTCAAAATGAAGGAACTCAATGACTTACAATAGTCCTTACTTCAAGCTAGAGGTTCTCTCAAAGCTTCTTTCTTAGAAACTCAAAATGAAGGAACTCAATGACTCACGAAAACTCACAAATGAAAAGAAACATTTCTCTTAGTAACCTTTCCAATATATCTCTCTTTCTTTTCTCTCTCTCTCTCTCTATCTCTCTCTCTCTCTCTCTCTCTCTCTCTCTCTCTCTCTCTCTCTCTCTCTCTTTGGCTCTCTCTTACTTCCCCATCCCCCTCTAAGGGCAGCATTTGTTTTCTCCCAAGAGCTTAGCTTAATCGAGTCCGACTCTTCCGCCACAAATTCTAACAATGATTTTCCACCATCATGGGCACCAAGCTGTGCTAACTACCCTGGGGGGTAGGCTTATGTAAAGCGTTCACCTTTTTGGAGATGGTAAAATTAGGTGAAAGGGTATTTTAAATTTTTTGGCACTTGGAATTTCATGATTGGCCGTGTAATTGATATTCTAATTTCGTATCCTTATGTTTTGCTACTTGTTTCAGTGTCAATATGGCATTTGATTGTTTCTCCCCCTTTCTCTCTCTCTCTTCTTCTTCTTCTTGCTTGCTATTTTTGTCCCCATTTTTGGCCTGTCTCTTCTTCTTCTTGCTTGCTATTTTTATCCCCATTTTTGGCTTGCCCCTAGCAGGTCTAAGTGATGGTGCTTCGTCTAAGAAGCTAAATTTCTATTTATGGCCCCATTGTTTTCTACCCCTCTCTCTCTCCTTCTTATGTCTCTCTCTTGAAACTAAATTGGCCCACTCTCTCTTCTTCTTGTGCTTCTTCTTCTTCTCAACTTTCAATTTGCCCGGGGCAGGCCTCTTGAATGTATTCAACTTGTTTTCTCCCCCTTTCTCTCTCTCTCCCCATTTTTTCCTCCCCCTTTCTCTCTCTCTCTCTCTATATCTCTCTCTCTTCTTCTTCTTCTTCTTCTCTCTCAGCTTCAGGGCAGGCCCATTTGAATGTATTCAGCTTGTTTTCAACATGTTGCCGGAGATCACTGTCCCCTCCGTGGACTAGTTCAGCGATGGATTAAACAACTGCTTAAAGCGAGAGGCAAGCCAATGTGTTTCAGCCACATGAGAGAAATATATTTATTGGAACCTCGTTTTCAATGAGTTGAAACGTCATGCATGACATAAGGTCCGTCACGTTGTTGTGCTCAACGTCGCTCTTTGTTAGGATATATTATTCGAGATTCTTTATCTACGCCTATATCAAGGCGGGCATTCGAGTTTGTTTCCTCTGAAGCAGTTGAACTCTGCCCCTGTCATTTCGCCTTAGTCACAAAATCCGTTCGTTATCTGTATTACAAGAAATGACGAGCTGTGGTGACGCCAATGGAAATTGTTTTGGTTGGGCAGCTCGTGATCCGTCAGGAGTTCTCTCTCCATTTAAGTTCTCCCGCAGGTTGCTGTTTGAGAAACTCTAGTTTGTGGTTCTGAGAAAGACAGATTGGTGTTTCTGCTGTATTGCCCTTTTGCCCTTCAGTTGACTCTCCTTTGTTCTGTGGCTCGCTTTTGTTCGCAATTTGCAGGGCTCCAGGTCCGCATGATGTGTCGTATAGGATAACCCACTGTGGCGTGTGCCATGCCGAACTGAATTGGGTTCGCAATCTCGTGGGCACTACGAAATATCCAATTGTCCCAGGGTAGCTGAAGCTTGTGAATATCTTTGTCTGTAACAGATCTCTGCATATGCAAATTTAGACGCTAACGCTACCATTGATGTGTACTACTGCAGCCATGAAATTGTGGGAATTGTTACGGAAGTGGGCTCCCAAGTGTCTCGTTTCAAAGTTGGTGACCGAGTCGGAACAGGGCCTTATTGTAATTCCTGTCGCAACTGCGAGTCTTGTAACGATGGCATGGAAAACTACTGCCAGAAGGGACCCACTTTCACGTATGATGGCATTGATGAAGATGGTTCAGTCACGAGGGGAGGTTTCTCTACCTACATTGTTGTGCACGAAAGGTAAAGGTTATTGATTCACAGCAAGGTTACTTGAAAACTCTAGGATTACACTCCTCGAATATAGGAGAACCTTTATGTTGCCAAACTGGAAAGTCCCTTGTTCTCCCATTCTAAGCTCCTCCCACCGACTGCTTGATATTTGACCGTGCCGACTTTTGTGGCCTATTCAAAGCCTCCATAAGAATTGTTGTGTAGACTTTTGAAGTCTACAGAAACAAAAATCTGAATTTGATACATTCTAGTCTTACAAAAGTATATATATATATATAGACTTTTGTTCACCTATTCAGAGCCAGGGACCATTCGTACTTTACTTCAATAAGATTCCACTGTACAAATCGAAACAGTGATTTTTCCAACTTGCATACCTTCTTGTTCTTAAGAATGCAATCGTCTTGACTACTTCCTCCCCCCTGCAACCCCTTTTCGATGAACCTTGTGGGTAGCAAAGATCCAAATATGTTTAGATGTATTAGACTAAGCAGAGGTATCACACGGCATAGCTTTTCTTCATGGGATAAAGGTGTATGCATTGCAAGGATCCAATGGGGGTTGCAGACAGATCAGGGGATTATCTGAATGGAATGATAGTTTTTATAGCCATGTTGTTACTATGCAGATATTGTGCGAGGATCCCAGATCATTTGCGCTCAGAGTTTGCTGCTCCTTTACTATGTGCTGGCCTTACTGTTTATAGCCCAATGACACGCCATGGTATGGCTAAGCCAGGAAAAACAATTGGAGTATTGGGACTTGGAGGTCTTGGTCATATGGCCGTCAAATTTGGAAAGGCGTTTGGGGCAACTGTAACTGTGCTGAGCACTTCTCCTTCCAAAAAGGAGGAAGCCCTTAGTGTTTTGGGGGCTGACAACTTCTTGGTGACTTCAAATAAGTCTGAAATGGAGGTGAGGACCTGCATTTACCCTCTCAGGCACCCATCTTCTCGACAGTTGATTCTTAAATACTGATATATTTAATGTCTGAAACATCCACAGGCTGCAAGCAAAAGTCTTGATTTTATCATTGACACAGCTTCTGCATACCATCCCTTGGACCTTTACCTCCCACTTTTAAAGACTGGTGGTGTCCTTGTTGTGGTTGGTGCTCCGCATGAAATGAAATTCAGCCCTCACCTTTTGTTTATGGGTAAGTTCATTTGAAAAGATTGGTTCAGAAAAGTATATTAATAAATATATCATGCAGGACTCTATAAAATGTGAATACTACTGAAGACAACAAAGGCAAACTGTTACTCACTGAAATTTTATTTATTTTTTCCCATTGCAGGAATGAAATCAATATCGGGAAGTATGATTGGAGGAATGAAGGAACAAGAAGAGATGCTACAATTTTGTGCAGACAAGGGAGTGGTACCCATGATAGAAGTCATCCACATGCAATATATAAATGAGGCCTTGGAGAGGCTTGAGCATAATGATGTTAGATATCGCTTTGTTGTCAACATTGAGGAATCACTCAAAGTCGAGTAGGTTAATATCCGAAGAATTGAGTCGACCTATTGTTGAGTGCTTAATATCCGACAGGCATCCACTTATGATTTTTAACATCAGTATGTGTGACACATTTACGTGTTTGTGACTTATGTATGGAGCTTCTTCATGAGCCTGGAAGTGTTGGAGTATACTTAGTGATTATTCATTCTAGATGTTCAGAAGTGTTTTTTATTTCTTTGCATTTATACATTCAGTTGTGTTGTTCTCCATGTTGGAATTTGCATGCAAAGAATTCATATTAATAGAAGTCTCTACAGCACGAGATGCGAATCAGACTGACAAAATATGAAGAGGGGAGAGGAGAAGAGTGGAGATGAGGAGAGAGGGCACAGCTAGAGAGCACACCACAAATGACTAATTGTACACTAGATTTAGTTGAAAAAATAGAATATATACAAACCCTTTTAGGGTTAGGGTTAGGGATCTAACCCTTTCCTTTATAGCACTCTATAAGGTTAGTGCTATGCACATATGATCACATGATGGTGCTATGCACACATGATCACACGATGTTGAGCGTGAACTCTTAACACCTTCCCTCAAGATCAACATCATGAAGTAGGCCTTTCCTCAAGATGATGATTCTAGGGAATCGAAGGACTGAGCATTACATTCCATCACACCCTTTTAATGGGAATGTCCTTCCTCTGCGTCAAGCCAAGAGCTAATCGGTGTTTCTCGAATAACCGAGTGGTTTGGTAAAGATGTCTGCAACATTCTCTTTGTTATCACAATGCTGTAGTGTGATGTCACTAAGTAACACTCTTTCTCTGATGAAGTGCTCTCTGACATCAATGTGCTTTGTCTTGGAGTGATATACTAGATTTTTGGCCAATGCTTGAGTTGATTGATTATCACAGTATATCGTTGTTGGCTTTGACTCATCAAAGTAATCTGTTTCTGACAATAGTCTTCTGAGCCATATAGCCTCACATATACATGTAGTGAGTGCTCTATATTCTGCTTCAGTCGAAGACAAAGAAACAGTTGGTTGTTTGTTTAACAATCATGATATAGCACCTTGACCAAGGAAAAATGCATATCCCTGTGTCGATCTCCTGGTCTCATGATCTCCGGCATAGTCACTGTCACAGTATCCATGCAACCGTAAATGACTTCCTCAGTATTCTATCCCAAATTGTCTTGTACCTCTAATGTATCTCAAGACTCTTTTGGCTGCATTTCAATGAGATTGTTTTGGATTTGTCATAAACTGTGCTAGTGAGCTTACTGCATAATAAATATCTGGCCGTGTGATTGTCAGATCTATTAGAGATCCAATGAGTTGCCTGTAGTATATGTCATTGACTGTAGGCTTTTTTGAATCTTTAGTAAGTTTCAAACTCTGTTCCATGGGAGTGACTGCAATCTGCCATATGAAACTTCTTCAGGAGACTGTCAACATACTCGAGCTGACTCGTGAATGTGTTATTTGAATCTCTCCAGAACTCAATTCCAAGACAATAGTGCATAAGTCCAAGATCTTTCATGTCGAACTCTGCGATGAGTCTTGTTTAAATTTTTTGATGAAGCTATCCCTGCTTCCTGTCACAATCAGATCATCTACGTACAAAAGTGCAATAGTAATGTCTACCTCTTGAACTTTGGAGTAGAGAGTATGATCTGCATTGGACTTCATGTATCCCAAATCAGCAAAATACTTGTCGATTCTGTTGTACTAACTTCTGGGTGCTTGTTATAAGCCGTAGAGACTTTTCTTGAGATGGCAAACCTTATTCTCCTTTCCTGGTTCAACATAACCTGCTGGTTGTTGCATGTAGACTTTCTTGTCTAGATAACCATTGAGAAATGCATCTTTGACATCGAGCTGATACACATTCCATTTACTAAGTGTCGCTAGTGATATCAAGAACCGTATGGAATCCATCTTTGCTACTGGAGCATAAGTCTCATCATAGTCTTGACCATATTGTTGTGCAAATCCTTTTGCAACTAATCTGGCTTTGTATCTCTGAATACTTTCATCTGGATTGTACTTCACTTTGTATACCCATTTATTTGCTATGGCCTTCTTTCTTGTTGGAAGGTCACATAATTCCCAAGTATTATTATTATACAAAGCATCCATTTCTTCATTCATAGCAGTTTATCATTCTGGCTTGTCTACTGCGTCTTCGAAGTACATTGGCTCTTCTGTAGCCATGATGGTAGTCATAAGAGCATAGTTGGTGATTTCCACCTGAATTGCTTTGCCTTTCAGAGTATATGTCAATCTGGTTGGTAGTCTGCTTTCCCTAGTAGAGCGTTTGAGCTGATGTGGCTCTGCTTGGGGTGTTGCTGGAAATTCTTACTCTTCTTCATCAACCTGTTCTATAGATGACTGTGAAGTCGATGCATCTATCTCCTGTGTAGGTAAGGTTTTCCATTCTGATTCCTCATCAAAGATTACATCTCTGGAGATAATGACCTTGCCGTTGATGGGATCATACAATTTGTATGCTTTGTTTTCTTCATTGTAGCCAATCATGATGCATTTGCGTGACTTCGCATCGAATTTCCTGTGATGATCATCATGTATGTGAGCATATGCTATGCAACTAAATATGCGGAAATGCCCAATGTGTGGCTTTTATCCAGTGAATGCTTCATAAGGAGTCATACCCTGTCGGTAGGAAGCCGATTAAGCAAGTAGTTTGCTGTAGCTATTGCTTCTACCCAATATTGATTTGGAAGATGCTTTTCACTAAGCATTGCTCTAGCACTGTCTGCTAAAGTCCCATTCTTCCTGTCAGCTCTTGCATTCTGCTGAGGAGTATCTACACATGTGAATTGTCTTCGTATGCCATGATTTCTGCAAAAGTTCATGAATGTTGAAGACATGTATTCACCTCCTCTATCTGATCTCATGACCTTGATCTTTCTGCCTGTCTGGTTTTCTACCATGGCTTTGAATTCTTGAAATCTGGAAAACACTTCAGATTTCTCTTTCAGAAAGTAGACCCAACAATATCTGCTTGAGTCGTCGATGAAGGTCAAGTAGTAAAGTGAAACATTGATACTGCGGGTCTGGGCATAATCCCATACATCTGTATGTATCAAATCAAGAATACCTCATATACGAGAGGTACTTCTGTTAAAGTTGGTTCGCTTTTATTTGCTGAAGCAGCATGCTTTGCAAACTTTTTTAAGAAACTGTAGCTTCGGAATCCCAATTGCCATATTCTGATTCTTGAGATCTAACAAGTACTTAAAGTTGACATGACCATATCTCTTGTGCCATTTTGCAGATAGTGGCATCTATTGCAGTTGAGCTGACATGGCATGCTTATCTAGTACTGTAGCTAGCATTCTGTATAAGCGTCCTTCTTTGACACCTTTTGCTACTAGCTGACATCTTTTGGATTTGTCTCTGATAGTGCATTCATCACCGTCGAAGATGACTTATTGTGTTCCGTCATTTGACCTACTTACAAAAGGTTCTTGCTGAGCTTCGGAACATAGAGCACATCTTTGACCAATCCTTTCGTACTAGTGAAATTGTTCATAGGGATAACACCTGTCCCTTGAACTGGATTCGGTGTATTGTCTGCTGTGTAGATGACATTTTTCTGTCCTTCTAATGGCTTCATTTCTGTGAACCATTCCTAATGATTTGTCATGTGAGATGATGCACTGCTGTCGATGTACCAAGGATCCTGTTCCACTTGGTCGACTTAATAGCTGTAATCCTCTTTGGAATTGAAATCAGTGTCTAGGTACACTACTGTATCAGTCTGATGCAATTTCTTGCTTGCAAGAAACATATTTCCATGTTCATTTGCAAAACAGCATGGCCACGCAATCGAGGTAATGTGCACCATCATCTAATCGAAGAATCTTAACAGTGTCATGATATTTTGGAGTAGGTTCTTTAGAAGAATGGCCTTCTTAACTTCTTCTTCTACCCTGGAGCCAACTTCATTAATTTGCTTCAGGAGAGACTGCATTCGGTTAAGAACAATCCCCAAGCTCTGTATTTCCTCCATCTTCAAATCAAAAAATTCTTGCTTAAGCAAACCTTTCGAATGTTTCCTATGTACACCGAACAATGTTTTCGTAATAGCCTAGTTCTCAAGTGTTGTCTTCGTACTATCCAAATGACGAAAGAAATCTGCTCCAAGGGTTCGACCCATCATACCAAGTGCTCGTTCATTTTTTTTTTCCCACACAGGGATCTTTTCTACCTCGTGACCATTATCTCCATCCCTGATACCACACTCGAGAGGTTCTTGTGCATGAACCACAACTTGGTCGAAAATTGCCAACTTGAAGAAATTTTGTCCATTGAATTTTATAATGGCCGCTTCGGATTTCTCTTTCTTCATAGGCTCCATCATGACTAAGGATAGATCTGGGGGTCTATCCTTTGTCTTATGCACACGCTGGTGCATCGGGCCCCAGACCTCGAGATGGAAGCAGCAATGCCCTCACGCCTTCTGCCATCTTCCCAGATCTCCTTTCCGGCGATTGCTTCATCCCATCGACCATCCATGGGTTCCATGCACATCCTTTGTCACATCTGGCACGCAATCATTGCCATAGATTCTCCAGTGGACAGAGGCGCGGCCCTGCACAGCGTGAGCTATACCACCAACACACAAGCTCAATCCGAGCCCAGGCTCCTGCCTCTTGCCTTGCTCAAAGACTACGGTTGGAAGCTCCACCCCCTAAACGGACGAGCAGGTGCATCGAAACACCCGGTATGTGTTTTCGCACACGCTCAGCGCCATTTATTTTGTTGTGCCTAAGACTTAGAGTAGCATTTGAGGTCGTTCGCCAAGATCTATTTGATTTCATCTGGGTTGGTGACAATGAGCGTAGGCTGGATGCCCCACCAATAAACGAACGTGCGCACTGTGAAAGCCCAAAAAAACAACGAAAACAACAGTTCTGTTTCAAGAGAAAGCAGCATATAAGACTGCACTGCGTCTCCAACGATTGAGGAGGAGATGAGAAGAGAGATGATGATACCAGAAAATTGTTCGAAGATGGTGGAGTAGAAAGGGTGGATACAAGGTAAGATGTGGATACGCATTAAGCATATCCGATAGAAGAGCTGGACATCAAGGATGCAGAACAGTTGGCAAATCTTTCATTTCTTCTGTCGAGGAAGTAGCTGGCCAAGATTTCTTATTTCTTAGATCTTTTGTTCCCCGATTGCGCATCTTTCTCCTCTTCTTTAGCTTGGACTTCTTCCAGTATTCCTTACTAGGTGAAAGCCTCCTCCATTTGACTTGCTGTCATTCCATTTCTTAGCTGCATTGTTCGATGATGGTTTAACAAATCTTGCTCGCCACAATGCGTGTAGTTCACTGACCTATTTTCAATGATTCAATGAATTGATCCAGCTCCCAGTCCTTTTTTTATGAAAGAGTCTTTAAGTGAGAGACAATGAGAGAGAGAGAACACCTTAACCAAGATTGGATGTGGGTCTTCCCCATATTTTCTTTGTAGGTTGAACCATGGTAGCGGAGGCAGTGGAGGGCTACAACATTCACAGGCACACAGACAACGTAAGTACCATGATTTTGCGCACCTTAATACAAGTTGTTGGGGCTTATTAGATCAAATTACATCCCACAGTGATCTTGGTAAAAAATTGTATAATTATTTTTGTATGCATAGTTGCATTGAGGTCATCTAAATTCACACTCTTGCGCATCTTTCTTTTTAGTTTGAGGAGCGGAAGCTCCTCAGTGGAGGCACGGTGTGGATTTGTAAGAGCTAGATTGTCACAAATCCCCCGACATTCCAAGGAGCTTTTGTTATAAGTTTAAGTTCACATGTCCCCCACCGACACAACTCATCCACCTCCAGAGGCAGAAAGGGTGGAGCCTCCTTGCTCCAATACTAGCCCCGGTATGTTTTTCGTTGGCCATTTTGTTTCATGTTGTACAACTTTGCAAAGTGTGCTTCCCTTCATGTTCAAGCCTCGCATGTTTCCAAGATGGAGCACCATCCACATCGATGTTGAAACCCCACCTACAAACAAGGGAAAAACTTCAATGTATGTGGATCTCACATCCCCCAATCCACACTGTGTAAAGAAGCAGAAACCAATGCAGGATGTGACACAGGTGTGTAGTGCAATCCACTTCCCCCGTCACTTGAAAGATCTTTGGAATTGCTTCTAAGTAATCGTCGCTGGTTCTACTCCTAGGCCTCCTCTAGTGGGGACATTGAGAAGGCAGCCACAAAGATAGCTGACAACATGAAGCTTGTCTTGCAAGACGCCTTCGGGCATGTGCATGATATTGTACTCTCCACGGATGACTCTTTTTAAGTGTTTCGTAATGCTCATTTGCCATGTGCTCTTGATATTGTTGTCTGCCTTTTTGATTCATTGTTATATTGTAATTCAGTGCATAGCCAAGGCACCCATGACCCTCGTGTGGTAGACATGTTGAGACAATGTCTCATGCTCTCCTTGAAGGAGTCCACTAAAGAGGAAAAGACAAACAATACGATGGAGGCAGCAAGAGGAGGATGCGACAAAGGAGCGAGAGGAGGAGGGAGAGGAGCAGCTAGAGGAGGAGAAGAACGAGGTAGTGGAGGGTGCAGATGAGGCGATACTAGATGGAAAGGAGGGGGCATTCGAGGATGTGGGAGATGGGGAGGAAAGCATAAGGGATGTTGCGGACGGGAAGGAGGCATTAGATGATGTGGGAGATGAGGAGGAGGCATTGGAGGATGTGGCAGATGCGGAGGGGGGGACAAAGGATGTGGCAGAGTCGGAGGGGTGCAGTCATGATGGGCACGTGGGTCTACAAATGAATTTCAAGCTATTATGTTCAATGCTGGCATGTTATATGAATTTCTAGCTATTGTGTTAAATATTTACATGTTCAGATTTATGATCCAATGTGCATGATCCAGAAGGACAGAGTGGATGTGAAGAAGAAGCAGTCAGGGGCTCGTAGAAGAGGAGGGCAAAGGGGATGAGGAGAGTGAGGAGGAGCAATAGTAGGATAGGACATTTAGTTGTTTAGTATTTCAGCGCTTCTGCCCTTTTGTAGTGCATTACTTTGGCGGATTGCAGTCTCATGTTCAATAGGCTTATGCGCATAAGTATACTTCGTATCACATGGATTATGTGTTTGTGGTTAGTATGTTCAATGTTTGGTTCAATGTTTGGTTCGCCATTATTTTTATGTGTCCATATGCCTTGATATGTTGATGTGTATTCTTATGTGTATGTTCATGTACCACTTCATGCTTAATTGTATGTTCATTGACCACTTCATGCTTATGAGCTTATGTGTATGCTTATGTGTATGTTCATGTACCACTTCATGCTTATGAGCTTATGCATATGTTCATGTACCACTTCATGCTTAAGTGTATGTTCATTTACCACTTCATGCTTAAGTGCATTCTTATGAGCTTATGTGTATGTTCATGTACCACTTCATGCTTAAGTGTATGCTTATGAGCTTATGTTCATGCTTATGTGGGTGTTCTAATGTTCAATGCGCTTATGTGCATAGGTATACTTTCTAATCAAAGTATATAAAGACATGACATTTGGAAATTGACATGTTCGGTTCACCATTATTTTTATGTGTCCATATGCCTTGATATGTTGATGTGTATGCTTATATGTGCTAAGAAAACTGTCGAGCGCAAGACCCCCAGTCTTCTGCTCCGTAGCAATTCAGGTCGCTTCCCAATGAATTCCATGCTCCAATTTCGTCTAATGGATAAGGTATGTTCATGTACCACTTCATGCTTTTGAGCTTATGCGTATGTTCATGTACCACTTCATGGTTAATTGTATGTCCATTGACCACTTCATGCTTAAGTTCATGCTTATGAGCTTATGTGTATGCTTATGTGTATGTTCATGCTTAAGTGTATGTTCATTTACCACTTCATGCTTAATTGTACGTTCATTTACCACTTCATGCTTAAGTGCATGCTTCTAATCTTAAGTGTATGCTTATGTGTATGTTCATGTACCACTTCATGCTTAAGTGTATATGTTCATGTACCACTTCATGCTTATGAGCTTATGCATATGTTCATGTACCACTTCATGCTTAAGTGTATGTTCCACTTCATGCTTAAGTGTATGCTTATGCGTATGCTCGATGCGTATGTTCATGTACCACTTCATGCTTAAGTGTATGTTCATTTACCACTTCATGCTTAAATTTATGCTTATGAGCTTATGTGTATGCTTATGTGTATGCTTATGTGTGTGTTCATGTACCACTTCATGCTTAAGTGCATGCTTATGAGCTTATGTGTATTCTTATGTGGGTGTTCTAACGTTCAATGCACTTATGTGCATAGGTATACTTTCTAATCAAAAGTATATGGACATAAGATCAATTATGCACTTAGGTGTATGCTTATGACCTTATGTGTGTGTATGTGTATGTACATAAGAACATGTTAATATATGGAGCATATAACCATGTGCTCTTAAGAGCATAAGATAACATGTGTACACATAAACATAAGTAATATCGAGCACACAAACATAAGAGCATAAGAGAGGATATGAGCACGCCGAAACAAAGAAAATAATGAGCCCACAAAAATGATAATATATGGTGCATATAACCATGTGCTCTCAGGAGCATAAGATAGCATGTGTACACACATAAACATAAGTAATATCGGGCACACAAACATAAGAGCATAAGAGAGCATATGAGCATGCCGAAATAAAGAAAATTATGAGCACACGAAAATGATAATATATCGAGCATATAACCATTTGCTCTTAAGAGCATAAGATAGCATGTGTACACACATAAACATACGATACCACAAAAACATTGTAATATATGGAACATACAACCGCGTGAACCTAAGAGCACAAGAGAGCATGTGAGCACACCGAAGCATATGAAATTATGTGCATAAGAACATGTTAATATATGGACCATATAACCATGTGCTCTTAAGAGCATAAGATAATATGTGCACACATAAACATAAGTAATATCAAGCACATAAACATAAGAGCATAATTGAGCATATGAGCACGCCGAAACAAAGAAAATAATGCCTCAAGCATAAACACCATCCATGGGCATAAGCATCAATAATGTCTCATCAAGAGATCATAGCACAACTTGTGCATCCATTGCAATATGTCAAAGCTGACCCTCAGCCTAAAATAGCATCTGTGTGCTAAACGTCCATCAATAAAGCATCCCACAAGGCAATCTGGGCCTATTAGCGCATCCAACAAGGATCATAATGCATCCAAATGGCTTGTAAAGCATCCATTGCAACCCAATGCAAACCACAAATAAGGGCGCACGGCTCAAACTACAACAAGAGTGATCTGCATAAGGTATATCCAAGAAATCACGACCTTATAGAAATGACCGCTAGTGAAAATAGAACCTGGGATGTCTCAAAACATGGGCATCACTGCATAATCGAACTCAGCAAGACAATCTACAAATCTCTCTCTTCCATCACAACTCCAAAATCTCATCCAAGGATGGAGTAAGTGAGAGTGCTCTCAACGGAAGCAAGAACAGAAGAGGGAGAGAGAGAGACAGAGAGCCACACAAGTTTTGGTGGGTGCAGAACACCCTAATCTTCTTTTTCATTCATTTATATATGTGTTTGAGTATTGTACATAACCGAGGTAAAGGCACAGTGACCTTTAACCCCCACAACCTCCCACTTAAAGGACAATGTGCCTTTAAGGGAGAACAACCAGTGAGCATACTATCCAATGCCCATCAATACATGACAATACTCAAACCGCTGACTAGGTAGACTCTTCGTCAACATATCTGCAACATATCTGCAGGGTTATCATTTGTATGAACCTTGACAAGCTCTATGCGCTTGTCCTCAAGTACCTCCCTAATGAAATGGTACCTGACCTCAATGTGTTTGGTCTTTGCATGAAAGACCGGATTCCGTGCTAGTTGAATAGCACTCATGGAATCACTATGCAATGTCAGTACACATGTATGAATCCCCAAATCTCCCACTAGCCGATCAAGCCATATAGCTATGGGGGTTAAAGGTCACTGTTGCTTTACCCCGGTTATGTACAATACTCAAACACATATATAAATGAATAAAAAAGAAGATTAGGGTGGTTCTGCACCCACCAAAACATGCGTGGCTCTCTGTTTCTCTCTCTCCCTCTTCCGTTCTTGCTTCTGTTGAGAGCACTCTCAACTGGTATCAGAGCCCGGGTGATCTAGCTGAGCGTGCGTGAATGCATGGAGCTCAGCAGCTCTGTGGGAGGAAGGAGAAGCTCTGTGGGAAGCTTTGTGGGTGACTTTACTTGCATCCAAGTGTGCAGAGACCTTGGAGGAACCTTTGGAAAAGTCGCTTTGGCTTTGTGAAGTGGTTTTGAGAGCCTGTTAAGTGTTTTCAAAGAAAAGTCGTTTTTTGAGCTTTTCCCTATTCCGTTCGATGACAGAGACTCCGTATTGACTTGTAGAGGCAACTATTGCTTGCTTTTGGTGTCCACTTCACTTCAAGAGCTTGGAAACACCTTCATTCTTGAATCTGGGATCATTTCATTGGATTTCTGACTCACTGTGTCAGTTTCTGCGTTTTTCTGCCCGGGTGTTGGAACTCAATTTTGAAGCAACCATTTGCAGATCTGTCAGTTCCGGTGGACTCAGGAGGTCCTAAAACTTCTATGTTGCTCATCATTTGCACTCCGATGGAGTTTACAAATAGCTCTATTTCCAAAAACGTTTTTCAATCCGTGTTGGACCTAGTGATTGAGACCACGATTTCCAAAACCGCCTGTCCCATTGCGTTTCGGATGCCCAAAAAACCCTACCTGTCAGTTCTTGCCTGATTCAGTGGAGGATTCTCAGACTTATAGATCTCTGTGTATTCGATTTCGTCTCTCTGTTATGCATTTTTCATTCGAAGGTTTTGAAAACTTAGATTTATGCCACATGGCAGTGGATAAGTGTTGACTCCCATTTCTCACTCATCGGTTGGGATTTTGGAGTTCCAGCAAAAGAGAGATATTTGCAGATTTTTTTATTGAGTCTGATTATGCAATGGTGCCCATGTTTTGAGGCATCTCAGGTTTTATTTTCAGTAGCAGTCTTTTCCATGGGACCATGATTTCTTGAGCATACCTTATGCAGATCACTCTGGTTGTAGTTTGAGCTATGTGCGCTCATTCATCGTGTGCATTGGGTTGTAATGGATGATTTATAGGCCATTTGGATGAATTGCGATCCTTATTGGATGCGCTGATAGGCCCAGATTGCCTAGTGGGATGCTATTTTTAGGATGCGTCAATTTTATGAGCAAAAACCTATGAGCAGGTTTATCCGAGCGTGTTTTTCAATAGATTTTTAAAAATGTTTTTCTTTAGGAAACATGGTTTTTACACTTTTATTTTCACTAGAACTAGATCCCTTTATCATAAAAATATTTAGACTAGTCACTCATGCATTTTTACACAACATAATTTTCTTATTTAGAGACATCCCTTTGTACCCCTGTTATTACCTTAAAAAACTGTTGATTCCTTTAAGAAACATTCCTCATAATCACTCTCAATGTAATAATACTATGCATATATAATTACTTATTAACACATTTATATCATATGGCAATATCTTTTTAGTGTTTTTATAGCATATTTATGGACATGTTTCTAAAGAAGTTTAAATTACTATAAATAAGTATTAACTTGGGCTTATATATCACTCTCATAAAATACATGTAATATTTAATACTATATATGAAAGATTTTCCAAAATATAACTTCGTAGATGTGCTCAAATGGGGTGTTCCGATCAATTTGAGTGGTTGAATGACTATATTTGGACATTGGATATGAAAGTTATGTCACTTTTAAAAGTGCTGTCCAAGGTAGTTTCGCCAGCGAAACTACCTTGGGAGACTTGCTTCAAAGGGGTTTCGCTGGCGAAACTACCTGGATGGCTTACTTCAATGAGTTTTCTTTGAAGAAACTCTTTCATGAAGATAGGTTGAGAGAGGGTTTTCAATGTCAACCCCTATTAAGTAAAAGTTGTAAGAAGGATCATAAGGGAATTTTCATAGAGAAGTCTACTCTACATGTGGGTTTCTTCAAAAGCCATCCCATTATGCTCTCACCATTCCTACAGATTCACCTAAAGATTTTTGTATAAAAAAGGCATTGCTATAATACTTTGCATATTTCTAAGTGAAACTATGTTTTCTTCTGATCGATTTTTGCCATATTTATGCATAGTTGGAAGCTTTTTTTTTCCTTCGCTCGGACGCTCGGAAGATTTCGCTCAGAAAATGCTCGTCCCCCTATTTTTATGGACACTTTGCACATGGATGCTATTTTATGCTGCGGGACAGCTTTGACACATTGCAGGTGATGCACTGATAGTGTTATACTCTCTTGGATGAGATATTATTGATGCATATGCCCATGGACAGTGTTTATGCTTGAGCCATTTGGCACTTATTGGCATTTTGGATTGCCATTACAGTTCGCATTTTCTTTTGAGCCAGATTTGCTCATATGTATGCATAGTACATGCACATGAGTTTGATGCTTTGAGCTTTGAGTTTTGGTAACATTTCAGTCTATTGTGGCATACACATTTAGGTGCACCTGGTATTTGGTATGATTCTATCCTACAGGCACTAGCACTTGGGATTTTGCTTTATTTGCATCATGGCATCCTCTTCCATGTTTGAAAAGGAGTTTTTCAGCATTAAAAAGTTTGATGGGACAAACTTTTCTTTATGGAATGAACAGATAAGGGATGTGCTTATTCAAAAGAAGCAGATTAAAGCCTTGGCAGGGATTGAAGCTAAGCCTGCAAATATGTCTGAGGATGATTGGAATGAGTTAGATGCATAAGCAAAGTCTACTATTAGACTTCATTGCAGAGTCAGTTTATTTCACAATAGTAAATGAGCAGACTACGGAAGATTTGTGGAAGAAACTATGTACCACTTATTCCGTTCGATGACAGAGACTCCGTATTGACTTGTAGAGGTAACTATTGCTTGCTTTTGGTGTCCATTTCACTTCAGGAGCTTGGAAACACCTTCATTTTTTAATCTGGGATCATTTCATTGGATTTCTGACTCACTGTGTCAGTTCCTATGTTTTTCTGCCCGGGTGTTGGAACTCAAGTTTGGAGCAACCATTTGCAGATTTGTCAGTTTTGGTGGACTTAGGAGGTCCTAAAACTTCTACGTTGCTCATCATTCGCACTCCGGTGGAGTTTACAAACAGCTCTGTTTCTAAAAACGTTTTTCAGTCCGTGTGTTGGACCCAGTGATTGAGACCACGGTTTCCAAAACCGTATATCCCATTGCATTCCGTACGCCCAAAAACCCCTACTTGTCAATTCTTGCGTGATTTGATGGAGTATTTTGAGAGTTATAGATCTCTGTATATTCGATTTCGTCTCTTTGTTATGCATTTTTCATTCTAAGTTTTCGAAACCTTAGATTTATGCCATATGGGAGTGGATAAGTGTTGACTCCCATTTCTCACTCATTGGTTGGGATTTTGGAGTTCCGACAAAAGAGAGATATTTGCAGATTTTCTTGCTGAGTCCGATTATGCAATGGTGCCCATGTTTTGAGGCATATCAGGTTCTATTTTCAGAAGCGGTCTTTTCCATGGGACCATGATTTCTTGAGCATACCTTATGCAGATCACTCTGGTTGCAGTTTGAGCCATGTGCGCTCATTCGTGGTGTGCATTGGGTTGTAGTGGATGATTTATAGGCCATTTGGATGCATTGCGATCCTTATTGGATGCGCTGATAGGGCCAAATTGCCTTGTGGGATGCTATTTTTTATGGACGCTTTGCACATGGATGCTATTTTATGCTGAGGGATAGCTTTGACACATTGCAGGTGATGCACTGATAGTGTTATGCTCTCTTGGATGAGATGTTATTGATGCATATGCCCATGGATGGTATTTATGCTTGAGCCATTTGGAACTTATTGGCATTTTGGATTGCCATTGCAGTTGGCATTTTCTTTTGGGCTAGATTTGCTCATATGGATGCATAGTACATGCACATGAGTCAGCTGCATCTTTTGATGCTTTGAGCTTTGAGTTTTGGTGATATTGCAGTCTATTGTGGCAAACACGTTTGGGTGCACCTGGTATTTGGTGTGATTCTCTCTTACAGGATAGATAGCATTTGGGATTTTGCTTTATTTGCATCATGGCATCCTCTTCCATGTCTGAAAAGGAGTTTTTCAACATTAAAAAGTTTGATGGGACAAACTTTTCTTTGTCGAAAGAACAGATAAGGGATGTGCTTATTCAAAAGAAGCAGATTAAACCCTTGGCAAGGATTGAAGCTAAGCCTGTAAATATGTCTGAGGATGATTGGAATGAGTTGGATGCATTAGCAAAGTCTACTATTAGACTTCATCTTGGAGAGTCAATTTATTTCACAGTAGAAATGAGCAAACTACGGAAGAGTTGTGGAAGAAACTGTGTGCCACTTATGAGAAGGAAACTGCCTCTAATAAAGTTTACCTCATGAAGAGGTTGTTTGAGCTACAGATGAAGGAAGGGGTCTCCATTGCTTCTCACTTGAATGAATTCAATATTATTTTCAACCAGCTTCGGGCTCAGAAGATGAATTTTGATGCAGAGACTAAGGCAATATTTCTCTTATGTTCATTACCATCCTCATGGGATACCTTCCGTACAGCTATTAGTAACTCTGCACCTAGTGGAGTATTGAAATTTGATGATGTTGTGGGTAGTTTGTTGGCCGAGGAGATTAGACGGAAGTCTATGGACGGCAACACGCAGGATGCAGCCTTAAATGTGCAAAGGGGCAGATCACAGTTCAGGGGGAAGTCATAAGAAAGAGGGAAGTTTCGTAGCAAATCCAGGGCACGGAACATTGAGTGTTACCACTGTGGCAAGAAGAGCCATATGAAAAAGGATTACTAGAAGCTGAAAAGAGAGCAAAAGGATAAGAAAAAGAATGCAAATTGGGGTGCAAATCAGAAGGAAGAGAGTCCAAGGGAGGACAAAGGAAAAGTGAAGATCGAGGAGATCAATGCAGTCACACATGATAGTGATAATGACGTTCTCTTCATGTCTAGTTTATCAGCAGAGTTGCTTACCACTTCAGATGATGCATATTCCCAGGATTGGATTTTGGAATCTGGTGCTTCATTCCATGTTACTCCCCATAGGGAATGGTTCTCCACTTATGACAGTGGAAAGATAGGTTGTGTGCATCTTGGAAATGACTATGCATATGACATAGTGGGAGTAGGTGACATTAAGTTTGCTTTTGCAAATGGGCCTGCATTTATTTTGAAACATGTGAGACATGTGCCTAAGTTGACCAAGAGTCTTATTTC
The DNA here is from genome assembly GCF_047967505.1 of Dipteris shenzhenensis. Classification (NCBI taxonomy): domain Eukaryota; kingdom Viridiplantae; phylum Streptophyta; class Polypodiopsida; order Gleicheniales; family Dipteridaceae; genus Dipteris; species Dipteris shenzhenensis. Next base: position 52,683,417 of record NC_141601.1, read on the forward strand.
AGTGGGTGAGCTAGATGATGTTGGTTTTCACACCACCTTTGGCTTTTAGAGATCTCTCTTTTTATGTCAAGGTACTCAGCCTGGATAGTCCTCCAAAATGAATGAAATAAACTATTGTGTTTTGTGTGTTTTGTAAACACCTCTGGTCACCTTATGATGTAGGCCATGTGTATGTTTTGCTCCATGGTACCTCCTGCAGACATTGTGTGCATGTACATGCTGTTTCTATGGGAGGCAGACCAAATCAGCCCATAAAAGAAGGGGAAAGAAAGAGTTTGAAAAGCTTGATTTGGTGCATTCAGACGTATGTGGTCCCATGCCTATACGGTCATTAGGTAGGGCTGAATACTATGTGACATTCATTGATGATGCAACTAGGAAAGTGTGGGCTTATGCTATAGCTCGGAAGAGTGATGTGTTCCAAGTATTTTTGAAATGGCTGGGCTTGGTTGAGAATCAGTCAGGTAGAATGCTTAAATGCCTATGGACTGACAATGGTGGAGAGTATCTCTCTCATGACTTTCAGCATTTCTGTGATACACATGGGATTAAGAGGGAGCTCACATCCCCTCATACTCCAGAGCAAAATCCAGTTGCAGAAAAGATGAACCGTACCATTCAAGAAAGGTTGCAATGCATGCTTTCCAATGCAAGTCTTTCTGGTGGTTTTTGGGCTAAGGCAATGAAGATTGCAATGCATGTGATGATATATTTGGGTGTGAGGCATATGCACATGTGCCAAAAGAGCTTCGAAAGAAGCTAGATCCTAAGTCTAGGAAATGCATCTTTTTGGGTTATGGTGAAAGTGGAGAGATGGGCTATCGTCTCTGGGATCCAGAAGCAAAGAAGATCATATGCAGCCATGATGTAGTCTTCAATGAGAAGAAGATGCATAAGGCACCCATGAGGGATGTGGAAATGAGGAGAATCACTTTCCAGGATGTGAATCCACCTGCATATGTTGATAGACAACAAGTTGTCCATGCATCAAATGTGCAAGAAATGGTACCACCAAGTACTTCCACAGGTATACAATCAAGGGTAGATGATGGATCATCTATTGGTGGAAATGATGAGCCAAAGGTGGCCGATATGCAGGTGGAACAACAAGCTGAAATGCCCTTGAGAAGATCATCTAGAGTGTCTAAGCCGCCTGATAGGTTTATTCGAGGGGTAGACTATGTGATGCTTACTAATTGCGGAGAGCCTTGTTGCTACAGAGAGGCTATGATGCGCGAGGATCAACGCAAGTGGGAGTATGCTATGCAATTAGAGATGAGTTCACTTATGAAGAATAAGACTTGGGACTTGGTTTCTTTCCCACATGGAAAGAAAGCATTGCCATGTAAATTGGTCTACAAGATGAAGGTCACAGGTGATGATGTGCCTAGGTATAAGGCCCATTTGGTCACTAAAGGGTTCAAGCAAGAGAAGGGTGTGGACTTTGATGAGATATTCTCTCCGGTTGTGAAGATGACCACACTTAGATGCATGCTTAGACTAGTGGCATCAGAGGATATGGAGCTTATGTAGATGGATGTCAAGACAGCTTTCTTGCATGGGGATTTGCATGAGGAAATTTACATGGTGCAGCCGGAAGGCTTTGAAGAAAAGGGCAAAGAGCATTTAGTTTGTAAGCTGAAGAAGAGTCTCTATGGTCTTAAGCAAGCACCTAGAGAATGGTATTAAAAGTTTGATGCTTTCATTCGGTCCCAGGGTTTTAGAAGGAGTGAAATTGATTATTGCCTCTACACTAAAAGGGCTAAGGATAATAGCCTGATAACACTGGCACTATATGTGGATGATATGCTATTGGCTAGCAAGAATACTTATGAGCTAGATGCATTGAATGCCAAGTTGCATGAGGCCTTTGATATGAAGGATTTGGGACTTGCAGGTCATATTCTTGGTATGCGCATCACGCGTGATCAGAGTAGGAAACTCCTTTGGCTTTCACAAAAGGAGTATGTTACAAAAGTATTGCAGCGTTTCAATATGGAGGGGGGGAAGGCAGTGAGTACTCCATTGCCTCCATATGTAAAACTGAGTCATACAGATAGTCCCAAATCAGATGAGGAGAGGGCCATGATGGCCAAGGTTCCTTATGCATTAGCACTTGGGAGTCTTATGTATGCTATGATAGCTACTAGACCAGACATTGCATTTGTAGTGGGAGTTGTTAGCCGGTATATGGCTAATCCAGGAAAGAGGCATTGGGAGGCAGTTGAGTGCATCATGAGGTACATGAAGGGTACCAAGGAGATGTGCATTTGCTTTGGTAGAGGAGACATGCGTGTGTTCACCTTTGTAGGTGGTGCAGTGTCGTGTATGTCTCGTGCACAGAAGTGCATTGCTTTATCTACCACAGAGCCTGAGTATTTGCAGCCATAGAGGGTTGCAAGGAGGCTATTGAGACTACTCATATTATCCAATGCCCATCAATACATGAAAATACTCAAACCGCTGACTAGGTAGACTCTTCGTCAGCATATCTATAGGGTTATCATCTATATGAACCTTGACAAGCTCTATGCGCTTGTCCTCAAGTACCTCCCTGATGAAATGGTACCTGACCTCAATGTGTTCGGTCTTTGCATAAAAGATCGGATTTTGTGCTAGCTGAATAGCACTCATGGAATCACTATGCAATGTCGGTACACCTGTATGAATCCCCAAATCTCCCACTAGCCGATAAAGCCATAGAGCCTCCTTGCAACCCTCTGTGGCTGCAACATACTCAGCCTTTGTGGTAGACAAAGCAATGCACTTCTGTGCGCGAGATATCCACGACACCGCACCACCTGCAAAGGTGAACACATAACCAGAAGTGGATCTCCTACTATCCACATGCCCTTATCCACATGCCCTGCATAGTCTGAATTTGTGTACCCAAGTACATGCATGTCTCCTTTACCAAAGCAGATGCACATCTCCTTGGTACCCTTCATGTACGTCATGATGCACTTAACTGCCTCCCAATGCCTCTTTCCTGGATTAGCCATATACCGGCTAACAACTCCCACTGCAAAAGCAATGTCTGATCTAGTTGCTATCATAGCATACATAAGACTCCCAACCGCTGATGCATAAGGAACCTTGGCCATCATGGCCCTCTCCTCATCTGATTTGGGACTATCTGTATGACTCAGTTTCACATATGGAGGCAATGGAGTACTCATTGCCTTCCCCCCCTCCATATTGAAATGCTGTAATACTTTTGTAACATACTCCTTCTGTGAAAGCCAAAGGAGATTCCTACTCCGATCATGCGTGATGCGCATACCAAGAATATGACCTGCAAGTCCCAAATCCTTCATATCAAAGGCCTCATGCAACTTGGCCTTTAATGCATCTAGCTCATAAGTATTCTTGCTAGCCAATAGCATATCATCCACATATAGTGCCAGGATTATCAGGCTATTATCCTTAGCCCTTTTAGTGTAGAGGCAGTGATCAATTTCACTCCTTATAAAACCCTGGGACTAAATGAAACCATCAAACTTCTGATACCATTCTCTAGGCACTTGCTTATGACCATAGAGACTCTTCTCCAACTTGCAAACTAAATGCTCTTTGCCCTTTTCTTCAAAGCCTTCCGGCTGCACCATGTAAATTTCCTCATGCGAATCCCCATGCAAGAAAGTTGTCTTGACATCCATCTGCATAAGCTCCATATCTTCTGCTGCCACTAGTCCAAGCATGCATCTAAGTGTGGTCATCTTCACAACTGGAGAGAATATCTCATCAAAGTCCACACCTTTCTCTTGCTTGAACCCTTTAGTGACCAAATGGGCCTTGTACCTAGGCACATCATCACCTGTGACCTTCATCTTGTAGACCAATTTACATGGCAATGCTTTCTTTCCATGTGGCAAAGAAACCAAGTCCCAAGTCTTATTCTTCATAAGTGAACTCGTCTCTGATTGCATAGCATACTCCCACTTGCGTTGATCCTCGCGCATCATAGCCTCTCTGTAGCAACAAGGCTCCCCGCAATTAGTAAGCATCACATAGTCTACCCCTCGAACAAACCTATCAGGCGGCCTAGACACTCTAGATGATCTTCTCAAGGGCATTTCAGCTTGTTGTCCCACCTGCATATCAGCCACCTTTGGCTCATCATTTCCACCAATAGATGATCCATCATCTACCCTTGATTGTATACCTGTGGAAGTACTTGGTGGTACCATTTTTTGCACATTTGATGCATGGACAGCTTGTTGTCTATCAACATATGCAGGTGGATTCACACCCTGGAAAGTGATTCTCCTCATTTCCACATCCCTCATGGGTGCCTTATGCATCTTCTTCTCATTGAAGACTATATCATGGCTGCGTATGATCTTCTTTGCTTCTGGATCCCAGAGACGATAGCCCATCTCTCCACTTTCACCATAACCCAAAAAGATGCATTTCCTAGACTTAGGATCTAGCTTCTTTCGAAGCTCTTTTGGCACATGTGCATATGCCTCACACCCAAATATACGCAAATGAGAGTAAGAGGGCTTCTTGCCACTCCATGCCTCTTTAGGAATACCACTATCCAAACTCTTACTAGGTGATCTATTGATCACATGCATTGCAATCTTCATTGCCTCAGCCCAAAAACCACCAGAAAGACTTGCATTGGAAAGCATGCATTGCAACCTTTCTTGAATGGTACGGTTCATCTTTTCTGCAACTGGATTTTGCTCTTGAGTATGAGGGGATGTGAGGTCCCTCTTAATCCCATGTGTATCACAGAAATGCTGAAAGTCATGAGAGAGATACTCTCCAGCATTATCAGTCCATAGGCATTTAAGCATTCTACCTGACTGATTCTCAACCAAGCCCAGCCATTTCAAAAATACTTGGAACACATCACTCTTCCGAGCTATAGCATAAGCCCACACTTTCCTAGTTGCATCATCAATGAATGTCACATAGTATTCAGCCCTGCCTAATGACCGTGTAGGCATGGGACCACATACGTCTGAATGCCCAAATCAAGCTTTTCAAACTCTTTCTTTCCCCTTCTTTTATGGGCTGATTTGGTCTGCCTCCCATAGAAACAGTGCTCATAAAATTCAAAATCAGAGAAACTCAAATGTCGTACATAACCCAAACGGCATAAGAGTTTCATTCCATTCTAGCTCATGTGCCCCAACTTGCAATGCCACAAAGAAGTGCTTGGCTGCTCGGTTATTGCAAGAACATGATCAAATACCCCTGATACATGTAAGGGATACAAAGTCCCACACTTGGCACCCCTAGCCAAAAGCATAGAGCCCTTCTGAATTTTCCAACTCTGAAAGCCAAAAGTGGTGTGAAAACCAACATCATCTAGCTCACCCACTAAAATAAGACTCTTGGTCAACTTAGGCACATGTCTCACATGTTTCAAAATAAATGCAGACCCATTTGCAAAAGCAAACTTAATGTCACCTACTCCCACTATGTCATATGCATAGTCATTTCCAAGATGCACACAACCTATCTTTCCACTGTCATAAGTGGAGAACCATTCCCTATGGGGAGTAACATGGAATGAAGCACCAGATTCCAAAATCCAATCCTGGGAATATGCATCATCTGAAGTGGTAAGCAACTCTGCTGATAAACTAGACATAAAGAGAACGTCATTATCACTATCATGTCTGACTGCATTGATCTCCTCGATCTTCACTTTTCCTTTGTCCTCCCTTGGACTCTCTTCCTTCTCATTTGCACCCCAATTTGCATTCTTTTTCTCATCCTTTTGCTCTCTTTTCAGCTTCTAGCAATCCTTTTTCATATGGCCCTTCTTGCCACAGTGGTAACACTCAATGTTCCATGCCCTGGATTTGCTATGAAACTTCCCTCTTTCTTATGACTTCCCCCTGAACTGTGATCTGCCCCTTTGCACATTTAAGGCTGCATCCTGCGTGTTGCCGTCCATAGACTTTCGTCTAATCTCCTCGGCCAACAAACTACCCATAACATCATCAAATTTTAATACTCCACCAGGTGCAGAGTTACTGATAGTTGTACGGAAGGTATCCCATGAGGATGGTAATGAACATAAGAGAAATATTGCCTTATTCTCTGCATCAAAATTCATCTTCTGAGCCCGAAGTTGGTTGAAAATAATATTGAATTCATTCAAGTGAGAAGCAAAACTTTATTAGAGGCAGTTTCCTTCTCATAAGTGGCACACAGTTTCTTCCACAACTCTTCCGTAGTCTGCTCATTTCTACTGTGAAATAAACTGACTCTCCAAGATGAAGTCTAATAGTAGACTTTGCTAATGCATCCAACTCATTCCAATCATCCTCAGACATATTTACAGGCTTAGCTTCAATCCTTGCCAAGGGTTTAATCTGCTTCTTTGGAATAAGCACATCCCTTATCTGTTCTTTCCACAAAGAAAAGTTTGTCCCATCAAACTTTTTAATGTTGAAAAACTCCTTTTCAGACATGGAAGAGGATGCCATGATGCAAATAAAGCAAAATCCCAAATGCTATCTATCTTGTAAGAGAGAATCACACCAAATACCAGGTGCACCCAAACGTGTATGCCACAATAAACTGCAATATCACCAAAAATCAAAGCTCAAAGCATCAAGAGATGCAGCTGACTCATGTGCATGTACTATGCATCCATATGAGCAAATCTAGCCCAAAAAGAAAATGCCAACTGCAATGGCAATCCAAAATGCCAATAAGTTCCAAATGGCTCAAGCATAAACACCGTCCATGGGCATATGCATCAATAACATCTCATCCAAGAGAGCATAACACTATTAGTGCATCACCTGCAATGTGTCAAAGCTATCCCTCAGCATAAAATAGCATCCATGTGCAAAGCGTCCATAAAAAATAGCATCCCACAAGGCAATTTGGCCCTATCAGCGCATCCAATAAGGATCGCAATGCATCCAAATGGCCTATAAATCATCCACTACAACCCAATGCACACCACGAATGAGCGCACATGGCTCAAACTGCAACCAGAGTGATCTGCATAAGGTATGCTCAAGAAATCATGGTCCCACAGAAAAGACCGCTACTGAAAATAGAACCTGATATGCCTCAAAACATGGGTGCCATTGCATAATCGGACTCAGCAAGAAAATCTGCAAATATCTCTCTTCTGTCGGAACTCCAAAATCTCAACCGATGAGTGAGAAATGGGAGTCAACACTTATCCACTCCCATATGGCATAAATCTAAGGTTTCGAAAACTTAGAATGAAAAATGCATAACAAAGAGACAAAATCGAATACACAGAGATCTATAACTCTCAAAATACTTCATCAAATCATGCAAGAATTGACAGGTAGGGGTTTTTGGGCGTACGGAATGGAATGGGACAAACGGTGTTGGAAACCGTGGTCTCAATCACTGGATCCAACACACGGACTGAAAAACGTTTTTAGAAACAGAGCTGTTTGTAAACTCCACACTGGAGTGCGAATGATGAGCAACATAGAAGTTTTAGGACCTCCTAAGTCCACCAAAACTGACAGATCTGCAAATGGTTGCTCCAAACTTGAGTTCCAACACCCGAGCAGAAAAACATAGGAACTGACACAGTGAGTCAGAATTCCAATGAAATGATCCCAGATTCAAAAATGAAGGTGTTTCCAAGCTCCTGAAGTGAAGTGGACACCAAAAGCAAGCAATAGTTGTCTCTACAAGTCAATACGGAGTCTCTGTCATCGAACGGAATAAGGAAAAGCTCAAAAAACGACTTTTTCTTTGAAAACACTTAACAGGCTTTCGAAACCACTTCGCAAAACCAAAGTGACTTTTCCAAAGGTTCCTCCAAGGTCTCTACACTCAGATGCAAGTAAAGTCACCCACAAAGCTTCCCACAGAGCTTCTCCTTTCTCCGACAGAGCTGCTGAGCTTCCAGGCATTCACGCACGCTCAGCTAGATCACCCGGGCTCTGATACCAGTTGAGAGTGCTCTCAATGGAAGCAAGAACAGAAGAGGGAGAGAGAGAGACAGAGAGCCACACAAGTTTTGGTGGGTGCAGAACACCCTAATCTTCTTTTTCATTCATTTATATATGTGTTTGAGTACTGTACATAACCAGGGTAAAGGCACAGTGACCTTTAACCCCCACAGTAAGAGCCAGTTAACCTTAAATTTACTTGCAAAAAATTGAACCTTAGGAAAATTAACCGTAGCCAAACTGCCACATGGCAATCAATGAGAAGGTCTTGGAAACTTTGAGAAATTTCCTTCAAAGAAACGACCAAAAAACACAGAGAATCACAACTCCCTCGATTCTTCATAGAATGGAAAGAAGCTTTGTAGACATATGTTTTAGGCAGTTCCGAATCCAATGGGACATACATCTCTGCAAACGGAGGCCCGGATGTTGAGTTTCCACTCACACAGGAAATGACGGAAAGAAGATGTTGGAGTAGACAGAGCTTCACTACAGTTTCAGAACTTCACGGAATTGGAAGTAGCTTCACAAGTAGAAGTTTTGGACTGCTCTGAATCCACTTGGAGTGTCTGAACTACAAATGGTGGCCTGGATATGGAGATCCAACACACGAAATCCATGCAGGAAATTGAATTTCGTCACTTTTTGCAGGAGCTATAACTTTTCACTGAAAAACTCGGATGACAGAGATGTAAAAATAAAAAATGACGTACTCAAAGTCTTCTACAACTTTGCTTTAGATCTAAGGGCAAGATTCAGCTTTTAGAGAAAGATATCTTCATCACAAGAATCTCAGGTCTAAAATAGACTGTGTTTTTGCCTCCAGAACAGCATGCTGGCTTGCGAAAAACCACTCAGAGAACTGTTCAAAGGTTTCTACAAGGTCTCTATATATATGGATGCAGATAAAGACACCCAACGGAGCTTCTCCTTCCTCCCATGGAGTTGTAGCAACAGACTTCGGGCTCCAAGCTCACACGTGGGCTCAACTAAAACACCGCACTCTGATACTAGTTGAGAGATCTCAACAACAGAAGCGGAATGGAAGAAGGTGAGAGAGAGAGAGAGTCACACAATGTTTGGTGGGTGCAGAACACCCTAATCTTCTATGTCATCCATATATATATGTGTTTGAGTATTGTACATAACCGGGGTTAAGGTACAGTGGCCTTTAACCCAAGGTCTCAGGTCCCCCATCATTCAAATATGTTCAACCAATCAAGGGTTCAAACTATGTGACAAAGTAGAATTTATGAATTGAAAGTAAGAACATCAGACCACACCCATGAGGATCATCTTTGGTTAACAAATACTAGTGTATAGAAAACCATGCAAGACGAACAAGGTGTCAATATGCAGACTACTATAAGTCATAGAATGAGGTAGATAGCTTTAGGTGATATGGCCTAAAATTGATATCTACTTGTTGTACCTAGTGTAGTGCAGGTTTTTGAACTCCTTAGAGTCGATAGGAAGACTCCTATAAGTCATAGAATGTAGCATATGGCTTTAGGCGATATGGCCTAAAATTGTTCTTTACTTGTTGTAACCAATATGCACTCTGTACTTCAACTTGTTCTTGAAACAAGCTAAAGTGACATCTATCACAACGGTATTTGTGTCCATGGGAAAATTGGCATTGTAAATTTTAAATTAGCAGGTTTATTTGTAGCTATGTCAAGATTGCTCACTTTCTTTTGATTGAATTCAACTAGATGAAGGCTTACCAAATCTACTTTGAAACCCTTAAACTCATGCTAGCTTCCACTCCTATTTTGCAAGCACCATACTAGAATCTAATATTCTATGTATATATTGATGCTTCAAAGTTCTCAATAAGAAGAGTACAACATGGACTATCCCATATACTATGCAAGTCGCCAACTCAATGATGCAAAGATGAACTATACAACCGCGGAGAGGGAGGGCCTCACAATGGTCTATGCTATAAAGACATTTTTCCACTACTGGTTAGCGCACAAGTTTGTATTTTTCATAGACCATCAAGCACTTCTCTATCTAATGAACAAGCTTTGATTACCAAACACATCATGCGGTGGATGCTTACACTACTTGAGTTTGATTCCACCGTTAAATTCCTCAAGATGCAAACACATTTATCGTGGACCACATGTCTTGGATTCCCAAACGAACAACCCACAACTAGCAGTGATGATGATCTCCCAAATTCCCCACTATTCCTTGTTGACCTAATATTGGAATGGGCTCAAGAGGTTGGTCATTTTTTGTCAATGTATTTCTGCAAGATAGGGCCCTTAACACGGATAAAGCTCAAAAACTTATCAAGGATGCAACAACGTATCAATTAATATCCAATCAATTATACCAAATGGGTAAGGATGGCATAATGCACCATTGTGTTTGTGAAGACAAATTTGTTAAGGTGTTGAAAGAAGCCCACTCGAGTATCACAAGAGGGCATTTTGCAACAAGGAACTACAAGCTGTATTATGGTGGCCCACTTTGTAGATGCAACTGAATTTGCTAAGCACTTCGATCCTTGCCAAAGAACTTCCATACCCCAAAAGAAGGACTATATCCCCCTTACAAGAGTCCTTATGGACCAACCCTTTGAGAAGTGGGACATAGATTTTATCGGACCTATCAGTCTAATGGCATCAAAAGGGACACAAGCCCGACCTATTATCGTGGTAACTGACTACTTTACCAAGTGGGTAGAAGCCAAGGCAACTAGGAAGGCTGACACTCGAGAAACAACCAAAGTTTTGTATGAAAATGTCATAACACACTTTGACCTTCCACTCAAAATTGCTAGTGACTGAGGGACTCACTTCATTGATGAGACTATTCAAATCCTTATGAGTGAGTTCCTAATAGTTCATAGGAAATCCACTCCCTACTACCCTAGAGCAACTTGGAAGGAAGCAAGGTACCCCAAGCAGTCACAATCTTGAATTCATTTGTCGAGTTGAAGGGTCTAGGTGAAAATAGAAGGTCCCAGGAATAGGTAAAAATAGAGTCTCGCCACAAGAGAGTTCAAGGTCTTAGGTGAAAGTAGCACCCTTATAATGGTCATATGTCAACTCAAGCACTTCACACCCATATTAAGTGAGTCAACACCTCATGAGTCAACTTATGTCACTAGGGTTCAAGATTATGCTACACAATTCAAGTTCTAGGGTCCCTAGGTCATTCTTGTTGCCACACCCAATGACAGGAGCCATAAAAAATCAATCAAAGTATCATCAGGCCTTTCAAATGAACTCACAGGTCCAGAGGTGAAATCTAGATTCCAATCAAAACCAACAAAAGCAACTCATTGCATTAAAGGTTAACACAGTGATGAGGACTGCTAAGGTGCCGTCTGGTAAAGCTGTCCCACTATGATAAGGCTAACATTGCCACGTGATGACTCAGGCCCCTAATGCTAATGCGATGATGTAGCTTTATCAATAATGCCTCTCGTTGCACTAATAATGTCTCTCGCTATGCTACTAATTCCTCCCACTGCTATGATATAACACTGACCCATTTTGATAAAAATAATTCCAATCCACTGTGTTAGTAGATTTTCTATATATGTAGCCAGTATGTCACTGGATTGGTGGTTGTACCAGAATCTGTCAAAAATTTTGCAAACATTTTTCAATTGCCATAATCTTCCAAACTGCCTCTCGACCCACCTACCCTACGTCTAAGGACTCCACACACTCTTTGAAAGTTGCCAACCTCTTCTCTATCGATGAGTTGCTCTTCGACTTTGAGAGGGACATTTCAAGAACAGAAGCCTCCTCCTTTTGACCTTCTATCATGCCCTCTAGTTCCCGCACCATTTCCCTTCCTATCCCCTCTCAAATGGATCCCTTGAGCCTAGTCCAATCTTGAACCTGAGCAATCCACTCAACAATCCTACAAAGAAGCACCACCTTGCAGATGTGAAGAAAATTGAGTCCTATATGGAGCATGGGATTCAAGTCACCAACTTATTGCTCCTTGGTGTCAAATGGTTGCATACCCTTGGAGGGGTCATGATTCACTCCCAGTTCCACTGCGCAACAAAGATTTTTGACTATGCTACCACAATGTTGCCAGCTATTAGGCCATCAACGACCCTGAGATGGCTCCTTATGTCTAAGCCATGGGTCTACAACCAATCATGAATTGCCTTCCATTCTACCTGAACCTCAAGATGGTAGCAGAATTTGTGGACAATTTTAATGACACCACCAAGAGTACCTTCTAGGAACATGCAAATGGTAATGTATGCCATTATCACTTAACGACGGTGATACCATCCACCTAGCCTTCAATGTCCTAATCCATGGCATCCCTTTTGTGCAAAGGTGCACATGATGTAGCTATCTATAGACTATGTTGTATTGAACATAAACATGAGTATATATATGAGTACCCCTTAGTATTAGGGTTAGGGTTTTTCCCTAATGGCCTTAAGGTATGGTGTAATTACACCATCCTCAACACCTACTCTTAAATTGTAGTGGGTAAGTAGAGGGTGCATGTAAAAGATATTTTTGTGTTTTGTTTGGTGCATATGATAGCATCCAAAACTAAAAAAGAAAACTGGAAAGAGTTAGATTAGTATGTGCATGTGTGAGCACAGTGACTATGTAGTGGAAGCCTACACAATAAGCACAGTGACTACGTAGTGGAAGCTTGCACAATGAGTACAACTAATGTGATCATGTACAAGATGTGCATTTCCCCCTCTTAAGTTATAGGTCAACCTTCACCATTGGAACAAATCCTAGAAGATAGATCAAAGGGATGAGGAAGGAAATCCAAAAAATAAGATGTCTATATGGATCAAAGACTACTCGATTAAAAGATGACTGTGTGAAGAATGGTGTGTATGCATGCCAAACAAGTCATAAGTCATCATGTACTACATAGTTGCTCTATAGAAGAGGCATCTGGATGTGAAGCTAGTCGATGTAGCTATGTAGATAGAATTGTTAATGCACTTGTTCACTCACCTCGCTAACTCATAATACTCGTGTTAGCTCCCAACCTGGTGTTGTGCTTCGTGAAGATTCTCTCTTGCAATCCTAAGGTAGGTTGCTCTGATGTAGAATAGGTGCCAACAATCAACACTCAGAGGTTGGGGCTAGCTAACGAGAAAGAACCATGTGATGATGGGAGAATACCAAGTTATTATCCACATTTAACACTTAGTGAAGTACACAACAAGTGAAACTGAGAAGAGAGACCATTGCTCATTCATTGAATCAAAATCAATTTGTACAACCAAGCCACCTCAGCTTGTAATCAAGTGAAACTGAGAAGAGAGACCATTGCTCATTCATTGAATCAACAAGTGAAACTGAGGAGAGAGACCATTTCTCATTCATTGAATCAAAATCAATTTGTACAACCAAGCTACCTCGGCTTGTAATGAACACTCCCTAACCTATCAACTCAGGAACTCGAAGGAAGAGAACCTAGCACACTACTCTCTTGTCCTCTTCCCCTCATGTTACAACTTAGTTTCTACCTAAAACCACCTTCCATTTTAGCATGTGCTTGGTGTGCTCGCTGCTACTCGCCTATAGGTCGATACTTTGAAATCATCTGCACCCATTGCTTCTACAAAACGGTGCTCAACTACCGCCATTGCCACTATCCATGCTCGATGCTCAGTGACCGTGTACTAGTTGGCATGACTCAAGGTCAACATCTCACCTTGGATATCCTTGTTTGTGTCCTCATGGACTAGCAAGGACTAGTCGTTTCTTGAAGGTGGATGCTCACGGATAGAGTCCTTGGGGTCAATGATACCTTCGTTGATTGGATGGTCAATGGTGGATGGGTGGTCGAGAAGGCCTGACTTGATCTATAGATGGTGGTTGAGGGGAATGCGCTTGTTCAAAATGGCACCCCCTTGGTTGGTGGCTAAGGATAGACATTGGAGATGCCTACCAGTGGTCGCTTGGGTTTGGCCATCTAATCCAAGGACCAGGCTTCAACAATTGGATCCTCATATGGGAAGTCGATGCTGAGTGTTTCAAAATTGGTGTGGTACCACTGCACCTAGCTGACACATTCCTACTACTTAATCCCCAGTTCCTTACACATGTGCATATGTTATTGCACATGGACCATGTTTTAGTTACATGGCTACTAATTAGTTGCTCGAGCTCTTGTAAAAGCTTGCCATAGTAGAAGGGTAACTCTTCCATGGTAGGCTTAGGTAGCTATCGAACTTGTACGAGAATCAACCTACGCTCATATGCTATGCTTCCATGTAACACACTCCTCCACAATATGGTTGAAGTCTGGATGGCCTTGTCTCGGAGACAAAGATAATTGGTTAGATGGGCTCCAAAATGTCCTTGTGCATGGAGGGTGCAATAAAACACCTCATCTCCTACCGATTGCTGATAAACCCTGTAGTAGGTAGGAATCTCCCTCTGACCTAGAACACGCCACAAAACATCCATTGCAGCTAGTATAGCAATCAAAAGACCTTCATCCAACACAATGGTCTATTTGCAATGTAGTCTGTTGGGGTGTTTGTCCTGTGGGCACTTGGATCAGGTGGATGAGTTGCTAGAGTTATTGGTATCTCTCCATCTTTGCTTGGAGCTATGCATTCTCCTCCCACAGCATCTCCCCTTGCACAATCTCCTTTCTCAAGCACACATTCTCCTACTCTAACATGTGGCCTTGGTCTACTTGCTATTGCTTTTCAATGCCCTGGGCCTTGTTTGTGAGGTCCTTTTAATGCTTGATCTTGCACTGCAAGTTGCTATAGTCAGTCTGGAGTCTGATGTGCATCTGTTGTAATTGCATGTGCACCTAAAGGATCTCATCATGAGCTTTCCTTACTCCCTCAAGTTGCTCTTGGAGAGACTTATTCTCAGTTAGCCATGTCACCTTCTGCCCTGCGTAGATTGGCCCTCGAAACATTTGTTCACCTCCTCCTGGTAAGTGGCTTGTAAAAATAGTTCTAGCACCTAGGGAGGAGTCCAGTGGTTGTCCAAAAGTCCAAGGACTATGCCACGTAGACCATGTTCTCTCTTAGCACCTGCCACCAACTTTCAGTGATGACTGCATGGTCCTGATATTCATTTTTAGTCAACAGCGAGTTAAGAGGAAATGTCTCTACTGGACCAAGCCTTTGGAGGGGAGCAAGAAGTGGGGTTAAGGTAAGAGCACCTAGTGTTGATCCAACTCCTTGTTACTCAGTTTTATGCATGGCCTCAACCTCCTTTGTTGGCTCCCATTCCATTCTATCCCCACCATTATTGTCCTCTCCATTGGAGGTGCCTGGTTGGATGTTCCCATCCAAATGCTCCTCCTTGGGGATGCCCTTCTTGATGTTCCCCCCCTCATTATCTTGCTCGGAGGTGTCCTTGTCACCGTTCCCCTTTGGCTTCTCATCTCCCTGCTGTCCACCCATCTGGCTAACCGACTGCTCCTTGCCTTTTCCTTGTTCTTGTTGTTCCTCACCTTTATCCTGCTATTGGTCTTCGCCTTTATCCAGATGCTCATCTTGCTCTTGTTGTTACCCCTTCCCTTGCTTGTCATGCTTCTATTCTTTATCTTGTCCACTCGCTCCAGAATTCCCTGCCCCTCTTGCTAGTAGTGTGCCTAGTCATGGCACTCTCCCAATTATTAGTCTATGATGGAGCATATGTAGGGGGGGATGAGCCTACAATCAATTTTCCACCTATTGAAAGCTTGGAGCAAAGCCTTTTAAAAAATTGTGAACCAGTCCACATGGAGCTGGTCCTCCACTACTGTTGTAATGACTCGGGCTACATACTTGGGGCACATACCCCATGCTTTTTTTGAGGCCGATGAACTCTGACAAAAATAGGTAGGTTGTCTTCAACCCTTCATCCTTCAATATATTGATGATGAGATGCCAATGTGAAGACAAGTAACTTCCTGCCACAAATAACGCATCATAGCATTTAGCATCCACCATCTTCTTGGGGTCAGACCACTGCTTCATCTGAAATGCCCTTTGCATAACCTTTGAAGTAATCTTGACATGTGTGTCATTAATGATGAGGTTGTGATCTTTCTCATCATATGAATCTAGAAACTCTTCATCCATCTCCTCATCATAAAATTCCTTCCATAGCAGTTGATCAAACTTGAGAATTTGATCTGCCGCAAGACTACCAATTAGAACATCATAGAAGAAGTCTTCAATGGGGTGTGGAGGAGAGACGTGAGAGCTACACTTCTTCTTCTGATGGGTATGATGATCTATCATCATGATAAAAATGAGAAGGCTAGATATAGAGAGAGAAGGTTGTGAGGGAAGCTATAGTAAAGGGATGGATGGAGGTGAAAGAATAAGAGCACAGATTATCTAAGAGGTGTCTATTGGAGATGATGAAGATGATAAATATTGTTTATATTGAATTTGCAATTGTTATCAATTTTGATCAGTGGAGCTTTTGATCAACTATAGTCATTCAGAATTTGCAACTGTAGTGCCCGTCAAATCAGTAGGTTGCATGGATGTCCCTTACTTAAGCATAATGTCTTAGCATTAATAATCCCTTGATGTTAATCATGCCACATGGTGGCACACAATGCACTTGGTACACCACAATTAAACAGCTAGCTGGCAAGTTGGCTTGCAAAAAATTCACCATGGCATTATCAATTGAGTGATTTACTTCCAAGTTCCCTATGTGAAGAACTCGCTATTCAGTATGGCTTAACTTTGCTTCCATTGTATAACTCAAAAAACACATTACCTTCCAGATCTGCAAGTTGCACTGTACCATTATCATAAACTTCCGCTAACCAATAGGGTCCATTCCATCCCAACTGAAAATTAGATTTGATAGTCCCCAACTTAGCAATATAGATTAATACGAGCATACCCTTCTTCAATGATGGGGCACAATATGTCGATCATGCTAGGCTTTCCTTCTACGTTGTATCACTATCTATGACCAAGTAGCTTGGAGACGTATCTCATCCAAGTGGCTTAGCTGATCCAATCATCCCTTGATTGCTTCTGGTTCAACTACTCAAAGACTCAGAACCTCAAATTCTAAGGGAACAACTGCTTCCAGGCCAAAAGCCATACAAAAGGTGTGAGGTTGGTAGCTACCTTGTAAGCCATTCTCTAAGCCCACAAAGTAGAGTATAACTTGATGTCCCATTCACCTTTAGTATACTCTATTGTCTTTGTGAGGATGAGCTTCAATGTTTTGTTAGTTGACTTGGCTTCACTCATGATTTTGAATTCCTTTTTAAGTACTTGCATCACATCATTGAGAAAATGTGCACCTTGATCATAGAGAGCACATCGATACCGGCATATAATATTTGCATAGACAAATTTAACTGGGCTCCGAGCTCAAAGTGCCTTAGGGTGGAAGCACATTAACCCGCTCAAAAAAGCATGTCCATAGAATTGTATCAGCATACTTCGGTGGAAGACTCTTAAGAAGTATTGCCTTATGGTCGTCATCCTCTACCTTAGATCCCAAATCATTGAGCTCCCTTAACAAACTCTGTAGTCTGTTCAAGAATACTACAAGGTCTTCTACCTCGTTCATCTTCAAACCATAGATCTCCTCTTTGAGGAGCACCTTCAAATGCCGCATTTTTACCCCAAAGAGTGTCTCCAATAGTACCCAGTTGTTAGTTGCACTCCTCAAGGTATCAAGATGATGAAAATACTCGGCTCCCAATGCTCGTCCCATCATGCCAAGAGCCCTTTTGTTTTTTTGATCCCAAGCTGAAGCCTTTTCTGCATCCACTCTAGAACCCTTTGGTTTCTTCTCAGTCCCTGAGACCACTCCCCAAAGATTTTTATGCATGAGCTTCCAGCTAGCAAAGTTTCATCCATTGTACTTTAATATTGACTCTCCCTTTTCTGTCTTATAGGTCTCCATCGTATAAATTTAAGAGCCCAATGAAACAAACTTCTGCCAAAATGTTGATTGAAGACCGTCTCTGTCTCTACCCGTTACTGCAAGGTCTTCAAAGCTCCATTGGCACCACAAATAATGCTCATTCAGCTGCACGTTTTACTAGTCGATAGCCTCTCTTTCTTTCACATCGTCTCCTTGAAACATTCACGGGCCTCTTAACTTGGCTCCGATACCACTGTTGGCTCTCAAAGCAACAAACTATTTGCATATCAACTCTTCACATTTAGCATCAAAAGAGTTTCAACACATGTGATATAGAAAACACAAAATACTGCAATGAAAATGACTCGACTCCTATTATTTGTTGACACAATGAGCCTCAACCCTACGGGGTTTGTTGGCTAGTACAAGACCTACAAATGACTCCTAAACCTAGAACTATGAGCAGCTAGTAGCTCCTGCGACTCCTACAAGATCGATGGCCTCGACAAAGAGAAGGACTAATCGGCTCCATAGCCCATATACTACAGCTCCTGAGAAGAAAGTCGATTGCCACCTCAAACTTATGTAAACCTCCGAAACTTGCTCGCTGCCAACTAGTGAACTGACACGCGTACACCATGCATTGGCTGGCCTCCAAATGCTTGCATGGTCCAATTAGCTCTAAGCAACCACCTCGTAACCATGTGAGTAGATCATACAACTACCCAGCCGACCACCTGAAGAGCTATCACACTAATTCACACAAATTAGACCCCTTGTGAAAGAATCTCCAACTACTTCATCCTAAATGTCTCTGCTATAAATGGATCAAGAATGGACATTGAAGACTATAAAAGGTAAGAAAAGAAAAAGGATAAAGACGTTCATCTGCGCTAACTATAAAAGGTAGGAAAAGGCAAGAACAAAGACTCTGAGGCACTTGCTAATGCAACTTATAGAAATAAATCACATACACTTATAAGGAGCAAGACTTGGACATGAAAGTCTTATAACATTCCTATCAAACTTCCCTTTTTACTAGAAAGAAACATATCTACAAAGTAACCAAGTATTGATAATTTAAAACATGTAAGTTACAACAAAGTGGGAATATTAGCAACTTACAAGAATGAGAAAATGATGAAGTAAAGAACATCAGGATGCTAAAATGCACATAATCTTACAATGTGTGAGCATGTGAGATTAATTTGTAATATCCAAGGACATATAATGAACCACATGCTAAATCCTCACCTTTACCTATTTGGTCTTTGAAAACCAACAATACAACCTTTCCATGTTTCTCCTTGTTTGCTCTGTCGTTTCTTAAAATATTATGTCGACTAATTGTAGAGGTTTATCCTATAAGAAGACATAAGCCTCATGTAATCCAAATATCATTTATACTTTTCAAGGCTGATTAGTAAAGAGATAACTTTGAACTGGCATTCTAGCAAAAAGATAATGTGATGGCACTTTTGTTTGAGGAAAAGAGAACAAACACCCTTGCAAGATAGTTTGGGTGCATGGAAAATTTTTTAGGGAACCTTAGTGATGAATTTGTTTGGTACTTTTTTATAAATCGTACAATTTTAAAGGGAATATAATTTTCATTAAATCATCAAATACCACCAAATAATTTTCATTAAATCAAATACCACCAAGAGAGAACAAAGATAAGTAAAGCTCTCGAAGAAAGGATGTGGAGACTAAAAGAAAGGAAAGGTGACAAGCAGGTGCTAGGGCAACTGAAGGCCTATCAAGGGGGGGGAGGGGGGTTCTCACCAAGAGGATCTATTGTAGAATCCTCTAGGATTTCTATTGACTAGTTCTTAGTCCCTTGTTTAAGCACATGCTTAAACCTTTAACCTAAAAGGTCCTTTACCATTCCAAACTTCCCCTAAATTTGCACAATATCCAAACAAACAATTTTGCCTTTCTCCACTGAATTGAAGCATCAATGTGGGATTTAGAGATGGCAATAAAAGGTCTCCAGAATAGGAAGTCTCATGCCACTAAAGATCTAAGTACTTCCAAAAATTGGGAGCATAGAAGCGGCGCTTTTATTTTTCACGAATTGCTCCCAAGGTTGTAGCCTTTTGAAAATGGAAATTCAAAACTTTAGAAGTGGAAGTGCTTATGGTGCAATTCTTCATTGCTATAAATTAAAGCACATATCTAACCATGCAGTTACATCTTGGTTTTTGAAGTGCATGTTCCATTGCATGAGAGCTACTATAAAGAGATTTTACAATGTCCTTGTAGTAAAATATTTGCCTTAAACGATATTGCTTGGAGTGGTTTCCTCTTGAATTTTTTTCTCCTATGTATAGGTTTCGGTTGTAACTATTCACAAATTCCAATCTCACATGTTACAATGGCTCGTTTCTCTCTGCCCATAAAATATTGTTCACCATCTCAATAATAATTTCCATCTCCATCTTTAATGAGAAAACGTACATTTCATTTTTGTTTGTTTTTGTGTGTGCGTGTGTGCGTCTATGTGTGTATGTGGACATTTTTCTGGTTATGATATTTTCTATGCAAGAGAACATTATTTTTCAGGTGTGATTTTCCTGGTGAACCATGAGTTACAACCAGTGGTTGCTCTAAATGATAGTCAAGGTAGAAGGCAGATCATCCAATGTCTTATATAGAGGGAAGTCTTTGAATTTGCATTAGTCTATGCACCATAATCTTCTCGCAGCAGAGGTTTAATTTGGGCTGATATGCAAAGTTATCCCTAGAAGCAACATGCCTTCATTTGTGGAGATTTTAATAATGCTCCTCAACCAGGTGACAACACTTCAGGCCACACTCACATGTTGGCCTCTAAGCTTCAATATTGGTCTAATTTATTGACTCAGCTCCCGCTTATTGATCTGTGGAAAGAATCACAGCCTATGTTACCTGGTTACACATTTCAACACAATGCTCAGTTTGCTTATCGGGCTCGGTTGGATCGATGATATAGGGTTGATCCTCAGCACTATGATTATATCACTGTCAATTTATGGATGGATTACACCTTCACTCATTCTGATCATGCTCCTTTGTGGTTAAGGAGTGGCCTTCATGAGATACCTGATGACAGGCTTGTGCACAGAAAATTACTCGTTGTCAACAACAGTTATTTGGAACATGAAGCATACAAGGCTCTGGTTAAAGATGCAGTTCAGTCATTATCTCAACAAGCTGCCATTGGCATTAATTTTGCTTGGGAGTTTTTGTTATACGAATGCAAGCAGTTATTTGTAATTATGGCAAAAGCTATATGAGGACCTTGCAGGACAATGTTGTTTAGGCAAAATTTCAGTGTCAGTCTTTGACAGAGCTGAGTATTTTCTTCTCAGGAAAATCAGATTCAATGTTGGGAAAAATATTTTCTACAATGTAATGACAATAGGAAAATAGCCAAATGGGAGACACATGTGCAACAGAGCTTTTTTGGATAAAGGTTGCTCCTCCAAAGCATTTTTAAAGGACTACATTACAAAAGACATTCTCAAAATATTTGCAAGGCTTTGTTATCGGATTGTGTTTGGACTTCTTCTAGGGCATAGCTTGTTGCAGCTAGTGATCAACATTTTTCTTCTCAATTTGGAAAAGCATATTTACCTTCACAAGAAGTCATTTCAACAAGGGAAAAACTATTACAGCATGTCAATCCAATTGTCTCCCCAGCACAAGCCTTGGATTTGAACGCTCCTTTCACTAAAAGAGAGTTGAGTAATGCTGTTAAATCATGTGAAAGATAAAAATCTCCTAGCTGGGATGGTCTAACAGTACAATTTTTCTTGGCTTTTTGGGATCTGCTGAAAATGCCTTTACTGCCAATGATCAATACTGCTTGGCAAAATCAATATATGCTGAACTCTTGGAAGAAAGCTTTGGTCAAACTTCTTGTCAAGAAGCCCATTGTGAATATTTGGCTGATTAGAGGCCTATTACTTTGATGCCAGTGATATACAAGATCGTCATTTAAATGGTGGTTGATGGGATTAAGGAATATTTACATGATGGCTTGCATCCAGCTCAATATGGCTTTATTCCACGACAACATATTACTGATAATATTGCCAATGCTTATGTTGGGGTTGAGTATGCTAAGTACAGAGAGCAAGATGTGCTTATTCTGCAGGTGGATATTGCAAAGGGATTTGACACCATTCAATGGGATTTTATAGCTCAAACCATGCAGGCTTTGGGATTTGGTCAAAAATTGCAACATGTCATCTTCTGACTTTATCAGGATAGCAAAGCTCCATGCATTTTGTCTAGAGACATACCAGAGCCCTGGATACTTTGATGTTCGGTCCGACAAGGTTGCTCTCTTAGTGCTATCTTATATGCTATAGCCATGCATCCAATGCTTCGATATATTGATCACTTGGTGGCGACAGATATACTACATGGGCTGGAAATTCCTGCAAGTCACTCATTGGTTGCTCGAGCTTATGCAGATGATTCATTCTTCATACCAAAAAAACACTCCAAGAAACCTTTTTTCGCTTATGCAAACTCTCTTTGTATGGACAAAGTCACATTAATTTGCAGAAATCCCATCTGTTGCCATTGCACTCTAAGGATTAGCAAAGACTGCGCTGGCCAGGAAAAATTGTTCCACTAAGTCAGTTGATTCGTCATCTTGGATATCCTCTAGGTTGGAGCATTACTCTCGCCGTCAACAGTTTGATTGGGTTCTTACGAAATTGAAGAAAATTTTAGAATATTGAAAGTTTGCTACTTGGCTGTTGCATGTCCCTCTTCACATTGTTCAATCTACCTTAGTGGCCTACATTCAGTTTTATCTACCATTGATATTTTTCACTAAGGGGGATCCGTCTTCCTTCATGTCCACCTTTATAGAATTTTTCTTACGGTCAAAGCGTGGCAAGAAAAGCTTGCAATTACTTCATGTACTGAGATTATGCTCCACCCAAATTGCATGGAGGGCTGAATATTCTTAATATTCATGTGCACATTTTAGCTCACAAAGGCAAAATAATGCTTCAGTTTCTTCAAGATGATCAACCTTGGGCTGCTATGATGCACTTTTTACTTGTTCACATCACCAATCCTACTTTTGGTTTTTGATGACCCACGCAGTGGGATTTTCTTTTGGACTGCATTAAAGACAAAATCAAAGGTTACCCTATGGTTTATCAAGAGTTTCTAGATTGGAAGCATATTCTTTCACATTTGGAATGGAATGAAAGAGACTGTTTACAGGGTAACTCTTTGCGAGCTAAGAGCATCCACTTGTCATTGGTTTTTTCTCCTCCCTTGGTCTTGCAAGAGCCCCAACGCTCTTACTTTCTTGATACAAAAGGAATTTCCAATGTGGTTGATGTTATTAAGAATGACAACACTCTTTTATCCTTCCCTTTGGCTGCTGCAAAACATAGTTTGAGCATGCAATATCGTCCGGTATGGAAAGTCATTACTCGAATACTTCAACCATTTCAGCCAACATTGCCTTTAGAACTTTAAGACAGACTTCAAGATTGGGCTCTTCTTCCTCCATTTGTCCTTTAAAGCTACCTCATATATCACCACCTTGGGTGTCGGACAAGGCCAATCAGATTTAGGCTTTACATCGTCTAGTCAAATAGTGAAGAAAGAGATTAAAACAAATTTGACACCCCAAGGTTCCGTTACCTCAAGAGGTCTTTCTAAGACGTGTTCTGTTGAACATTGTTCATCTAGACAGCTTTTATCATGCAGACGCATTGCTCGACTATCTATTATCGGTGTTTAGCTCCAAGGGAATCGGTCTCTCATATCTTTTAGCATTGTCACGAGACACAAAGCTTCTTGAGCAACCTCAGACACAGATTGAGAATGTGATTTTCTTAGGCTTCTTTTAGCAAGCTTTTCTCGTTGTTAGAAACCTATCCTAGATGGCCAGCTTTTGAGTTGTTCTTTACCTAAGTTTGCTACTGGACACTCTAGACTCTCTGGAAAGCTAGAAACCACAGAGTCTTTGGTGATCTAATTTTTTCTACTTTTGTTTTCTTCCGTCGTACTTTGCAGCAATCGCTCTTCAATTGTCTGCAAACTCACTGCATAGATCATGATGTATATTTATCCTACCTTGACATTCTCCCTTGATGTAATATTTCAGCATACCGATTTTTTTTTTAATAGCTATCTTGTAATATAAAGCATTCAAAGTTTTTACTTTTTTTATTAAAAAAGTATAAGTGTATGTATGTGTGTATATGTGTGTGTGTGTGTGTGTGGTATATAAGACAACTTTTGCATCGTTAAAAAACAACGGAGTTAGGAAAAGGGTAGAAAGAGAACATTATAACGTAAAGGAAGTGCTTGAGTGAGTAGGTAAAACATCTACAAAATCGTATAAAAAAGTATGTAAGAGTTTATTTGATTAAAAGTACCAATAATGCTTTAGAAAAAAATATTTGCAACAAAAACTAAAGCCAGTGAAGTCCTGACAAGCATCTCTTTAATTGAAGAGGAGGACCTGCATACCTGACACCATCCAATAAGAAAACATGATAAGAACCAGCTCTTAACTTTGATTGGGAAGACAAGTGTCATAAACACCCCTCCCTTGTTATCGGGGTAATAGAAGCTTAACCACAAACTTGACCAACACGATGTAGAGCTGTATGTGATAAAAAAGTGGGTGTTTATAAGAGTAGGGTGAAAAGATCTTTATAAATATAAAAAATAAATAAATAATAATAATAAAAAGTGTGAAAATGAAAGATTAAAGAGGTATAGTAAGTGATTATAGAGAGGAGACTTTTTTAAGGGCAAATTTGACAGGAGATTATAAATGGATATTGTAAAGGAAAATGGTTAAAAAATAATAGAGAGGGTATAAGAAAATTTAAGGGAGGTTTATTAAAGGAAATTTATATAAGGAAGTAGGGGGAGGAAGATAGGAGAGAAAAGTAGGAGAAAATATGTATATAGAAAAGAGGGAGGGAAGATGATTAAATAGAGAAGGGAGAAAGAATAGAAAAAGTATATAGAGGAGAGAGGAAAAAATACATGTATAGAGAAAAAAGGGAGAATTTTATATATATATACCTATACATAATATATATAGAGAAAGAGGGAAAAGACATATGAAGATGTATAAAGGGGAAGAGGAGTGGAAAATATATATATAGAAAAAAAAGAAGGGAGACGGAGGCAATTGAGTGAAAATTAGGTGTAGTAGGAATAAATTAGGGAATAAGAAACAATAATGAAAATTTTTGGCAAATAAAGAAAAAGGAGGGGGGAACCAAAAATGGTGTGAGTTTTTTTTTTTTTATTAAGGTTTGATTAAAGTTAAAAGAAATGTGGAAAAAATAATCACCAAGGGAAAACAAAAGGGCAATAGAGAGGGGAGGGGAGGACGAAAAAGGGCTTTAATAAATAGAGTGTGGGGAGGGCAGTAGGATTTATAGAAGGGGGGAGAGATTTATAATAAGACTTGGATTTCCAAGAAGAAAGACCAGGTGGACCGAAATGATTTAGAAGCGGGAGGAGATAGAGTAGGAGGTAATAGGTACACTAAGTCCAAAGCAGTCGTCAAACGTGCAAAAGCAAGGAGTACTCGGCAATCCATTGGCAGGCGAGATATGAGCGAAGAAGAGGGGGTGGCTTTAAGCTGTGCGCACACGAGTGGGACGTCGAGCAGATTTAAGAGTCAGAGCCGTTGGTGGTTGCACTACTGCAGCATAGAGTCCGAAAGAGGAGGCCTGCGAACGAAGAATACAAAGTAAGGGGGCAGACTGTAGACGACGCAAGCGGAGGCTGCGGGGAGTCACGCAGTGGGCACTGGGCACTTGGGTAGTGGAGGAACTCAGAGTGTGTGAGGGGTTATGCTTGGTAGAGGGGGTTTAAATAGGAAGAGATTGAGAGTAGTCGGGAGGTTTGGGTAGGAGAGGAGACCGAGGCCCGAGACATTTGGGGAGGCGGCTGCCAAAACGATGAAAGGGATTGCAGAAATCGAGTAGTCGAGGGAGCCAGAGTAGTATGCAACGTAAGACGTGCGGGGTAGTAGGAGCTAGAGGGTAAGGAGGTTTTAACACGTGGCGTGGGGAGGGTGGAGGTTTAGTATATATATTTAAAGGGGAAAAAGGAGGGGGGGGGGGGGCGGGTGTAAGGTGGGAAGACATGGGATCCAAGGTTTAAACAAAAGGGAGGAAGGGGTAGGAAGTGTGTGTGTGTGTGTGTGTGTGTGTGTGTGTGTGTGTGTGTGAGAGAGAGAGAGAGAGAGTGAATCTATTATGAATTCCAATATTTGGCTTGTAGTCCTAGTACCATCACTTGCAAAACAACAAAACTGAAAACAAGAATGATATAAGATGAATGGCCCAAAACCAGATCATCTGAAAACAGAGATGAAAAATATATCTCAGGGTATTAATAGATATCTTTTGCTTCTAATTTTGAATGCTAAATGTATGCCTTATTACAGCTGGAAAAAATGCTTGCAATGCTCACGAAACTGAGGTCTAGCATCTTTGATCCTAAAAAAGAATATAAAGAATAAGAACGCTGCTTCGATGGCAGGAATTTTACATACCACTTTGAAGCTGAACAAAAATTTATGCCAATGACACAAGCTTGACTCCCTCCAAGCTAGTCCTTGGTGGGAATAACTGCAAAAAAAGCAGTACGCAGTTTCCCACATTAGCACAAATTTAGAATTCAAAATGATCCCTAAAATATAAACATGGACAATCATAGTCCACCAGCGAAAATGAGCTTGAGAAACACGAGTCCACGACCCATATTCACACTAAATGTTGTAACATTGTAACATGGTTTTAAGTAAGTAAAATGGCCGATTGTGGGGGGTAATTGCCTCATGAAGGTGCTGCCCCACAAGTGGACTTGGGAAGCATTAGGCTCATGTACAACCTGGCATTGACAGTCTCCTAGGATATATTGAGAAAAAACCTGAGGTCACGACCCGTATTCACACTAATTGTTGGCACATTGTCCCTCACCCCTAATGGTATGGTTACATTTTATTAATTAAAATAGTGAATGTTGGAGGCTAATTGCATCATGCAGGCGCTGCCTTACAAGTTACATGTGGAATGGGGAGCATTAGTCTCATATACAACTTGGCATTGACACTCTCCTTGGATATCTGGAGGGGTGAATCCCTCCTCTAGCATCATGCTGGCCCTTTTGCATGGGTGTGCGAGGAGGATCTTGGCTAGAGTTTAAGAGTGGGAACCCCACCTCGAGGCTCATGTACCTTCAATTGGTATCAGAGCCTGCTTTCAGCCTGCTCACGACATATGGCAACTGTTTGTCACCTGTTCTGCTTGGCCTGCTCATGACATGTGGTGGCGGCTGTTCCTGTCCTGTTCTGCAATTTGTATTTGCTATGTGAAGCCCATGAATCGATGTGTGACAATGTTCTGTTCTGAGCTGCGTCCTCGTGCTCGACTATTTAAGTGTGGCCCTGTGTGGATGACTGAAGTTCTCAACCCGACCCTATGTGGGTGGTCAGATTTATTCCTTTGGTAGCTTGGCCAATGCGGAGGATCGTTGAAACATTGGCCCTCGCCCCTCATGGCATGGTATTGATTAATTAGAATAGTGGATGTTGGAGGCTACTTGCCTCATGAAGGTGCTGCCTTACACGTGGACTCGGGGAGCATTTACAACTTGGCATTGATAAGTATCCTTGAATATATTGAGGGGTGAATCCCTTCTCTAGCATCCCACTGGCCCTTTTGCATGAGTTCTTGAGGACTGGTGTTATAGTGAGTGCTTGCTTGAAGTGTCGCTATAAGGCAGAGGGAGTGGGACCCCTCTGTACTGAGCGCCCGCACCGCATTCGTCAAAAGTGCAGATATACATGATGGATCTTGCTATTAACGCAGCTAAAGATTAGGAAGGTAGATCACTGTGTACAGACATGTATGGGATGAGGGACGAATTTTCTGCCTGTAGTCACATCAAGGCAGACCATACTTACAAACATAAGATGTATTGGTTTGAAAATTACCCTTTCAGAGTCAATAGCAGAGAAGGTTTTATATTCAGCTTGCTTCTTGAACAGAATCTGCATGATCTGCCCACATAAATCAAAACATTTAAGTACAGTATGATTTTAGTATTATCATCACAACTCAGCCACCTAGGAATAAGAAACAGGAAGAATGCTGCATCAAAGTATGCAAGAGGAGCTCAAATACATTTTTCCAAGAACCAAATCCTACTACGAACCATGCCGCAATGAGCAAGATCAGCAGAGTCATCCAAAATGAAGATGCCATTTCAGATATTCGAGAGGTTAATGATGTTTAATTTCTTAAGAATACCAGCAAATAAAAGACAACTCTAGTATGAAACAATAAATTTCAAAAACAGAGAAAACACATAAAATCACAACCCCAAAAGCATCATCGCCATAGCCAGCTTGGTAAAATCGATGAAGGCCTATTTCATCACAGAACAGAAGTTGCACTCACAATAGAAGCGACATCTCCCCTTGAAATCAGGCCTGAAACACTTGGGTCCTCCGTCAGAATGCCTTTACCACTTGGAGGCTGTCACACAAACTTTCTTGTGAGTGCTTGGCTACAAATACCAGTCCTTTTTTCAGGTCAAAAATAAAGATTTTCTCAACAAATCCAACTAGAATCAAAGCCTAATTTACACAAAACAAGAATAACTCTCTGATTTTGAGCTGAAAGATATATATTAAAGATAAATGCAGAATGTATGCTTACACCACTCACGTTCATGACAATTTAAAGCATACTCCCCCAATACATGGAAATGAGAATGAAACCCCAAATGGCACCAGAATGGGGACTTCCAAATCAAAATGCAGATCACGGCTCAAGTTAGAAGTTAACAGGGGAAAATTGGAGAGAGCAACACAACATCCCCCTTACTCCTTTACAACGAGAAAACATGGGGCACTCTTGTCGTAGATCCTCACTGAACTGTGGGGGGCTTGAAGCTCTGCTGTTGGACTGAAATGTAGGCAGATGTGCTGCGCTGACTGATGCTAGAAGAATGAGGGGAATCACCCTCTTTTTATAGCCTGGAAGTTACCTGTAACTGCCATTTTACACATTGGTCTATAATTGTCATTTCACAAACTGGAAGACTCTGTAACTGCCATTTCACAGAGTGGCCTGGTCTGTGAGTTTACAGACCAGATCCAGGACAGAGGTGCACCTATAGAAGGCGACTACCATGCTCTGAACACTGTTGAAGTTTGCTGGGCCTTGGGCCTTTCTGGCACTGCGTCTGCATTGATGTGCTGTTCCTACTGCCCGATAGGCAGCATGCCCATGAACAAAAAATAATTACCAACATAGTTGGTTATAGAAAGGTACAATACAACCATCATGAATTGTCAAATTCTATTAAAATACAAAGAAACACTAAAAAACCACTCATATGTATAAGTACTTATACTCGTTTTATGAATGGAGAAAGTAAACACAATCTTTTCATATAAAAAATTTCCATGTATATAAGTAAACATTGGGCAATGATTGGATCATGAATAAATTTTAAAACTTTATTTTTAAATATATATCATCACAAGACTAGAATATATCCCATCTTACAAATTAATTTTTTTGTAAAAAGACTGAAAGAAGAAAGGAGAGAGAAAAAGGGACAAGGGAAAAAGAGGGCTTAGAAGAGATGTCGAATAGAACTAAGAGTAAAAGAAAAAATAAAATAACTTTGTAAGGTACGCTTGTGTTCTCATCACTACCCAAGCATAAGCTGCCATCTGGGTTTTAAAAGATCCAGATCCATTGGCAAAGCCTAGTGCTTACTGTGAGGGGATAACTAGGCACCTAGAATAAGGTTAGTGAATAGTCACATGGGGGGATGTGAAGGGGTGTGAATGGACCCTTGAGGTTCCAACTGCCCATAACTTCCCTTAGTCTTTTATTTTGAGGGACTCAATCATGGATTGCACGTATGCAGAATTACAATGATTCCTCTACTTGTATTTGTATTTCTGAGTTTCTGAAATTCTGTTCCAGTTCCAAATGAGGAAAGACTGTTTATCACATTTGAGTTCCTGTAATCTAATAGGTAGAATTCTAGAATGAGTCTCTACCTGTTACACTGGCAATCCTGCAATGGGTTCAAACATTTAGCACTCCGGGCAAGAAATCATATATACCTTTGTAAGACTAGAATAAGTCCAATCATACAAATTTAGAATTTTTTGTTGTTCTAAAGATCAAAAATCTACAAAGAAAATAAAAGAGAAAATGAAAGAGAAGAAAAAAGAGGTAAACAAAAACTTTTATGAAAAGCAAAAGGAAGACATACTTAGCAAGCAAAGCAACACTTATGTCGTCATCAGTGCCCAAGCATAAGCAGCTATACTGGGTTTCTAAAGACCCGCGGAGTCTCTTGGGCAAGAAATCATCCTGTTTTCAGAGAGTGGAACAATTCTCACTCTAGAATTTCCAGTCCGTGCGAGAGTTTTCTTGTGGCCAACACATTATTTTGAAGGATGGAGTTCACGGTTCTTGTCTTTTTTGGAAAAGCAGTGGCAATTCGTTTTCTGCAGACTCTCATCCCTTACCTAAGTCATCTCATGTTCTTTGGTGCGGTGCACAACATTATCTTCTTCTCTCTTTCTCTTTAGTTTCTCTCTTCCTCTCATCATTTGCTCATCCATACAACACGTCAATTCAAAATCCCAGTCACAAGTTCCTGAGGAAATTAAACAGCCGGACATACTCAAAGCAGGAGAATTCCTGCAAACTTACAAATTGGCTCAACAACCTGGCGCAAAGAATTCCTGTAAATTGAAGTTCCTCCACATCTCTCTACGTCCATCGCTGCAACAATTTGAGTCACAGCTGCCTGTAACTCCTCGTCCTAGAGTAAATATGAAACGCAGGACACTCTCATTTCCTCGTCAGCGGGTCAAGCTGAAGGCCGTTTGATTGGCGCTGAAGGGATTGAACCTTAAACATCTCTGGCTAAAACATGGTCCTCGCCAATGCCGCTGTTGTGGCTGTCTACAGAAAGGATTACCAGCCCAGCCAACAAGGCGCAATCGGGACGATGATCTGGTTCAAATGGTTCGAGTCAACAGGTCGACAATCTCTCGGTCCACTGGGAATTCAATTCTTTGGTGTTCCAGACGAATGCGAGCACGATTGATCAGCCGACTTCTGCCAAGAGATGGAGAATCACCGGATACTTTACCTCAAACAATGATGGCCATGGACTCGTCTAACAACATAATGGCAATGATGGCCATGGACTCGCCAGACGCTCTGTCAGCAACGCACAATATCATTGGGGTTAGAGCCGTTCCTTCTCGGATCGGAGTGAACACTTTCTCAGCTCAAGACAGCAGGCCTTCAACAGGGATAAGTGTGGACACAAGGAATTGAGTTTGAACTGCAGCATCAGCATTCTCAGATTGCCAATTCCGAATCAGAAGGATCTACAAGTCTCTGGAAACACTCTGTATCAAGCGTTTCTAGTAGTACTTCGACACTCCAACAATTTGGATGTTCCAACAGTTTGGATTCATCTTTGGTTTGATTCTAAATTTTCAATTGAAAACAAGAATTTGGCTTGAAGCGGGTGGAGATCAAGTTCTTTAAAAGATGATGCAAAGCCAGTAGTTGGAAGCTAGGAGAGAACCCCATATTGATATTGAGATCCTAGCCACCAATCATATAATTATATCCGGAACTTCATAATCCAACTTCGAATATGAAGATGTTCGAATGTTGTGCAAGGGAAGTTGAAGGAGACAGACTCCAGCAAGAAAGGAACGATTGTGTGTTCACAAAGGAAGGTTGCAACACATGAAGATGATGCGATTTTGATTGCATGATTTCAATTCACCTTTCAAGCTCAATGCTGGCATTGAAGAGCCTGTTGGTAGAAGAAAGCAGCCACCACCTGATCAGTCTTGGACCAAGTCATTGCAAGTCATTGCAGTAGCAGAATTCTGATTCAACAATTGTTGAAAGGTAGCATTGGAGAAAAGGATTGCGCAAGTTTATCATGAATCCATGGAGGCAAGGCTTGAATATGAGAGTTGCAGATTTGATTACTCATCATAAAATGGGAGTCTTGATCAAAGCTTTTGGTTGGTGTCTGAAGATGATGCAATTTTTGTTCTAAATCTCTGAATGAGATTACAATTCTGTTCTAAATGCAAATTTGAACCTCATAGGCGCAATTATACAATTTTCAAGCATATATGGGAGGTACATTTATCTATTTCTTTTCTGATTCATTTGGTCAAAAAAAAAAAAAGTTTCTGATTTCTGATCATAGCAAAGTCTAAGAAGAAGAGTCGCAGCAAGCAATGTCATTTATGTGGAAGTGTTGATCATGGTCCAAAAGATTGCTATATGTATCTGTGCAAGCATTGCAAACAACTAGGTCATCAAAGGAAGTATTGCACTAATCTTTTGGAGCAAAAGTTCTATAAAACATTTTCAGCTTTATGTGAAGAAAAAGCAATCCAAAAAGTCACAAAGCTCTTGGAAAAGCTTTCAGAATATTCAGTTTTGCTTGATCATGCAAAGGATTGGTTTGCCAAATTTCATAAAGATGATTGCATACCTTTTTGATATATTGCTGATATCTTGGAACTTCAAGAAAGAGTTCAGATTTTGCAGTCCGAGTATTCTCTTGAGGAAGATGATGATTTTGATTCCAATTTAGATTCTGAAGATGATTCCAAAGATGAGCAAGATATTTGCTATATTTATTCAGATATTTCAGTTTCTAATCAAATTATAGATGTTTCAAATCACATCAGATCAAAAAGTCACTCCAAATAGTCTGAAAGCAATTTCAGACATTTCGAAAGCGAGTATGGACAGCCAAAGAAGTCAAGTATGTGTGAGGATTATCCAATGCCAATCAGTTCTGGATTTTGTCATAGACAAATGGAGCAACATGATAAAGATGATTGCTTTCTGACAAAGAATGATGAGAATATTGAAGATTCATAAGATGATTGTGCATGCTATCCATTTGCACCAACTTTTACTATTGATGTGATGTGGAAGCAAGAGAAGATCAATCCGAATGCATTCTTTGAGGAGCCTCACTATAGAAGCCCTTACAACAAAGAAGGTTTGGGATATGTTTCTAATTCTGAAGCAAGTCAAAGCAATGAAGTTGATATTGTTTTTGATAGTTATGCAATTGATTATTTGAAGATCTCATCTTCCATGTGTGATGATGATGATGGAGCTCTTGAGGAGTATGCAGAAAGCTCAAGTCTTATTGTTTTTTTTGTGTTCAATGAGCAAATGGATAAACAACCAAAGATAAAAGAGTACCAAAGGTTTGATGCCAATGTTGAAGATAATGGTTCATCTCATGACGTGTTTGAGGCTGATGTTGCTATTGATGAGCATATGTGTCAAGAAGGTGCAGTTATTCAGTAATTTCTATTGTCCTTTAAGGATGAGTATGCCTCGTTGGAAGGATTTGTTTAAGCACAAAGACAACTAGAAGGAGTTGAGAAGGTAGTGATGCAAGGAGGAGAAGAAGAAGAGCAGCTCGAGAGCCAAAGAAGCCAAGAGGAGCCCTCTCTATCCCTAAACCTCACACTAAGAAGACCCGATGGTTTGCAAGATGTTGAAATGCTTGAATCCATAAGAGGTATGGCACAATGTATAATGCTAATAACTTTATTTGCAAATTGTCCAGTAGCTAATAAGGTTGAGCTGAAGCAAAAGAATCCTAACATACAACAACATGATGTCATGGATGAGGTGTTATGCTTCAATGATCAAGCATACGAATGAAGAGAATGAAGTGGTGGATCAGTTCCTACTTTCTCTTAAAGATGAAGATGATGTATCTAATCAGATTCATGCTTTAATGGATACACACACTATGCAAGAAAGACAGGAATCATGCAGTCCATGTCTATGTCAGGAGGCAAATTCAGCTTTCATTTTGAGTGACCTAAAGATGGATTCTTCTCAAGTGGTATTATGTATTCCAAGACAAATGTATGGACAGAAATCTCATCAACTTGGATCGTATTTTGAATATCAATTGGTTGTGTTCCAGTCTATGCCATCAACTTTCATTTGAGTGACCTAAAGATGGACTCTTCTGCCGGAACTCCAAAATCCCAACCGATGAGTGAGAAAATGTTAAGACAAATGTATGGACAAAAATCTCATCAACTTGGACCGTATTTTGAATATCAATTGGTTGTGTTTCAGTCTATGCCAAAATGCAGACCTAGTTGGGAGCAACAGTGCAATCTACCGGTTGGCAGTTTTGAGGAGCTTCAAAATCAAGTCAAATGGACTAATTTGACTAATGTTAGATGGCTGAGAGTTAGTCATGTATATGGTTTATACCCACCTAAAACAGTTTTTGATTTAGATAAGTCTAACCCATTCATCCGAGTGTTTTTTCAGCAAGAAAGTTGATTTTCTGCAGTCCACAAGTGACAATGCATGGCAAAGTAATGATCCAATTGAGGGTGAGGTAAACAAAGAGAAGTATGATGAAGATAAATCTCAAGACCAACTCTTTCAAGATTTCAAAATGCAAATAAGTTCAGTTCAATCATTGGGTGAAGAAAATGGTAAGGACAATGTTCCAGAGGGATCACTCATTGAAGTGGTTTCCCAAACAGAAATTTCAGCTTAGAAGGATGATATATATGAAATGTTTTATGATGCTTTTACTGAGTTTGAGGATGAATTCTATGATGCAAAAGATGATATTATGCAATCAGAATTTGGTTTACATTCAGATTTGAATGATGGTACAGTTTTCAGCCTTTGACAAGATGCAAGAGCACAATGTGAAAAATCAAATGTAAATGCAAAAAAAACAAAATTGAAAAATTAGAATGTTGATGTTGATGTTGATGATGATGATGAAGAAATGCAAAAGGTGAAAAATGAGGGTAAGTGGAAGAGCCCAAACCGGATCCAAAAGAGCCCAAAAAGGAGCCAAAAGAGACCGGAGGAGTTCCAAAATCACCGCTACTTCATACCACAAATGTGCAGACACTTGGCAACTGTTCAAGGTTAAAATATACAGCAAATGAAAGCTTGGAATCATGAAAAACAGCAAACAGAACTTCAGCAAACAGTTTGGAAGTATGTCCCACAACAAAAAGCAGTTTTGGCATGTTTCGGACAGTCCGAAGGTCCGATTATCAATCTGATTTCAAAGAGAGCAATATCAGAAAGTCTAAATGACAGAAAAGCAGTAATTTTTGTGTTCTTTAATTCAGCATATGTTGTTCAAACAGTCCTGATTCAAAATGTTCAAATGTGGCAGATTTCATTCCGAAATCAAAATTCAGTCATTGAAATCAATGAAATTCAGATTTCAGATTTTCAGTGGTGGTTTGATGAATGGAATTTAATTCAGAATTTTCAAAGATAAATGAATGATTTCTTTGAGGACTCCACACCGACATATGTTGCGGATGCTGGAGCTTCATCGATGCATTCTTATTTGCTTGATCAAAGCGATATATCCGTTCTGTGCCAATGGAATGTAAACATACTTATTCATGCATGGTTCTATTTATTCATTTTGTATGACCTCGCATGGATGACATTATATTTTATGGGTTACTAGCCCTGGCATGTTGCCATAAAATGGTAGCACTGTATTTACACTCACATAACGATGATATGCACTGTAGCTTACCTTTACTTTACTGCATAATACTCTCTTTCTTTTGGAGATTAGTGGACAGCTATGTATGGGGGTGGTTTGAACCTTGGTACTCCACCAAGCTCTTCACTCTACTAACCACATGGTCTTGGATTGATGTGATGTTTACATCATGAACGGGGCCTACTAACTTCCATTAGATTGAACCTAAAAATAAATCGGTGGGTTCGAGGCTTGGAATTTTTCAAATTCCAACCACCGGGTGTGCCAGTGTGAGGGGATAACTAGGCACCTAGAACATAGTTACCAGGGAACAGGAACATTTCGGGAACGTGGGGGGTCGGAACAGGAACGTATCGAGGAGAGAGAACAAGGAAACGGGAACAGGAACAGGAACGAGAACGCCACGTCATATGACGTCATCAAATCACATGGAAACATACCAAAATATTCAAATAAAATGGGGGCTTGCAAGGGGGCTGAGTGGGTGAGAGGAGGAGCTGAGTGGTTGGAGCAAGTAGGAGCAGCAAACTACGGCCAAAATCATGGCCAAAAACAGCAATTAAGTGATTTTTACCACTCCTGTGACCTGTCAGAAGCCGGAACATGGTTTGGGAACGCCGGAATGCCATTTGGGAACGTTCCCATGGAGTTCCCTCATTTGGGAACGTTCCTGGATGTTCCGGGACGTTCCCATATAGTATGCCTTCAAGGAATTCAAGGAACGGCGTTCCCACATTCCAAGAAGGCGGAACGACATTCCCTGGTAACTATGACCTAGAACAAGGTTAGTGAATAGTCACATGGGGGGATGTGAAGGGGTGTGAATGGATCCTTGAGGTTTCAACTGCCCATACCTTCCCTTAGTCTTTTATTTTTAAGGGACTCAATCATGGATTGGACGTATGCAGAATTACAATGATTCCTCTACTTGTATTTCTGAGTTTCTGAAATTCTCTTCCAGTTCCAAAGTTCCGAATGAGGAAAGACTGTTTATCACATTTGAGTTCCTGTAACCTAATAGGTAGAATTCTGGAATGAGTCTCTACCTATTACACTTACCAAGTTATTAAATACCAACCCAAACAATTATTTTCTATAGTTATTTTATGTAGAATTATTGGTTTCTGTAGAAAAGAACACTACCTTTTCTCAAAAATTTTGTAGCCTTATGGGCGTTTTCCACAACTTTATTGTTTTCAAGACTTCACATAAACCCCCCCCCAAAAAAATAGAACAAGAATTATGGTGTGCACTTGCAAAATTTACAGTATAGCGAACCCCTATACTAGATGGCCACGTATCGATCGCATTCTTAAAGCTGCATAATTTTGGATTATTTTTCATAGCCCCTAGTTTCCCTTTATAAAGATAACCGTAGTATGATAAAAATTTCTACACAAATGGCATGTTTGCTAGATATGAATTTTTAAGAAAAAGCCACAAATGTAATCGACCTTGAGCCAAGACTAGAGTAAAGGAAATTTATATTAAGTAGCATGGGATAGAATATCCTGAGGCTAGCACCTACACATACCTTTCAAATGGTCAAGAAAAGGATGGATTTATGAATCTTGACGGGGGATCGCCAAGAAGGTATGTGTGCACGTGTTGAATAAATCGTTAGGTATGTGAACAACGTCTTCAAGAGCACACCGCAGCACCTGTAGAGTTCATAAAGCAGCTCCAAAATTATTATAAAGCACAACTATGCTCTAGTCCTATCATAGGGTGACCTAAGACTGATGTTATGAAGGTCTCCCTATGCTCTAGTCCTACAACAGGGTGACTGATAAGTTTAGTGGCTCTTTGTTGAGCTGGGTCAAAGTGAGCTCCTCAATATCCATATCTTTGTGCCCTTCAACTTGCGGGTTTGTCGAAGAATCTTTACCCTTGCCGCCTTGTCAATAAAAAAGACTCATACCAGTGTTATGTTTTGATTGATGTCCCATATATGATTTTGATCCCATTCAGCTTGTGGTATTTTCTCCTTGAGGCAATGATTCTGTCTTATGTGTACTCCCTTCGCCAAGACAACCATCTGGCAACCCCCCACCATGCAGAATTAGTTTGTTATTTAGTCTAGCTTCCTACTCTTTGCACTTCCACATAGAGCTTAGCTTTCTTCACCTTCTTGTTGGCATCGGTGATCATCTTTTGTTTCATTGATTTCGCATGAGTGGTGATCATTGCTTGAACCTTGGAAGCAAGCTATGGTGTTGGTGGAGATGCATTATATTTGTGTAGTGCCTCTTTGATGACTTCCAGCTTTCCACTTCCATGTCACGAACTCTCCTTTCCATAGCTGCAAGTCAAAACTTGGCTCTCAATTTCCTGTTGCAGATAACAAATTTGCTCCTATGGGTCTAAAAAAGTCTTCTCTCTCTGATATGTCTGCGTAGCGTGGGGGGGGGGGGGGAGAGAGAGAGAGAGAGAGAGAGAGAGAGATGTTACTGTCTTCATAAGGCCTCATTGGGCCTACGAGACGAAAGTGCACACCAAAAAAAGAGTAGCTACTACATCTCCAAGTATCAGAGAGTCAAGGAGTGCACATGGCCTCTCAAATTGAGATTATTATAGCACACATCTAATATATCTGCTCTCCATACTCTGTGTACTAACCTAACATTAACTTTTCAACACTTCCCATGATTCATATGAGAGAAAGTTTGAAAACATGTTTATGTAGCTATGCTGGAGTTCTCTATTGAGAGCACTCAGTTTATATGTTCAAAACTTATCAATCTATGGCCATGTGCGTAATATACATACCTTTGTAAGACTAGAATATATCCAATCATACAAATTCAGATTTTGTGGGTCATATATCTACCCTCCATAGTTCGTGTATGATCTAACATCAACTTTTCAACACTTCCCTAAGCTTGAGGGGGTCCAAGCGGCTGCCTCCATCTGAAGACAGCGTCCAATGCGTGTGGTGTACAAGAAGAATGGCACCACCGCAATCCTATCCGAGTGTCCAACTCTTGAATAAATATTTCTTTATTTTGCTAAAGATATACAGTAATTTCCAGCTTTGTGGATTCCTGTCATAAATTACAGCAATGTTTTTACCCTTCTTTGTCCAGAAACCATGCAGGAAGAGCACTATAAATGAAGGTTATTGAACCACGGTTGATTTTAGAGCATCAACAAGGCTAGGAGAAATTGTCCTCACTACGCATGTTGAAAAACACAGAGAAATGTTATGAAAAGAACGTCAAGTAATAACTGTCCAAGAAAGGAACTATGGAAATGTTATATTGGCATGCCTGTCCATGAATGATGATTACCACTTCCTACCTGCACCATAGCCTTTTCAAACCTTGTATAATAATACTCTATGCCGAATCCCCAATGAATGGGAGTATTGAGAAAGCAAGGGGAAGAAAGAGAGACAGAGGGAAGGAAGGGGAGTGAGAGACTGCACAGGACTTAAGTGAGTACGGAAGCAGGGAGCTACAGAATGAAACAAGGACAGTATATCCGATTAATAGCTTGGAGAGGGGCATAGCTCTACGATACTCTGTTTTTTTTTTTTGGGCCCTTTTGACGTCTATACACCGTCACATAGCATCCTATTCCAGTAATTTAGCATATCTGTGTCCTTTTTCTCTGACTAGATTTCACACAGACAATGTATCTACAGAAGTTTGCTTACATCATTAATTAAACCCCCAGGCCGCAGTATCGTGTATGCCACACCACTTGACTTAACTTCTTCCTCTGCAATAGCTTTTGCGTCCAGGACAAGTTTCAAGACCTTCAGTTCCTACAAGTAATACTCAAAAGTCATTCATAGCACTGTTCTCAGGTCAGCTTGAGCAGATTCATAATCCCAAAGGTGAAAATCACTATAAGAGAAGTCGATTGAACTACCCACAAGAGAGAGGCTTACACAAAAGATATAAAGATTGCAAGCACTCTAATGGAAAAGTGATATTCTGCAATGAGGTGTTCCCATTTATTGTTGAGATGTGCTTCATGTGCTCCAGAAATGTGGTATAGACTTGTCTAGCAACATTGAAAATGAAGAGATGGTGACTTTGTTAAAAGGTCAACATTCTATGCAGCAGTACAGTCACTACTAACCCTTTCACCAACACCTACGACACTGTTGCCAACCCCAATGCTTGAGACCTGAGCACATTACATGTCACACATAAATTGTTTAATGATACCATTCTTCAAAATCCATAAACTTTAAAAAAAATCAGTTGAAAATTATAAAGGTTCTTAAATACATTCTTTAAAGATACCATTCTTAAAGACATAAATTGAAAAAATATCAGTCCAACATCAGCGCTTCATGAGTGCAATAACGGTTCTCTCTCTCTCTCTCTCTCTCTCTCTCTCTCTCTCTCACAGCCCATCCCCCTCCCCTGCCCTCTCAGGCCCTCCCCCGCCCCCTCTCCCTCTCTCTCCCACTGCCTAGCTCCTCCCGCATGCGCCTCCCGCCTAGCGCCTAGCTCCCCCGTTTCCTCCGGTCTCTTCTCCCGCTCCCGTCTAGCGGGTCTGCTGTAGTCACAACAGCACAGCAAAACAGCAGCAAAAAAAAGGGTGGCCCCCACTACCAGCTCGCGTCAGCAGCAGCAGAAGCACCAGCAACAGCAGTTCGTTCCGAACCCAAGTCGCGCAGGAGGGGGCAGCCTTGTTTTCGCACATCATCAGCCTACGAGAGGTACAAGAGCGACCTATCTTCAGCCCCCAGGCTGAGCTGAGCCCCAGGCTCAATCTGGGGTGTTAGAGATAGCAAGAGAGCCCTCAGTTATTCACATGCCATCATGGAGCCCCCAAAGTCAAAGACCTTTGTTTCAACCCCTATCAGAAAACCCTCCTACTCCGACATCGCAGCAACACCCAGCCCATACACATTGCCTGCGAGAGGTACAAGAGCGACCTATCTTCAGCCCCCAGGCTGAGCTAAGCCATGGGCTCAGTATGGGGTGTTAGAGATAGCAAGAGGGCCCTCAGTTATTCACAGGCCATCATGGAGCCCCCAAAGTCGAAGACCTTTGTTTCAACCCCTATCAGAAAACCCTCCTACTCCGACATCGCAGCAACACCCAGCCCATACACGTTGCATTACAAGCAGAGTGTAGGCTCAGACCCATAGGAGCATATATGTTTTCTATAGCAGGAAGTAAGGAAGCTTACTCTTATGGTTGCGAAACCTGGTTCTTCACATTTGGCATCCAAGCAGTGACAATCTACTACTCGGATGAGAAGAGAAAGAGACTGGGACGAGTAGAGGAAGAGGAGAAGCGAGCGGAGACCGTGACGAGAAGAGGAAGAGGAGCAGCAAGGGGACATACGAACAGGCAACGGAGGTCCATACGGGCAACTAAAGCACGGGTAGGTAGGGATCATGGTGGACGAGAGCGCATCATACAAAGGGCTCCGTACGTGCGATGTGAAGGTGGCGTTGAACATGGGATCTGAATTTGTAGACAAATCTCTCGATCTGGTTGGATTGGCGTCTTTGCAAACCCTGCCACGAGCACTAGTCTGAGAGATCCGAATCCTTGGATGTCTGTGAACTAGGCTCTTTTGCAAACCTTGGGTTTTGAGGGTTTGGGGCAAGGGCTCTCTCTGAAAATTCTGCTCTTTGGACGGGGAACATGGTGTCCTAACGGGGTGACTCCCCCTGTGCGAATAGACCCTTAAAACCCTTATACCGTGACGAAAAGAGACCCCCCTCCTTCTCCCTAACTGGAAGTTGGATTGGAACAAGATTTTAAGGAGGTGATCCACCCACCAAGTACCCCCTATAACGGTATCTACAGCTCCAATCCACTCAAAACAAGTAGCCCAAAATGAGCGTACCAGTTTACAGCATAAAAACAAGAAGAAGAGCCCAAAGGAGAAGGAGGAAGAGGTTATTTCAAGTGTTTTTTCCACCAAGCGAAGCGGGAGTTAGATAAGTACCACGAACTCTATAACACTTGACTTTTGTAAATTAATAACAAACTTGTCTTTTTCCCTCCATTACCAGAAGGGGATAGGGAGAGAACACCATCGCCTCCTCTTGAAGAGGATATTCTAGATGAGACCCACATACATCTTGAGTATGATAACCCACAAATAGATTTACCTTCAGCTCTCGTTCGAGAACCTCTTGATAGGGAGTCCTTCTTTAGAAATGAAGGGAAAAGAGTCTATCCAAGAGCAAGGCAGTGAGTTTACGCCTTTAACTCAGGATCCCGTACACATGGATTATAATCCAAGTGCAAGAGGAGAGAGGAGTCTCCCGTTGATAAGCTGGTTTTTCAGCTTAGTAATATGATTGAACAGTCCATTATGACAAAATTAGGGACTAAGTGAGTGCTGAATTTTGGAGATAAAGATTTAAGTACCCCCTCGAAGAGAGCCAAATTCCAATCCCGACAGAGAATAGAATTTCCAAAATATGATGGAGCAAGAGAGGCAGATAAAATCC
Source organism: Dipteris shenzhenensis (assembly GCF_047967505.1). Lineage (NCBI taxonomy): Eukaryota > Viridiplantae > Streptophyta > Polypodiopsida > Gleicheniales > Dipteridaceae > Dipteris > Dipteris shenzhenensis. The sequence continues at coordinate 52,725,233 of NC_141601.1, forward strand.
TTAATTGGATTCGCCACTTTGAGCTATATTTTACCCATCAAGATAAGACCGATCATGAGAAGCTTGCACTTGCCACACTACATCTACAGAAGGATTCTTTGATGTGGTGGGATCCTTATACAAACGGGAAAAGAGCCTATTCTTCAATGGTCCAAGTTTGTTAGAGCAGATGAAGGCCACTTTCAAGCCTCCGAGGCATGAAGAAAAATTGACCTTCCGTTGGGAAAGGTTTAGGCAATTCGATAACGAGAGTAATGCTGAATTACATCCAGGTTTTGGAAACTCTCTTTAGAGTTACTTGAGAAGAGTGAGGATGATGGAAGAAAGAATTAATTAGCAGCCCTAAGCCCGAAAGTTAGGTGTGAGGTTGAAATGTTCAACCCAACCACTCTTAGAGACCTCTAAGTTGGCTAAGATTGTTGAGAGGAAATTAAATCCTCGTAAACACTTCAACAAAGGAAAGGAGAAAGCTATTGTACAAAATGTTAACAGCCAATCACGTCCTGGATGAATACCATTTCCTTCCATGACTGACGATGAGAAAAAAAGGCTAATTAAGGAGGCTAAATTTTTCGGCTGTAAGAAGCATAAGCCAGGGCATCAATGGCTTCAATGTCCTACTCTATTAGACAAAATTGTCAAGACTAGTTTTGTAAAAGGGAAAGGCAAAGCATCCAAGCATGAGGGTGAGGCTTCTACCTCCTCATCACAGGGATCTGCAGTGAAAATAGAACCAAGAGTAAACGCTATCCATTCAGCCAACACTGGTGTATGGATTTGTGAATTGGATAGAGAGTAGATATATATTCATTATGGAGAATGGATAGAGAATCAAGGATTTTCTCCTCCATGTAGAGCATCTTATAGGATGAGTAGGCTGAAATAGAAGAGTTAGAAAAAGAGATTGATGATCCGTAGTTTTTATAGACTAAGCAGTTCGCCATTGTGAAATCATTTAAGGCCAAGATCTACCTACTTCAATAACACATTTGGGTGAGAGGATCTTTTTACTACTGACCCGTTTGTTGAGGATATGTTTCAGCTTATTGAGCAGGTTATTATGAAAAATTTCAGCAGCATGGTATTCAGAAGAGGATTCTGAGCATGAAGAGATATTGAAGAGGCACTACAGTGGTACTTCTGCATTTGAATATTCAGCATCAAGAGGAACCAGAACTTGAAGATAAGATTTAAGTTCTGATTCATAAGAGAGTATCAAGAGAAAACTATTTGCAGATTATGAAGAGATGATGAAAATGCAGAAGTAAAAGAGAAAAGTGTATTGGACATAACGTCCCTGACAATATTCTCACTTTTTGGGAGGAACCTTTTGCAACCAAGCTTGCTTTGCGTCTTCCCATGCCATCTGTATTGAGTTTGACCTTTTAAACCCCATGCAACCAATGATGCTATTTCTAGATGTTCCTAGTATTGTTCTTCATGATGCCTTCATAGTCTTGCTCCGTGTCTTGAACCCAGTGTTCTACCATGGTTGCCTCTTTCAAGATGCAGCAGGTTCTTTGACATTTGACAAGAGATAGAATACAACTAAATATATACCTAGAAGAATCCAGGAACATTCCCAAACTCATCCTCTAAAAACACAACATAGTGCAGTTTCAATCTCACGATAGTCACTCATAAGATTGAAAACCATAAACTCCATCACGCATAGCAGGGACTAGCTACTATGACATCCCCACTGACGTTATCAGCGCCCAATAGTGGGTGTAGACCATAGTATAAAAGTATGCTCTCACACATACAAATCCACACCCACACATACTTGAGCATCCATTTATAAAAAGTCTTCGTACTGAGTTTCTGTCGGCACTCCGGAGGTGAAGAGCAAACTCAGCCATGACGAAGGCTAGCACTAAAGGAGAAGGCTAATCAAAAAGTAGTCCAAATCTCTTCATTCAAGCTACAATTGCTTGTGAAGTCTAAACCACTTCATTTTAGTCTCTCCCAAACGAGCATCTAAATCTAAATCTAGCTGATAGGATAACGCGCCATTTAAGATAGAAAGAATTATTGCAATACCAGCAAGCCGCAACTTGGACGAAAACTTCACAAGGTGAAATTTGCATGTCAGCTAATACTGCAGAAGCATATACCTAGATGAATTCATGAACATTCCCAAACTCATCCTCTAAAAACACAACATAGTGCAGTTTCAATCTCACGATAGTCACTCATAAGATTGAAAACCATAAACTCCATCACGCATAGCAGAGACTAGCTACTATGACATCCCCATTGATGTCATCAACGCCCAACAGTGGGTGTAGACCATAGTATAAAAGTATGCTCTCACACATACAAATCCACACCCACACATACTTGAGCATCCATTTGTACAAAGTCTTCGTACCGAGTTTCTGTCGGCACTCTGGAGGTGAAGGGCAAACTCAGCCATGACGAAGGCTAGCACTAAAGGAGAAGGCTAATCAAAAAGTAGTCCAAATCTCTTCATTCAAGCTACAACTGCGTATGAAGTCTAGACGATTTCATTTTAGTCTCTCCCAAACGAGCATCTAAATCTAAATCTAGCTAATAGGGCAAACGCACCATTTAAGATAGAAAGAATTATCGCAATACCAGTACGCCGCAACTTGGACAAAAACTTCACAAGGTGAAATTTGCATGTCTGCTAATACGGAAGAAGCATATACCTAGATGAAATCAGGAACATTCCCAAACTCATCCTCTAAAAACACAACATAGTGCAGTTTCAATCTCACGATAGTCACTCATAAGATTGAAAACCATAAACTCCATCACGCATAGCAGGGACTTGCTACTATGACATCCCCACTATGAATACAACTAAATATCAAGGTTTCTGGTCTTTGACAACTTTTCCAATCCAAGCTTTTGCCATGTGATACATTGCATCCTGCAGGTGCTTTAATGAGCTTTCATGACTTGTGTGCAACTTTTTGTGGGCTAGGCTAGAGGGCAAATATAATAGAAGGGGCCCAAGTGCCTTGGTAGATAATGTTCCTTCCTTAGTCAACAAGGGATTGCGACATCACTGATCCAAATTTGTCAAGCAGAGCCTAACAAGATCCAAGATTTCACTCAAGCTCCATGCACTGGAGGCTTCTATTATAGCATGGGCCTTAGGAACACCCATCACACACAAGGAAACTTGCAACCTTTTTAGAAATTGATCTTTTTTAAGGTCCCCCTTCATGGCAAAGGGTCACAAATTATTAGAATCTTATGGAAATCTAAGGGCGCCAACACAATTAGTCACACTTGAGAGAAGAGACTCACTAGAATGCAGAGAGAAACACTAGCATCCTATCAGCTCTTTAAGATGTGAGATGGAGGCACCTTATTACTAGAGCCTTACCTGCACCAACAACTTGGATTAGACTATCTTATTTTCGAGATGATATCCTGGTAGCATGTTAGAGTGGATGATCAAGAAGGGAAGCTTTGGGTTGACCCACACCACCTAGCCTCTAGTACCATTCAAATTAGCATCTTTGGTTGTGGCAAGGACACTAACTTGACAAGGTGCAATAGAATGGTGATGGGTATCTTTTGTTGGAAATTGTGTGATCAAGGTCTTGTCCTATGATCGTGTGTGTGTGTGTGTGTGTGTGTGTGTGTGTAGCACACTAAGTGCTATGATGTGTCTAGACTATGACATAAGTGATGATGTAATGCAAAGGCCTCCCCTTGGGGAGGTGCCTTAGATTTAGGAGTCCCTATGATGTAGGAGTTATCTCCTTTGAGGTAGGAGAGGTGCCTATGATTTAGGCCACCCTTGTTGGAGGTAATGGCCTTCACCCTCACGCATGTGTGGAAAATACAAAGAAAGGGGGGGGAGCCCCGCGTTGTTGACACGTGTACAAGAGGAGCATGCCATCCCATAAGCACTTGTGGCCCTTGGAGAACCTTGAATATAATGAGCCCTTGAGCCCTCCAAAGTCATCCCCTCCTGGGACGGCTGCTTGCCATAGGTCCCAACAATGGTATCAGACCTAGTTTGGGCGACAGCGGCTGCGCACGTGACGCATGGCATCGTGCCATTTCTCTAGATCTGTGGACTGTATGCACTTAAGCAGAGGTGTCGTGATTTACATGAGTGGGTGTTAAGTGCGACTCATCACGGAGTGCCATGATTCACGGTGATCTTGAGTGCGGTTGTTGACTGCGTGGTCTTTGAAGCACTTTGGGCAACTTGGATCTGTTGACCCCGTGCGGTTTGTCCACGTGGTTCTGTTGTAGTGTTGGTCTTGATTTGGTCAGTGCTTGGATTTAATGCTTCGGGGTTCATCCATGGGGGGGTGTTGGAGGTAATGGCCTTCACCCTCACGCATGTGTGGAAAATACAAAGAAAGGGGGGGGAGCCCCGCGTTGTTGACACGTGTACAAGAGGAGCATGCCATCCCATAAGCACTTGTGGCCCCTGGAGGACCTTGAATATAATGAGCCCTTGAGCCCTCCACAGTCATCCCCTCCCGGGACTTTTTGGGAGACTGTAGAGCTTTCTGCGTGGCTATGGGACGGGTCTGGGAACCCCACACCCGACACATTTCTCGGTGACATGTGGCTGCTTGCTGTAAGAAAATAATACAACGTCTGTGCTCAACAGATAATAGGATCTCGTATGCAAGAGAGAAAAGCAAATAGTATGGAGAATCAAAATTTGATTACTGTAGAACTGATACAATAGATGGCGCTGCCTCCCAATCGTGCGCTCCTATGAAAGGAGCTTCGATGGCGAGCTGAAAACAGTAGAAGACGGAGGCTAGATGCTAAGGAATCAGGATTGCTGTAGCCAGTGATGAAATGGGCTTCACGGGGTTGCTCTTATATAGCCACTAGTCGTAGTCGGTTAGACTCAATTGGGTAACCGACCCAGTCCGCCCAAAACGGTCGACTGGGGATCGGTCCCGAAATAGGCCACCGACCACACAATAGAACCGTGGTGTAATATAGAGCAACTAGCCTACGGTCACCGTTCGGCCCAGAGCCATCTAGGACCATCTGGGGCTCCAAACGGGCCCCGCAACCCGAGAGTGGGCTGCCCCGGAAAATGCTCCGTCTACCCTTAGTGCGGTCAGTCATGGGATGCCTTCCCGCACTTGCATGTAGCCTAGTTGGCAGTGTGCCAACTCCGTCCAGCCATCAGGCCACACATGGCCCCCATCTAATGTCCAAGCCAGGACCTACCGGATAACCAAGCTACTCAAATGCCTTCTCCTCATATGGGGGGCTTACAAGTAGAGTTAGTTGGTTCCCGCGTAGTTACACAAGAGTGGAGCATTGATATCTAACACTTGCCACAAGAGAATTTGCTTTCATACTTCGAGAACTGAAAGACACAAATAACACTCTTCGAGAGAGCACAGAAACGCGCTTCTGAAAAGTATGCTGTGCAAACGTATTGCAGACCCAACGACTTGAAAGGCGACTCCAACCAATACCGAGACCTTGATGCTATCCACACTCACAATGTAGGGCACTTCTACAAGGCAAGGAAGAGGCTTGTGCTGTCCACCGGAATGCAAGGTTACTAAGTGAGAGAGTGAAAGCTGAGAGTAATAGAAACTGAGAGAGAGCTGAGATATGACTAAGAGATAGAGCTGAGAAGTGAGCTGTGCAAACTGCAATAGAGAACTTCAAAGAACTGATGAAACAGTACCCAAACCTTACTCCGTTTGCTGGTCCAATTCCCCAACTGTTGTGCTGCGTAGAAGGCTGAACTGAGGGCCAAGGGCTGAGGCTGATCAGGGCCAGATATGGCCCTTTGCCCCATAAAAGCCTGCCTAGGGAGGGGCACAGGGAAGCCTATAAAGGCAGCCCTTCCCAGCCTATTCTTCCTCATTGTCCCAGCCTAAGGGGGCCTTTCTCGGCTCCTACCCTACGCTGGGACCTAGAACTACCTAGAATCCTAAGATGGAAACACTAACCTACTGTTCTCCAGTGGGTAACAATGAAACAAGGACTGATCTTCTGACTTGACCTAAGGCTGAGAGACTAACCTACGTAGCTTGTGCCTGACGATCCCTAGACAAGGGGTCACAGCATACGACAAAATCTCCTACTAGGGAGCTATAATGTACTTGTCGATGTAGCCAGTGTGTCACATTGCACCCAAGTGCAGGGGTGCATGTAACAATCACGGTCTAGCATATGTTTGTGTGAGATGCATCTTAGTGATGTGAAAGGAAGCAGAATCCACCTGCAGCCACTTTTGTCGATGTCTGGCTGCATATTAACTACAGCTTGCGCCTGAATTGGGAGCAGGGACAGGAAGATTCAAGAAAAAACTCTGAACGCTCAGGCTTGGCTTCTAGGCACATTCCCATTTTAACACATCAAGGAATCCGTTAGAATATAGTCCACCCCACTAGCTCTTGGCACCTGCTCCAGGTTTACATTAGGCAGTGAGCTGGAACCCTCGGATGCAAGCTGTAAACAACCAGTCTCTCCTTGTTTCCAGCACTCTTGCAGATAGCTGATCTTTGGATCAATTTTTGCAAGCATAATATAAGCAGCACTTTTTTCTTCAAAAAGAAAGGTGTATCAACTGAAGGAGTCACAGGATCTTAAATAGGATCCAGTATGACATGATAAAGCTCCGATAACAATACAAAAGCTACCAACACAAACCACATTAGAAAAGGAGACCTACCACCTGAAACAAGGAGAAAGCTTTAAAACTAAAGAAAAGGCTTATACAAGCTATAGCATTTGTCAGTATAACAAAATTGCAAATAGAAATTTCTATAGCAATGGACAAAAATGCAGATACCATAAGAAACCTTTTGACTCCAGCTTTCTTAGCAGCATTCAATATATTGATACAGCCATCCTGTAAACCAAATGAAGATTAGCAGACTAATGTGACTTTTAGCAAATTTTTGAAGAAGTACACTAACACACACAACAATTTATCCCCCAGGTTATGAAGTACAACAATCCATCCCCCAGATTTGACTATCATACACAAGCAGTAAAAGCAATCTACAGGAAACCTGATCAACTTCTGGATTCTGGAGTCCTCCCCCTGCACAAGTTGAAACAAAGGTCTTCCCTTCAATATGCCAAGTTTGCCTTATTGAGAATTTCACAGACCTTAGCATATAAGTCACCGATCTGTTGTCTTACCAACAGTGCAGACAACAGCATCAAATGTATTCAGACTCAAGGCCTTTGCAATTGTGAGAGGCTCCATTACATCTCCAATAGCCAACATGGCTCCTAAACCTTCGATTTCTTTCCGAAACTTCTCACCCCTCTGGAAAGCTGTGACCCAGGAGCCAGCTTTGGCCAGACTTCGGACCACTTCCATACCCACTCCTCCACCACCAACCACCAAGACTACAAATTGAAATAGACAGTTGAAAGTGAGTTAGAGAATACTTATTCATCTGTAATGGCTGCATTAAACCTTAGGCGAAATTTTTAAAATCTCTGAATTTGGTATACGCATGCAAGCTGGTTACTAACTCCGTAAGGCCATGTTACCAATCACACAAGAGTGTCACCAATCTGATCCATACAGTGACACAATCAATAACTTAAATAGATCAAAACATAAGGATCTTACATAGGCTGAACACAGCAAGTAAGTCTAAATGAAATGGCAATCTCCCCCTGGCCACTTTCTGATACAAGATTTAGCATAGCATTCCTTGTGCAATAAGTGGTCATCAGCTTTCAGAATTATGCAAAAATGCAATGTATGTTGTTTACTGTAAGAAACGTATATTAATAAGGTGTATTGACTTTCAGTATGCTTTCACATTGTTCATTGCTGCTGAAAATAGACATGTGTTGAGAGCTCCAACATTGCTGCAGCATGATCATCAGAATCAGTCACATAGGCAAACCTGTTGAATTATCAATCGTCACATCTTCTGATTGGCTTCTCACTCTCATCGATTGTTTCTTTGTATAGAGATTTGGAGATGCAATGTTCCATTGTTTAAGCATGCCAGTTTGTCCTCCATATTGGCATAATTGCTCACCCTTCTTATACCACTTACGAACACAAACTGCAGCAAAAGCGAACAAAAATAAAGTACTGCTATCAGGCTGTCAAAAAGGAGATAGCACCACTTTCAACCAAAACAAACTAAATTACAAGTGATTTTTAGAGGCTGCACAGACATTTACCACTGCAAGATTGAGGTTCGTAACTGCAAGTGAAAAATGTGTCATATTGCTTCAAAATAGTATAATTATTCCCTGCATACAGAAAAGGTAAGCAGATACTGATGTATTAGCTCTGAGCAGATCTCAAGGACAAAACCTATGATGTCGCAACCTTCACATAACAATGACACCTGAATAACAAGCTACATTATTAAATCAAAAAAAGGTCCAGTCTAAAACTACCAAAAACATGCAAAGACCATAGAAAATAACTACCCAAATCAATTGAGGATGCTATCATAAGTCTCCAACATGGGCTTAAGAGGTGAAAAACATGAAGCTGAGATTGGAAGTCGAACTATTGTGAGATGCACTGGAGGAATGCTTCTGAAAGTAAATCCATATAGAGGGAAAAATCAATGTGGGAATTGATAAAAGTTGAGACATGAGAGCAACAAATCCAAAAATTAGATGATAAAGGATGCCACAACGAGGACAAAAAATTGAAGATCACATAAGACAGGGCTACTGAATTGGCTGGTGAATTACAAGAGGGATGATCTAGCATCAGACCGCAACACAAAATAAAAGAAAGAGCTCCCAGCAGTCTCAAGATCATTGAAAAAAAAGGAATGGAGAAGCTAGATGAGACTCTTAGTGAATTATTTTGCAACACCATGCATGTATCTATGCCTATATGGCCAATTGCCACCCCGGTGGAAGGGCAGGGGGAAAGCATAGGTGTCTCATAGTGTGAAGTGTCAAGGTGCTGAAACCAGACATGATTTTAAAGCACAAGCAAAGGAGCATCTTACATGGCAATCAATTGAACTTACCTCTAATCTGTTGTTAGATAAGAACAACTGCTTCGAAAGCAGAGGCAAGGTGACAAACCCACTTTAGTCTATGGATATCTACCTCTATTTTCCCTCATTTATTATTTGTGTTGCACTTATGTTTACTGATCACACATAGTCCTTGTTACAAGCCTTCACAACCCGGCTGGTTTAGTGCAAATCCTATGCACAGGTCACCAGCAGATTAGTGTTGACGCTTATCATGGCTGATGACCTGTTTACCACACGTATTATGGTTAGGATTATTATGGATTTTGTGAATCTTTAGTCATGGTTTTTAGTCATCTTCAGTCACACTCTACCATTTCCTGTATGTTGAGGTATCTTCCGTAGTGTTTTCCACCATGTTCCATATGACGAAGGCTTTACTGTAGCCTTAGAATATGTGTTCACCATTTTAAGTATGGTGACGCCTTTCCGTGGCCTTAGCTTACACCGTATGTAGTGTTTAGCCAGGTACATGGATTGATAAAGTGTTGGAAGCTAGTGCATGAGCTGGACTTCACATTGAGCAAAGCTATGAATCTTTTGACTATTCACAACTACCGCATCACCCTCCACCTGAAAATAGGTGATCGGCATGTCACATGAGACTAAGACACTTCACAAATCCACAAGGGTTTATTATACCCTCAAGACTTATGCAGTTACTAACACCTCAATTTTTTGCCTCAAGGTTGAGCCCTGATGTGTACATCTAATTTGCTTCTATTAATTTCTTAACTTATATTTTTTCCCAGAGAAAGGAACTTTTCTGTTAATGCTTGCAAAACCAACCATACAAATCGGCAGTCGAAAGGCACTGATCATGGGAAAAAGGAAATTGGCTGTTAGAAAAACCAACTTGTTTCTAGAGAACCCAGCTCACTACCCAAGAAATCTCTGGAATAGGTGATAACAACCAGGGTGGAGGTCTATGCATCCAGCGAAGAACTTGCTCGGTAAAAACATAAAAGATACCTACAGGCCAAGCCTTGTACAAACACTCCCGAATTTCAGCGGTTGCCCTAGATACTGAAGTCCAGCGCTCCTAGATTGTCATGTGCACGGATTGGTATCTGACGTGTACTGGGTACACAAGACTAGCTCAGGTAGCCTGGGGAGGCTTAGAGCTAGGCAGGCTTGATTCTCAGGTTGAGTGGCAAGGGTACGAACCAGTTAGAGGTCTTCGCTATTTTTGGCGCTTGGGACCCAAGTCTATATAAGGGGCCCAAGGGTTCAGTTCTCAGAGAGCCGATGGGAGCAAGTTTCGTTCCCAGGTGCTAAGTCTGATCCTGGATTGAGTCGCGGACGCGCGCCTGCATCATAGCGTAGCCCAAGGCCCAGTAGCAGATCCCAGGCTTCACAGCGCCACTTGGTGGTACGGGACACCAGGCTGGTTTGGATCTGGTTGGGAGTTCGTGCCAGTAGCTCAGCTCGTGGCTCGGAGGGGACATCTCCAGATTCGTCTCACGTTGTGTGTGTTCTTGTGTTTGCTTGCAGATCAGAGGTTTCACGAGTGCTGGGACGTGTCAGTTGGTATCAAAGCCAGCTCCTGAGGTAGGAACTTCTGTTCCAAGAATTTTGGACGATTTGTTCCTCTAGGTATGCCCGAATTTCGAAATTTGTGCTGCAAGTTCTTGTTTGGTTCATCGGTTATGGGAAGTGGTCAGAATTTAGGGAAAAGGTAGAAAGAAGAGAGTGAGGATGAATTCGAGATTGCTGAAGGTTTAGGTGAGAGAGGGTGTGAGGTGTAGCTAGGAGAGAGTGGAGAGGATTGAAGGAGAGGCGTGAGAGGGGCTGTTGGGTAGGCAAAGGGTTGAGGGGAACCCTAGGGGATTCCGTGTTTTGGTCAGGGCTGCGCAGTGGGTTAGGTGACGCAAGTAGGTGCGCCATAGGCTGGAGCGTGATTCGGCCAGGCGGGGGGGGTGCGCCATAGGCTGGAGTGTTGGGGTAAAGGCACTGGCCACCCTATGTAAATAGTACTTTATGTTGTACTTTAATGTAGGACACTTAAGTACACTAAGTACACATTTGTACTTAGATGTACTTAAGGGTTACTACCTTATCCATAATATATATATGTGTGTACTTGGGGAGGTACCACTCACTCATTGTGATTATCCCCACTATTGTGTGTGAGTGTGTCTCCTTCACTCCCTACTCCAAATCAATCTCCCTCACACTCTATCAACTGGTATCAGAGCCAACGGGCTCTCTCTCCCTCCGCCTCCACTCCCATCTCTCCCTAGCCTACTCCTTCCGTACGGACAGGTCCGTACGGCCGTACGTCGCCCGTACAGCCGTACGGACGGATCGCGCAAGGCAGGGCTGCAGGTCGCAGGCGGCGCAAGGCGAGGCTGCAAAGCTGCAAGGCAGCTGCAAGGCGCGGCGCAAGGCGGGCGCAAGGCGGGCTGCAAGGGCGCAAGGCGGGCGCAGGCTGCAAGGCGGCTGCAAGGCGGGCTGCAAGGGCGCAAGGCGTGGGCTGCAGGCCAGGGCTTCAAGGCGCGAGAGCGGGCTGCAAAGGCGCAGCTGCAAGGGCTTCAAGGCGCGAGAGCGGGCTGCAAAGGCGCAGCTGCAAGGGCTGCAAGGGTGCAAGCGCGCAGGCTGCAAGGTCGAGGGCGCGGGCGCCATACGGACACATCCGTACGGCCGTACGTCGTCCGTACAGCCGTACGGACGGGCGAGGCTGCAAAACTGCAAGTAAGCAGCAACAGAAGGCTTCGTCGACCCCCCCTCTCCTCTCTCCCCTTTTCTCTCGAAAACTGGAACATCCATCGAGGAAAATTTCTTCACTGTTCATCTGTTTTCCACGGGAAAACACCTCTTTCCCATTGGCATTTGAGCCAGGTGTTCTACTTGGGGCAGGGCTTTCACTCGCACTGAGGCTTAGCTTATGCCGCAAACAGTGTCGAGACAGGTCTATCACTTAGCCAGTGATTGTATGTCAGTGGTGGCACTGATTGTATGCATTGGACAGATCTGTACTTGATACATGCAGTGTATGCCTTGTTGGATGCACCTCAATGGATTTGCAGTCAGACGCCTTGTGAGCAGTAGCAGTTGATGCCATTTACTGTGTTAATGCATGGAATGTGCTGTCAATTCAAGGGGCTTTTGATGCTATTATGCTTGTGACAAATGCTTTAGCTTGTTGCTAAAAGTACAATCACTTTTGGTACAGATTTGGTCGATTTTGACCAAGTTTGACTTTCATCAAATTTGGGGCTTTTGTTGCCTGACCGGCAATCTGTCAAATGGGAGCACTCTACATGCATCAGACTATCTCGTGGAGCACTACTATGCTTTGAAAGTGCAAATTTGACTTACAATTTTTTTTTGATCAAAGGTCAATCTTTTAATTGGAGGTCAAATCTCTGATTTTCTTCATGCATTCAAAGGGCTTTTGAGCAATCTCACTTCCAAACTGTGAATTCAGTTGGGGGGGAAGTTTCTAAAGCATATGGAGGCCTAAAATCAGGGATCTTCATCCACAATCAGAGATTCACTGTTTTTTGACAGTCCGGGACTGTCACACAGCAAGTTTGACCAGATTTGACTGGCTATCTTTTAAGAAAACAGTTCTGGGATTTTTCTGGAGCACTTTGAAGCAGCTGTACCGCACTTTGAAGCAGCTGTACCAGCAGACCAGACAACAACAGCTTGCTGTACTGTTTCTGCAGCAAGTGGGAGAAAGACTTTCAGTTGGTTTTATGCCACTGAAACAGTACCAAGTTCATTTTCTGATCGTACTTCCGCTGCGGGGGAATTTTCTTGGAGTAACTAGTGCTTAATTGCATGACTACAGGGAGTCAAACTCTATTTTCTTTACCATGAGTTCCAGCAGCGACGTGTCGTCCTTGTTCCAGATAAAGAAGCTCGAAGGAGCTAAAAACTATGACATATGGAGGACACAGTGCTACAATGTGTTGATGCAGAAGGACCAGTACAAACCTATAAAGGAGAAGGGTGTTAAGCCCTCCAACATTACTGATGAGCAGTGGGAGAAGATGGACGGCTTGGCCAGGTCGACCATTATGCTTACAGTTGTTGATTCACTGGTTGTAGGCATCAGGGATGAACCTACTGCGTGGGAGATGTGGCAACGTCTTGAGGATACTTATGCCAAGAAAAGTGCCACGGGAAAAGCTTACTGGCTAAAAAAGCTTGTTGGTCTTCAAATGAAGGAGGGGACAGCTATGTCCACTCATATTATTGAGTTTAACAGCATATTCAGCCAGGTGATCAACCAGGGGTTGAAGCTCGATGATGAGCTGAAAGCTACACTCATCCTATGTTCTCTACCTGAGTCATGGGACACATTCAGGACTTCTACCAGCAACTCAAAAACCATTCTGGTATTTGCAGATGTGGAGAGTGCTCTTCTACAGGAAGAGATGAACAGAAAGAACAATGCTATTGGGAAGTCAAATGCTTTGAATGCACGCAGCAGGTCCAAAACACGTGGAAAAGACAAAGAAAGAGAGAGGAGCAAGTCCCGCTCTAAGAGTGATCTTGTATGCAACTATTGTGGCAAGAAGGGACATATTGAGAAAAAGTGTTTTAAAAAGAAGAATGACCAGAGAGCCAAAGAAGGCAAGGCTCAAGGCAAGTCTAAGGGCAAAGAAAAAGAGGAGCTGAATGTTACTTATGTTAGTGACAGTGACAGTGGACATGAGATATGTTTCACCTCTTCACTGGAGGCTCATACACTTCATGCTGGTGATGGATCAGATATGTTTTCCTGGATTATAGATTCAGGTGCTTCCTTTCATGTGACATCCTACAGAAATCTGTTTGTCAGATATGCAGGGGGGCAAAAGGGAGTGGTCTTTCTTGGTGATAACCATGCATGTTCTATCATTGGCATAGGTGATGTCAGGCTTGTGCTTGAAAATGGCCAGCAGTTAATGCTCAAAGGGATCAGGCATGTTCCTGAGGTGAAGAAGAACTTGATTTCCACAGGGTTGTTGGATGATGATGGTTATCATACCACCTTTGGTAATCAGAAATGGAAAATCAGCAAAGGGGCAATGGCTATTGCCAGGGGTCCTAAGGTTGATACTTTGTACTCACTTCATGCTGGACATTGTCCGCATTCTGATGTAAATGCCACCGAGCTGCCAAAGATTTCATTGTGGCATAGCCGGCTTGGCCATATGAGTATTAAGGGAATGGAGCAATTGGCTCACTTTGGTTACTTGCCGAGTCTAAAATATTCAGACTTGCAGAAATGTGAATTTTGTCTCTACGGTCGTCAAGTACAAATACCTCATAAGAGAAGGTCAAATCAGAAATTACAGCTCTTGGAGCTAGTACATACTGATGTGTGTGAGATGCCTACACTCTCTTTAGGAGGTTCAAAGTACATACTGTCATTCATAGATGACGCCACCCGCAAAGTGTGGGTTTACACTCTCAGAAAGAAGAGTGATACGTTCAAGGCTTTCACTAAGTTTGTTGCACTAGTTGAAAATGAGACAGGCAAAAAACTGAAAGCCTTACGATCTGACAATGGTGGAGAGTACTTGTCCAAAGAATTTCAAGAATTCTGTGAGGCAAAGGGTATCCAAAGGGTGTTGTCTGCACCATATGATCCTCCACAGAATGGTACAGCTGAAAAAATGTTCAGGACCATTCAAGAGAAAGTCAGATCCATGTTGTCACATGCTGCATTGCCCCACACATTTTGGGCTGAAGCTGTAAAGACAGCTGTGCACCTTATTAACAGGTCACCAAACAAGAGACTATGTGGTGGTGTGCCTGAACAAGCATGGACGGGCAAGCCTCCGTCTTACAAACACCTACGGGTCTTTGGTTGTGTCGCGTATGTGCATGTACGCAGGGAGGACCGAACTAAACTGGATCCAAAGTCTCTTAAATGCATATTCCTAGGTTACGGTGACAAAGGTGAGATGGGCTACAGGATTTGGGATCCCAAGAACAGAAAACTTATACGCAGCAATGATGTCGTGTTTGATGAAACCATCATGTTCAAGGAACCTGTTGTACAGCAGGAACCTTTAAAAGTAACTATTGATGATGACAGGCATCATGGGCAACACAGACAGGCTGTAAATCAGCCACAACAGCAGCATAATCAGCCATTAAATGATGCTGCAGCAGATCCTAATGGACAGCCAGTTATGGCAGAAAACATCCCAATGGATGAGTCACAGTTAGGTGATCTTCCTGACATGCAAATGCAGCCAGGAATCATGGAACAGCCACCTTATCTGGGTGATGAACAGGCTGGACAGCCAGCTCAAGATGATGGTCTTTGGGTTAGAAGGTCAACCAGACAGACGCGGCAGCCAGAAAGATTTGTTCCAGGCATTGATTATTTGATGCTCACTGATTGTGGAGAGCCTTCATGCTACAGAGAGGCTAGGCAGAGGGCAGACAAGGTTCAATGGGATCTTGCTATGAAGTCTGAAATGGACAGTCTTCA
This sequence comes from Dipteris shenzhenensis, assembly GCF_047967505.1. NCBI lineage: Eukaryota > Viridiplantae > Streptophyta > Polypodiopsida > Gleicheniales > Dipteridaceae > Dipteris > Dipteris shenzhenensis. Next base: position 52,740,644 of record NC_141601.1, read on the forward strand.
CAAGAATGGCACTTGGGAATTGGTACCCTTGCCTACTGGTAAGAAGGTACTGCCATGCAAATGGGTTTATAGACTTAAAGTCACACCTGGTGAAAAGCCAAGGCATAAAGCCAGACTGGTTGCCAAAGGGTTCAAGCAGGAATATGGTGTTGACTTTGAGGAGATATTCTCTCCCGTTGTCAAGATGACAACACTCAGAACTGTATTAGCATTGGTTGCACATGCAGATATGGATTTGGTCCAAATGGATGTCAAAACAGCATTTCTTCATGGTGATTTACATGAGGAAATTTTTATGCAGCAGCCAGAGGGTTTTACAGTGAAGGGCAAAGAGAAGCTTGTATGCAGACTGAAGAAAAGTCTTTATGGTCTAAAACAGGCACCCAGGGAATGGTATCATAAGTTTGATACATTCATGCGAACCCAGGGTTACAGGAGAAGTGACATTGATCACTGCTTATATACCAAGAAAGCTTCAGATGGCAGTTTACTTATCCTCATTTTGTATGTGGATGACATGTTAATTGCTGGAAAATCTCATAAGGAGATGAATGCCTTGAAAAAGAGATTGCACCAAACCTTTGATATGAAGGATCTTGGTGATGCCAACCATATATTGGGTATGCGCATACTTCGGGATAGGGAAAAGCAGTTGCTATACTTGTCTCAGAAGGAATACATTGGCAAGGTCTTGCAGAGATTTCACATGGAGGGGGGGAAGAGTATTGGTACTCCATTACCTCCTTATGTGAAAATCAGTGCTTTGGACAGCCCTCAGACAGATGCTCAGAGAGCTGAGATGTCAAAGATTCCGTATGCATCAGCGTGTGGCAGTCTCATGTATGCTATGGTTGCAACCAGGCCCGATATTGCGTTTGCAGTGGGAGTGGTTAGCAGATACATGGCTAAACCTGGCAAGAAGCATTGGAATGCAGTGAAAGGTGTCATGAGATACCTAAAGGGTACACAGGACTTGTGTATATGTTTCGGCAGTCAAGATGCCAAAGTGCAGGGTTATACAGACTCTGATTATGCCGGTCACCCTGATACCCGGAAGTCTACTACCGGCTATGTTTTCACTTTCACTGGAGGTGCAGTGTCGTGGGTATCTAGAATGCAGCAATGCGTTGCATTGTCTACCACAGAAGCAGAATACATTGCAGCCACTGAGGCATGCAAGGAGGCTATATGGCTATCTCGGTTAGTGGCAGATTTGGGTTATCCATTGGAGATTCCATTGTTGCATTGTGACAGTCAGAGTGCCATACAGTTGGCACGTAATCCTGTCTTTCATGCAAAGACGAAGCACATAGATGTGAAATATCACTTTATCAGGGAAGTGCTTGAAAACAAGCAAATTAAGCTTGTTAAGGTGCATACAGATGACAATCCGGCAGATCTGTTAACCAAAGGGTTAGCTGCAGAGAGGTTTGCACACTGCAGATCTCTTATGGGTATTGGTTGAGGCCAATATTCTTTCTCTCCTTGAGGGCACACTGCCTTTAAGTGGGAGGTTGTTGGGGTAAAGGCACTGGCCACCCTATGTAAATAGTACTTTATGTTATACTTTAATGTAGGACACTTAAGTACACTAAGTACACATTTGTACTTAGATGTACTTAAGGGTTACTACCTTATCCATAATATATATATGTGTGTACTTGGGGAGGTACCACTCACTCATTGTGATTATCCCCACTATTGTGTGTGAGTGTGTCTCCTTCACTCCCTACTCCAAATCAATCTCCCTCACACTCTATCACTGGAGCAGGGTGCGGCCAAGCTGCTCGAGGAGGCTGATGCGAGAAAAAGCACCACCCTCCAAGTTGGGAGGGTGGGGCGAGAAAAGCATCGACCCTCCAAGTTTGGGAGGGTGTGCATGCTAAAAAAAGCATCAACCCTCCAAGTTTGGGAGGGTGGGCTTTTCTAGAAAGCATAGCTTCCTTGGAATAGCTGCACCGTCTCCTTTATAGCCTGGCGAGATCCCAAGCTCAGCCACAGCTTATGCTAGTGTGCACAAGAAGATCCCTCTACACCTCTAGCGGATTTTCGTCACCTAGGTACGGTTCGCAGCAAATTACCGTACGGTACAGCCAGCAGCGGAACCAGCAGGGGGAGTCTCCGAGTTCACCTACTCGAGCTGATCATCAGCTTTGTACCCCTTCTTCTCGGCCAGCTTCTCTTCTTCCGTCACCTCCTCTTGGAACGGTTTTTCTCTCTGCTCCACTCTCCTTCAAGCTTCGATTCCACCAGTCACTTCTCTCAGTTCACTACTCTTTTCAGATCAGATTTCAGACATGGCTGATTCTATAAATCCTGAGTTTGCAATGGGTGACCAGGATTTGGACTACCCTGCGGAGGAAGACCAGGGTCTCTACAACGATCTGATTACGAAGAAAGCCTTCAGTGAATTCACCACTGCTCTTGATGGAAAGTTTGAGCAAGTTAATGCGAATCAAACGGGGTTGACACAGCAACTCCAAGGGATTCAAACTACCCTTACATTTCTGACTAGCACTGTTCAGGCACTCACACATGTGGATGCCATGGCTTCAGTGTTAGGTCCGAACATCACTCCAGATCCTTTTCCCGGAGATCAGAAGTCTCGTACCAAGGAGGTTGTTGACACTTGGTTGCACAAGTGGCAAGTACACTTCCAATTTCACCCGTACCCAGATGACAAGAAAATACAGCTTGCAGCCGGGTTCATGTCAGGAAAGGCTTTATTATAATGGAAGGAACTCCAACCCAAGCCTGCAACATGGATAGATTTCGAAGGGGTCTTCAAGAAAGAGTTTCTGAAGACGGAGGAAGATTATGATATCGTAGGCAAGCTCAAAGCCCTCGATATGTCCAAGCTGAACTTGACTTTTGAGGTTTATCTTCAGAGGTTTCGGGATTTGCAGACCAGAGCTACAAAGATGGATCCGGTAACCTTGTTAGGTTTCTTTGTGGATGGTTTGCCTGACTCGTACAAGTTGCAAATCAAGAACAACAAGTGTACCACGTTGCAAGAGGCCATGAATTACGCGCGTATTTATGATGATACCATGGCCAGTGCAAACGGAACCACAGTTTCCGACACAAGTGGGAAGAACAAACGGAAGTTCTTCCAGTCTACCACTGGTACCGGGGAGACGAAGTCTATAGACAACGCCTCCAAGAAACACTTGACTCAGGCGAAGAATGGTCGTGCCCGTTTCCTTCGTACCTTGAAGCTAAAGAAGGAAGGACGTTGCTTCTTCTGCGAGGAGCGGGGCCACACTAAGAATGATTATCCTAAGCGCAAGAACCAAAAGCAAGCGCTGGGACCGAAGCTCCAGGCACGTCCAGGTACCAAAGCCAAGGGAGCAAACCAAGTTTCGATGACAGGTATTTCTGTAAATGTCATTACCTGCTCACTTTCTTGTAATTGCACTTTTAATACTTCGTTATTCGGTTCCCATGATCTTTTCCGAGTTTATGGAGAAGTTAGGGACCAAAGAGTTCACATTCTCTTTGACCCGGGCAGCTCTCACAACTTTGTTAATTAAAAACTTGTGCAGAAGATGGGGCTGTCCACGATACCTAGCGATCACACCTATGAGGTGCAGCTTCCAGCTGGGAAGCAGTTTTGGGATCGCAAGATTGAAGCGCTTTCTATCCGGATTCAATAATACACAGGGGCTCTTACGTGCTATGTTATGCACTTGGAGGACTAATGCTTCCCGTAACCAAGGACATCCCAATAAGATTTGATAGGATTTTTTGGGGAGATCCAAGATTGTGAATTGAAGGGAAAAGCGGACTGCACTGATCTTTGTGGACACGCCATTCACTATTCCCAAGGGTTTAGCCATCACTATCCCCAAGGGTATAGCCCTGAATCATCGGCAAGGCATATGTTGAAATTAGCCTTTTGCATTGGTGGGAGACCCCATTCTTCGTAGAGCTCCTTTGATAGGACATTGACACCTGCTCCACCATCCACTATGGCTTGGACTTCATTATATGCCTTGTGGATCAAAGGCATAGTAATGTTGCATATGTCATCTCTCTCACCCATCCACACAAGGAGGGGGATTTGCAAGTTCAATCCATCCTTCGAAACTCTCCCAGAGATTGGGACACTTCCGTAGGAGGATTCCGATGGGAATTGACATAGGGCAACTCAGGATGCTAGAGAGTGCAGCTCCTTCAAGTTGACATGGTGGTACATTCTGTTGTGGAGTCTATTGTTGGAACAAAGGCTCGAGTACAGTATCAATACTTTGTGGGGCCAAGTCATGGATTGGTCATGTTTCAAACTTACGAAATGCGTTTTTGGTCACTTTGGAAGCCACCCATACTTTTTTGGCCATTGGAGATACCATCAAGAAGATGAGGGAGCATTCCCGTGGATTTTATAGTTTATTTGCCACAGACACAAGGGGGATATGAATCTATCCTTACCGCCTCACCAAGATGGCTTACTATATTCCGACAAAGAGTTAATAAGTGCCCCGTAGATAGCATATTTATTTTTGAAGTAACATATTTTGTCCACATAGATCACAAAAATCCGTAATATGAATACAAGGTACTGGTCATTTTTGAACTACTGAGTTCAATGCACTGAGGAGTAAGTTGGGAATGAGTAATGGGGGACCATCTTGAAATAGATGGTCAGACAGAGAGAGTCAACCAAACTCTTTAAGATATTAGGAGCATATGTTTCATTATGGTAAAGTTCTGGAACAAGTGGTTGCCATTGTTAGAGTTTACCTATAATGATAGAAAACTATTTATGAATTTAGGCCAACTAATCCAACCAAGGTTGGAGTTCCATAAAAAGTACATAGTGCCACTGATTATATATATACCTAGATGAATCCACGAACATTCCCAAACTCATCCACTGATTATATAATCCTTATGCCGAATATGTTAGAACTTGCTATAAGACATCCATCAAGCCATGGACACGGCTAAGACCTACACAGATGAGAGTACAACTTTTAGAAAATTGATGAAGAAGAGAGTTTTGTTTTTTCTCAAGATTACTTTGCATGCTAAGTTCTTAGCTACAGGACAATGCATTAAGCTATCACCCCAATATTATGGGCTGTGGCTAGTTCTAAAAAGAATAGGTAAGGTTGGCTATCAGTTAGAATTGCCACAGGGTTGTAAGGTGCATCCAGTATTTCATGTGTGTTTTTTTTTAACAATTTTTACAGCCAACAAAATTACTAATTGATGGAATTGTTATGTTGCAAGAACTAGAGGAAAATGCAAGACACAAGCCAGCAAGAACCATAGACTAGGAAGAAATGAATTTCCGAACCGGAAAATATCTAGGGTGCTGTTGCTTGGCATGGACTTCCTCTATTGAAGCTGCCTCAAATTTCTTTACCAAATACAAAGAGCATTCCAAGATTTTATCATCAATTGATTCCTGAAGAGAGAAGGAATGTTGCATTCCGGTTAAAAATGGCATGACCTCGGGCAGATAGTCCTTAAAGAGATCATTTAGTAGTTTGTCATAACCAAATGTATACAAAGTTGTACATAGCAGTTTGCTTTGATATATATGGTGGTGGTGTGGTTTATTGTTCGTTATGGAATTCAAATAGACTAAATGATCAAGCTAAGCATGTTAAGGTCCTGGTGAGGACTAGAGCACCCTATGGGTTCTACATATAAAGAAAGTTCTTGGAGACAAATAAAACAATACTGAAGACTAATGATGGCTGAAGAAGAAATATATATCACCAAAGGAACTCAATACAAGAGAAGGTATGAGAGAGAAGCTTTGGAGGGAGCAAACATCAGTCCTCCAGGGAAGGCAACTGTAGTGGACTTCTGCACTAGCTCCACAAGTTGTAACTAAAGAATGACAAGCATTGCCTTATTGCAAGTGTAACATGAAAGCATGCACCCAATGATGGATCCACATCAACCTTGCACCTTCCTAAGGAATTGGTTTAACTCATGCAATGTCCCCACCATATTCAAGTATTGTTTATGATATACACATGATGCTCTAAGGCTCCATGTTTCTTAGCTCTATAGCATAGGAGATAATGTAGCCTTAAATCGAGATGAAAGATTGGGATAGCATGCATTGGGATAGGAAGTGAGCTATTAAAAGCTTGTTTTAGGCACATACTCTTGGTCGTGGAGGGACACGTGGCCTCCCTTGGCACAATATACATGTGCAAAGCACAAGAGAAAGTGTGAGTATTAGGGAAGAGAGTTGGTGTCTCTTGGTCTTTACTCGTGAGACGTTCTTTTAGAAGCTCCATGTGGAGATGCCTCTTGGTTTTGGAGGGGATAAAGAAAGGTTCTTGCTTGGGCATAGATGAAAAGATAAGTTAAGGGTTAAATTCTTATGAAAGGTTAGGATAAGTAGGGGGGGGAAAGATGGAGAGAGACTCCACTATTGAGTAGAAACGAAAGGGGTTTCTTTCCACAGCTTCTTGCGTTTTGTTGAAACACTCTGAAGGAGCACTCTAGGAGGGCATACCCACATAGCCATGGCTAGCGATTCAAGCTCCCTCGATTCTATCACAAAAGCTCGAGCTGAGCTTTCTAACCTCATCGACGAGAAAAAATGCGCTCCTCTACTCCTCCGCCTTGCGTCATTCCTTGCTCTTCATCATCTCCATTCTTCTCTCTATTGTCTGCATACCTTGATTGCCTTCCATATTCTTCTCTACAGCTGCAACCTTTCACCGCTGATTATATCAGTCTTCTTTGGTTGATGTTGTTCTTTGACCCGATCCAACACAGATGGCACGACGCCGGTACTTATGATGCTAAGGACAGCAAACTGATGCAAGGGTTGCTGCAGATCTGGAAAAAAAAGAACAGTAGATGGAGCAGAAGTTGGGGACAGATCTGAAGCAGAAATAGAGGCAGATATGGAGCTGGAAGGAGAGACAGATCTAGAGCAGGAAGAAGGCAGATCTGGAGCTGGAAGGAGGAACAGATCTGGAGCTGGAAGGAGGCAGGAAGGACTCCAAAAAGGAGGCAGGAAGGAGAGGCAGAAGAGGAGGCAGCCAGGAGGCAGAAGAGGAGGCAGGAGCTCAGGGTGTGCAGGGACCTCAGGAGCACAAGTGATGGTGGAACACCTAGGCCCCCCCCCCCCTTTAAATAGGGAAGGGCCAGTCGGTCAACCAGCTGGTCAGCCAGCTGGTCCGCCCAGATCTGGCCGACCTGGCCAGTCTGTTCGGCCAGATTTTGACCGACCAGGTGAGTCTGGTCGGCCAGTTTTTGGTCGGCCAAAATGTGGCCAGTTTTGGCCTCCGATCCTGGGCTCTTCTGGGGCCTGTTTTTGACAGTGTTTTGGTTTTGATTTTCATCCTGATGGAGATTCACCTGTGGCTTTTTACCTGTATTTTATCGGACCTTTGCGCCAGTTTGGCCTTTGATTATCCTGTCCTCTAGAGTTGGAGATTGTCTGGCTTAACACCCCCTCTCAATGTCCAATGTAGAAGGGAGAAGCAAAGAGTTGTTCCAGGGGTGATCTATCTTCTTCATCAGCCCTTTTTTTTTTTTTTTTTAAATAAAAGAGGGTTTTCATGTTCTCATGCCGGCCTGTCCTCTTTTGTCAGGGTATACTTGTTCTTCGTCGGCACCGAACTTGAGATGTTGCTCAGCTTCTTCTGAGTTGAATAGAGGTCCTTGTTGACATATCGGAGAAAAACGTGGAGAAGTAGAAGCACGAGGTGTGCGGGTACCTGCTTCAAGTTCCTTCCATTTCTGGAATTCAGTAAATTCTCTCAAGAGTTTGGAGAGGTATTCATCACCTTCAATCCTTGCAGACTCTCTCTCAACATATGACGAGGGTGGTGGTTGAATAGAGGTCGATTCAGGCTGAGATCGCTTCGGGGAAGAAGGAGAAGGCATCTTCAGTTGATGATCTATCTTCCAAGCTTTCCAGGTCAAGGCTCAGGTGTCGATTGGCACACCTCGCTCTGATACTATATAAAGAAAGTTCTTGGAGACAAATAAAACAATACTGAAGACTAATGATAGCTGAAGAAGAAATATATATCACCAAAGGAACTCAATACAAGAGAAGGTATGAGAGAGAAGCTTTGGAGGGAGCAAACATCGGTCCTCCAGGGAAGGCAACTGTAGTGGACTTCTGCACTAGCTCCACAAGTTGGAACTGAACTAGATCTGAGACAGCAAACTGATGCAAGGGTTGCTGCAGATCTGGAATAAAAAGAACAGTAGATGGAGCAGAAGTTGGGGACAGATCTGAAGCAGAAATAGCGGCAGATCTGGAGCTCGAAGGAGGGACAGATCTGGAGCTGGAAGGAGGGACAGATCTGGAGCAGGAAGGAGGCAGATCTGGAGCTGGAAGGAGAGACAGATCTGGAGCAGGAAGGAGGCAGATCTGGAGCTGGAAGGAGGAACAGATCTGGAGCAGGAAGGAGGCAGGAAGGAGAGGCAGAAGAGGAGGCAGCCAGGAGGCAGAAGAGGAGGCAGGAGCTCAGGGTGTGCAGGGACCTCAGGAGCACAAGTGATGGTGGAGCACCTAGGCCCCCCCCCCTTTAAATAGGGAAGGGCCAGTCGGTCAACCAGCTGGTCGGCCCAGATCTGGCCGACCTGGCCAGTCTGGTCAGCCAGATTTTGACCGACCAGGTCAGTCTGGTCGGCCAGTTTTTGGTCGGCCAGAATGTGGCCAGTTTTGGCCTCCGATCCTGGGCTCTTCTGGGGCCTGTTTTTGACAGTGTTTTGGTTTTGATTTTCATCCTGATGGAGATTCACCTGTGGCTTTTTACCTGTATTTTATCGGACCTTTGCGCCAGTTTGGCCTTTGATTATCCTGTCCTCTAGAGTTGGAGATTGTCTGGCTTAACACCCCCTCTCAATGTCCAATGTAGAAGGGAGAAGCAAAGAGTTGTTCCAGGGGTGATCTATCTTCTTCATCAGCCCTTTTTTTTTTTTTTTTTAAATAAAAGAGGGTTTTCATGTTCTCATGCCGGCCTGTCCTCTTTTGTCAGGGTATACTTGTTCTTCGTCGGCACCGAACTTGAGATGTTGCTCAGCTTCTTCTGAGTTGAATAGAGGTCCTTGTTGACATATCGGAGAAAAACGTGGAGAAGTAGAAGCACGAGGTGTGCGGGTACCTGCTTCAAGTTCCTTCCATTTCTGGAATTCAGTAAATTCTCTCAAGAGTTTGGAGAGGTATTCATCACCTTCAATCCTTGCAGACTCTCTCTCAACATATGACGAGGGTGGTGGTTGAATAGAGGTCGATTCAGGCTGAGATCGCTTCGGGGAAGAAGGAGAAGGCATCTTCAGTTGATGATCTATCTTCCAAGCTTTCCAGGTCAAGGCTCAGGTGTCGATTGGCACACCTCGCTCTGATACTATATAAAGAAAGTTCTTGGAGACAAATAAAACAATACTGAAGACTAATGATAGCTGAAGAAGAAATATATATCACCAAAGGAACTCAATACAAGAGAAGGTATGAGAGAGAAGCTTTGGAGGGAGCAAACATCGGTCCTCCAGGGAAGGCAACTGTAGTGGACTTCTGCACTAGCTCCACAAGTTGGAACTGAACTAGATCTGAGACAGCAAACTGATGCAAGGGTTGCTGCAGATCTGGAATAAAAAGAACAGTAGATGGAGCAGAAGTTGGGGACAGATCTGAAGCAGAAATAGCGGCAGATCTGGAGCTCGAAGGAGGGACAGATCTGGAGCTGGAAGGAGGGACAGATCTGGAGCAGGAAGGAGGCAGATCTGGAGCTGGAAGGAGAGACAGATCTGGAGCAGGAAGGAGGCAGATCTGGAGCTGGAAGGAGGAACAGATCTGGAGCAGGAAGGAGGCAGGAAGGAGAGGCAGAAGAGGAGGCAGCCAGGAGGCAGAAGAGGAGGCAGGAGCTCAGGGTGTGCAGGGACCTCAGGAGCACAAGTGATGGTGGAGCACCTAGGCCCCCCCCCCTTTAAATAGGGAAGGGCCAGTCGGTCAACCAGCTGGTCGGCCAGCTGGTCGGCCCAGATCTGGCCGACCTGGCCAGTCTGGTCAGCCAGATTTTGACCGACCAGGTCAGTCTGGTCGGCCAGTTTTTGGTCGGCCAGAATGTGGCCAGTTTTGGCCTCCGATCCTGGGCTCTTCTGGGGCCTGTTTTTGACAGTGTTTTGGTTTTGATTTTCATCCTGACGGAGATTCACCTGTGGCTTTTTACCTGTATTTTATCGGACCTTTGCGCCAGTTTGGCCTTTGATTATCCTGTCCTCTAGAGTTGGAGATTGCCTGGCTTAACACTACATGCATAGGGGCCAACGGGTGGAAGTGCCTACTAATGCATGGACACTTTGGCAAGATGCCAAGTTTGTTTGGGAGTCTCTAGGGTCTAGGGGCTCTTACTTCGAATTAAAATAGAGAGAGAATTCCTCTGAGATCATCAGTGAGAGGTTTGGGTTGATGGAGAGGATTCTTGCGGTCCCTATAATAGGTCGTAGCTGCTATTAGTTTTGTATCATCTAGACTTCATGCAACCACTGCATCTGCTACAAGTGGCTTTCTTCTATTTTCAAAAATGCTACACGTAGCCTTCAAACACGCTCCCAGTCAAACATTGCTAACCACCCTCCCCAAGCTGAAACCCTCATCACCCTCACTTTAATTTCCAGATTTTCACTACACTCATCCAAGTGATAAGAATCGGAATTAGCCATACCACATTAGATAGCTGAAAACATGTAAACATTCCCATGCCTATCGTTAACATATAGATGCTAGTGGGGTTGTAGAAATTTAGTTTCCCAATAGAGGACTACCATACAGATCTTGGATCCCTCCTAAGAAAACCAACAGATTATCAAAAAAGCATAGAAACTACAAATAGCAACATTCAACACCAAAGGCCGCGTCGAATTTTTCAGCATTCTATTCTTCCATATGCATGTAAATCCGTGCCTCTGCACTAAACACATGGTGCTAAAACCCAAGCTTACATGAAGAAGTGGTAACTACAAATAAAAATGTTATAACACAGCATGTGTCTGCTTCTGAAAAACCCAAGAAAGAAAAAATTGAAATCATTCAGCCCTGGACTTGATAGGGGACATAAACCTGTACCTGCTGCAAGTGGCACCATAGAGCAATGCATCTTTTCTGCACAAAGATGCGCTGCAGACTGCAAAAGTAGATAGACAACATGAGGTATCAGAAAGCTCCTCATTGATGCGAAAGAGACCAACTAAGTCCAAAAAAGACAAAGCTAGGAAAGAAGTGGGTAGCGGCTGGAGAAAAATTGGAGCTGAGACAGGGGGCAGGGAACGTCAAGTAGGCCACATGTGGCACACGTACAGAATAAGGATCGATATTTATTGCAGGAACATGGGGACACTAGCTAATGTAAACCAATGTCACTAGGCTTCTAGCACCCTGTCAGCGCTAGCCTCTCTTCCAGTTTTCGGGAGGTCTATTCATAATAACTTCATGGACCTGTCTTTTATCATCTCATGCTTATACGTAGAAGCTATAACAATTTCAGCGCAATTAAAAAGCTTTGACTTAGGTTAAAAAGGGAAACGGTCAAATGCTGAGTTTAAGACAACTCAACTACTTTGCAACTTAAAACGTTGTCTCCCTGCAAAGCGCTTACAACCTTACACAACCAAGCTGAAGCAAAAGGTTCTTTTTCTTCTGGTACTCTGCCTTCAAACGACAGTTTCCCTCAGTCTCCAGTCTCCTTCTCAGATGCACGTGAAGACTCTTGTAGGCCCCACCTGATCATCCTTTCCTTCTACTCGTCTTTTCAATTCTTCATTTTTACTCTTGTAACTCTGCAACCTCTCCTTGGTTAGCATTAACTTCAAGCAAAGCAACTCTCTCAAGTTGCAGTCGCCAAACGTCCTCCTCCGATCTATTTGTACAATCAAGCTGGAGTAAAAACTCGTTCTTTTTTATCAGATTCTCTGAAGCTTTTCTTACAGCTGTTTCGGTTCTCACGGCATCATAATCAGCTCACGTTTAACCAATTCTTTGTTAGAGAAGGGTTCAAACTCTCCACAGATTGAAAGTGCTCCTGCAAAATTTGTATTGCCATGGTTTCTGTATTTTCAATGGCAAATGTCCCAACTCTAGCATCCGGCTCACTTGCGCGCTAACTCCTTTCTTAAGTTTTCATGCCATCGGATTGATTGCAGTACAGGCAAAATGAACAAAAAGAACCACCTTGTAGAGTAGTCTACCAGTAGACTGTGTCCAATCACTGTGTTATTGGACGATCTTGCAATGTCACAGTGTGTAAAGGCATTACACATTGGACGGTTGTCTAGAGGAGCTGATTGTGATGAGGAACCTTGGAACTGAGAAGAAGCCTCTATGGGTGCAACGATTTGGCCCCGCTCGAAGAGGGCTATCTTCTCGAGAGACCTCAAACCTCTCGAACATACTAATGGCCCCCCTAATGGACAGTACTATCGACAGCACCCTTTTCCTTGGAAGCACCCATTTCCGTTCCAAGGTTCAAGGTCGCAGCTATCACAACTCGTGACTGAACCCACCAGCAAGAGCAGTCCAAGGCAGGACGAAGGGAGGATACGGCAGCGAATGTGTGGACGCAAGGGGAGGTCGACGTCACAGTGGTCTTTTGACGGAATGATAGAAATATGCTAAACTATTTACGATGAGAAGCTATTTCCAGTTTCGAATAGAAATTTGTGGGGATAAGTTCACAGAAGTCCACCTTCACGATTAACGCGGCAAGGCAAGGAGCGCAGGCGGACTAAGTTTAATCTCTAATGGATGTTGCATTCATAGAAAGAGATGGTCTTCAGTAAAACGCCAAATTTTTAACAGGAAGAGATGAAGCAGCTGTGAATGGAAATTCTACGACGATGGGACTAGCATTTTGCAGTGACGCCATGTCAATGGAGACGCCTACAAGCAAGGCAATGGACCAGTGGTGGGCAAGAAAGGCGAGGAAGGAAAGGAATAGGAACAAACCGACGGGAGAGGCTCACCGGGAAGGGGGTGCGAGTGGACTTAGTATTTTGGTGGAGAGAGTGGACTAGTAGTGTTCGTGGAGAGGAAGAGGGGATGAGGCTCTAGTGAGTGTGAGTAGAAGCATACTTATATTATAAAACATTCATTTACATCCATGCAATTTTATTTTATTTTTTTTAAGAGAGTGAGTAGAAGCAAGAGAAGGCTTAAGATGCAATAAATGCATCTTGACCTTGGGCGGGCAATCTTGCCCGTTTAGGCATGCCCACGGACAGGAGCAAAGCAAGAGGTGACCGTGGGCGGGCAATCTTGCGCGTTTAGGCTTGCCCACTGATAGGAGCAAAGCAAGAGGTGAATGAAGTCTTTCAATGCGATGGCACTAAAGCTTAAGAATTAAAAAGGAGTTAGTGCACAAGGGAGCAGAATTATAAGTAATGATCTCTCACTATGCACTTCCTATAAAAAATTTGGTAGAGTCTCCCCTCAAAAATTGCAACTATCCATTGCACAAATCTTTGTGCATAAACTTTCATAGAATATCCACAAAGCTTTGCAAAATCCCAATGCATTGATCAAAGCACTAACATGTTTCTAAAATAGACCAAATGCAATGCCAAATAGAGCAATCTTTGCTCACACAACCAACAAGGCATACAAGTGCTTGTACCTAGGTAATCCAAGCACTTAAACCTTATCAGAAACAATATAAAATTTGTGTTTTTTTTGCTTTTTTCACTGCATTTTGAACATTCAATTCATCATTAGCATCTCTATGCACTAGTTTGCATATATTGTTAGGAATCCCATTAGTTCTTCTTGTGGAAAGGTGAGGGAAAGGTTGTGGGTGCTGCTACTAGAACAGCTCACTAGTGAATAGTCACTCAACGAGGTCAAACTTTAGATACTGCTTTTTCTAAGATATATGGTGCAAGGAAAACTCCACCAGCAACCACCAGTCCTATAACAATTGTGTGCTAGCTGCTAGTTTACTTCATGTTGCTGTCTGCTAATTATAATGTTACTAGAGTTGCTCACTATTTTGTTGATACTCCATCCGTTTAGTACATTGAGCTATTGCTACCACTTATGTGCCTTGCTACGGCTATTTGCTAATTGCCTTTTGCTTTGGAGCTACTTTAGAGATGTTGCTAATCTCCTCTTGCCTGTCGCTATCTGGCCATAATCATTGTCACTACATCCACCATGCCAAGAACTAGCTTATTTCTTAGTGTACTTTGTGTTGTTATTTTCTTTCTAGAATAAGAAATCAAAGCAACAAAAATCAAATAAAATCACTAAGTACATCTTGCTCACTAGATGTCACTTGTGATAGACGATGCCATTACAACAAGCCATACTTTTGAGAATTAGGGCTGCACAGGTCTAGTCGAGAAATATAAATATTCTAACTTCCTCTTTTTTGTTTCTCCTAGTAACTTGGGAAATAGGTATCAAGTGCATTAGATAAATAATACAATCTCTTTAATGTTCACAAAAGCACTAACTAAGATGAAAAAATATTACACTTTGGTGTAAACATTGTGGTTGGCAAGGAGTATCAAACATGTGCTCCTAGAAGCTGCACATATTTGAGTCTACTAGACCTATGTGAGTGTCCCATTATGTCCCATGAGTTTCACATATGGCAATCTACTTCACATATGTGAGTGTCCTTGAATTAGCCCCTCCACATAGTATAGGGACTCCCCTTCAACGTCAACCCCATGGTTTTCATTGGTCATAGCATCCAAGCTTAGATTACACAAGGTCTCCCACATGAACCGCTCCAATCTATTTAGAAAACATCTTTCCTTCTTTCACTATATATTTTTGTTAGAAATATCTTGCTGCTCTACACTTGTTGCTCCATTTGATGGAGCCTTCATACCAACCATTTCTTGGTCTAAAGTGGCACATAGCTACAAAGAGTCCTATCCTCGTAAATGACCATGACACTCTTTGATAGTGTGTGGGGTAGCACATAGTTGAAGGGGTAAATGTCCAACCTACTTCATGCAATGTAGTTGAGCATTAGAACAACCCACTCATGTACTGTATACTCATGCTATGGGTATGCTCACACACACACACTGATGTAGTGTATGCTCTTGGCATTCATACACATAAACTATGCATGTAGACTTAGCATTGTTATGTCCATCTATTAAGAGATACAATGTGAGGGAGCCTCCTCTATTGCATGCCATGACACACGTGAAGTAATGGGATGATATTCAATCAAATGTGCCCTCCATTTTGCTTGTTTCTTTGAGCTACATCATGTTGTTTGGTAAAAGCATTGAGGACAGTAGATTGTAACCAAAACTTCATGATGGATTTTTCACTACTCTAAAGGCAAATTGCATAGGAACTTTGGCCTATCACATGGTGGATTCAAGATTTCCCAAATGATTATTCAAGGTCATACGTGCATAGAGGATTGAAAAATGCCAATGACAATTGATAACTGAACAGATTCTCCATCTTAATGCAAACTATGGTTTCTTTGTAGAAATTATCCAAGTAACTAAAAAGAGAAGCTTACAGCTTAGAAGGACATTGTAACAACTAACAATAGAGCACAGATAGAAAAGAAGCAGAACCAAATGGAAATGAACCAAAACATCCCTAGTGAAGTTGAGGAGATTGAGAATCCAAGGTTTGCAAACATCAAAGAGAATAGCTTAAAGGAGAAAGTCTAAAATTTTTATTGAATGCCATGCATGTCACGTAAGAGATGAATATCATTGTGTGGGTGAATTGCCCAATTATTATTCCAAAAATATTTTATTTGAATTGCCACTAGTTGAAGTTAACATGAGTGAGACAGATGGTATACAACAAAAGTATGAACCACATGCCTAGTTCAGAACAAGTCCTACATCAATTTTGGCATTAATGAGAGTTGCAAGGGTTAGATTAAGTCACTTTGATGGATAGTTTCTATTCACAAAACCACTATGTGGCTACTATTTAAGGCATGATACATCAAATATTAAAGCATGTAGAGGTAGAATCCTAACTGTTCTAGACATTCGTGAACCTTAAGCTCATGATGGGAGCTTGGAATGCATGTATTGCTGAAAACCACTATGTGGCTACTATTTGAGGCATGATACAGCAAATATTAAAGCATGTAGAGGTAGAATCCTAATTGTTCTAGACATTCGTGAACCTCAAGCTCATGATGGGATCTTGGAATGCATGTATTGTACAAAACCACTATGTGGCTACTATTCGAGGCATGATACAACAAATATTAAAGCATGTAGAGGTAGAATCCTAACTGTTCCAGACATTGGTGAACCTCAAGCTCATGATGGGAGCTTGGAATGCATGTATTGCAAGGAGCATTCTTCTAATGCATGTTGTTAGGTAGCAATACATTATTGTGACCCAAAAGAAATTGGTTTTAAATGATTGGCCATGCATGTGGGATACCATAAACAACCTATTGGTGTAGTGGGAGAGTAGATAAGAATTGGTGAACATGTAAGAAAAGTGGTAACTAAAAAGGTGTGGAAAATGCCTAATGTTGGGCCAAGAAGATTAAAGCAGGGGTAGGCCAAGGAAATAATATCTAAGAATTTATTGTCTAACTTAAGGATTCAAAAACTATTTACTCAATGTCTAGGGAAATTTGGGAGGGCATTTTGCATCAACTACAATCATGAACAAACGTTAGAAGGTATATTTGCAATATGTGACTCTAATATGATGTCAATGACTTATGTAGTGGAAAACATTTATTGATGAGCTAAGACAATATTCTATCTTGAACTACTAGGAAACAAGCAACCATGGCATTGTCTATAGCAGAGGAGGAGTACATATCTCTTATATGGTGTGCCTGTGAAGCAATATGGCTTCAAAGGCTCTTGGAGGAACTTGGTGCAGTCTGGATGGTGCTACCACGATCTTGTGTGGTTACTTGGAAAAGAAACAAAAATATCAGGAGAGGTAAAATCACATGGACACCCTCTACCTTTTTGTACGACATCAAGTGGAGGAAGGAATTGTTTAGCTAGCTCACTATTTCTCCAAGGATCAGGTAATAGATTATTCACAAAAGCCTTGCCTTGTGAGAATTTTGAATAATTCAAATCATGGATATCTCTTTGTGACATATAGACCATCTGATGATGCAGGAGTGTCATCATCCATGTACATAACATTGGATATATCTTCATATATTGTATACATGGGTAGATGGTTAGGAGGATAGAAGAATATAAAAGGCATCCTAAGTCATAGTGTGAATAGTCCTTATAAACTTAAGGTCATAGTGTGAATAGTGCTTATGGACTTAGAATAGGAGTATAGAGGAATCTAGAAGGCATCCTAAGTCATAGTGTGGATAGTCCTTATGGACTTAGGGTAACCCACATTAGGGTTTAGTATATATTATATCATATTCATCTTTTTGGTATGGAAAGTGTTTATTTTGTTTAGCCAAAGGTCGATGTCTTCCCTCATCCTCATTGCTGCGTGTGGTGTGTTCACTTTAGCACAAGACATCAACAAACATACTTATAACCACTACAAGAGCCTAGAGGGATGCAGATACAAGAGATGCACAATAGAATAATCCGGTAGTTTGAGAGCATGGTGGAGAAACAATCATGTCCAAGCAATTGACATTCTATTCTTAGACCAATGGATGTCTTAGAGGGAGGAGACTATAGCTCCTAGGGGCGACATGAGGGGTTTAGGCAAGTAGCATACATTTGGGTATTAGTTCTATTTTTCTCTTGGATTGCAATGTTAATACATTAGCTTATTTGTAGGTTAGGTGATGGACTCTAAGGGACTTGCCAGCTCTCCCAAAACAAACTTGTTAGAATCCAAACATGGAAGATGGCTATCTTAGGTCTCTCCTCTATTTATTTGATGATGATGTCCTATTCCTTCCTCTTCATTTAGAAGATGTTGTCCATTTTTGAATTTTAAGTTTCCATAGTATTCATCATCTAGCTTGCTCATCTCATTAGAGAAATGACATCGTTGTGAGGTCTAGTCTTAACCAGCAACTTGTATACACAAGATGAAAACTATACGTAATATTAGCAAATAAAGGGTCGGTGATAGCCGTGTTGGAAGTATTGGTAGCTCCCTCATGGGGGGGTGGCTTAGTAAATCAAAGGTTTGAAAGGATGGCTCATGATTGGTGGTTATTGGCTAGCTTCTTTGCCTAGATTGGTCCACACAAATGAGATGCTATTGATTGGCTAGCTGAGGTGACTCCTAGTGCATGCATCATACACGGTAGTTCATAATGTGGCAGTGATTGTTCTAGCATGGCAGTGGTTTGTGATGGTTTCACTGGAGTGATGATAGTAGTAGACTCCTAAAAATCATCGAGAAGATGAAGGTCTCCCTCTCTTTGTCATGACTCTCCACAGCTAAGGGTCGATATTGTCACCTTGCTTTCTTAGCGAGTTCCAATCCTTAGTCTATAAGCAACAGCTTATGTGTTAGTCTTAGGGTCCAAGAGAAGGTCATCTTCTATTGTATTCTACAACAAGGCTAGTAGGCATGCGCAGAAGTCTATGTCTATGTCAGTCGAACATATAATATAGAAGGTTGTTCGCAATATATTTTCAAGGTGAAGAGCGTGGACTGTTTTGTGTTTTACTACAGTTTTTATTTCATGTTTACAAATTTGGGTAGCAAGCACATAGTTTGAATCATCAATTCCTGTAATTGGTATCAAAGCCATATGGTTGAGAAGACCTGCTGTTTGGCAAGGGTGTGTGAGATCTCAGTAAACAAAAGGCCCTGTAAGCTCATAATCTTGCTTTTGTAAGTGAAACTGTTCATGATGGGGTCTATGAAGAAAGAGAAACCTGAGGCGGCCATTGTAAAATTCAATGGACCAAATTTCTATAGTTGGTGATTATTGACCCAGTTGTGGTTCATGCATAAGAATCTCTGGAGTGTAGTATAAAGGATAGAAAAAAAACCTTAGAGCAGTGATCATGAGGCATAAAAGATACCGGCATGGGAACCAAAAAATGAATAAGCACTTGGTATGATGGGTCGAGCCCTCGGAGCAGAATTATTCCATCCCTTAGATACTTCAAGGATGGCTACAGAGAGTTGGGTGACACTTGAGACTTTATTCGGAGTTAAAATGAAACACTCTAAAGAATTATTAAAATAGGAACTGTTTGTTGTATGGATGGACGAGACAGAGAGCCTAGGACTCTTCTTCCTTAATAGAATGCAATGTTTGCTAAATCAATTACCAAGACATAGGATGATGACAAGATGGCTATTATCTTGAAGAGCTTGCCCTCCAGGAATGCATACATCGTTCAAATTTTACATTTGGATGAGGATACAAATTTTAAAGATAGTGTAACACTTTTGTTTTAATGAAGAAAAACCGGAGGATTCATTGATGCCAGATGGAGAGCATGCTTATACTGTGAAGGAAAATGGAAAGCCACCAATAAGCTTGCAAAAGATGATTCATGAAAGTGTTTCTATTGTGATAAACCTGGGCATATAGAACGATTTTGCATTACGAAGGAAAAAGATGAAGCAACCAAGAAGAGAGAGACAAGTACTGGTGTAACTGACAAGTCAACTTCAAGACCAAAATTGTTGGACTTCCAGATGCTGGTCCTCTCAATGAAGATTGGGCATTCTAGGACTTGGACACAGTTTCAGAATTGCTCTGGCATTTGATAAGTGTGCAGTTGTTTGATATGATCTCTATGGGTAGGTCATGTTTTGGTGTATTCAGGTTGTGGCTTAGTTTTTCTTCGATATTGATAATACAATTTCTGTCTGGATTTATTGCTAGTGTCGGCATCCCCATTCGATCATGGGGGGATTGTTGGTATTGCTAGCTCCCTCATGGGGGGGTGGCTCAGAAAATCAAAGGTTTGAAAGGATCGCTCGTGAGTGGTGGTTATTGTCTAGCTTCTTTACCTAGATTGGTCCACCATGCAAATGAGATGCTATTGATTGGCTGGTTGGGGCGACTCTTAATGCATGCACCATACATGGTGGTTCACAACGTGGCAGTGATTTTTCTAGCATGGCGGCGGTTCATGGTAGTTTCATTGGAGTGGTGATAGTAGTAGTGCCTCCTACAAATCATCGAGAAGATGAAGTCTCCCTCTCTTTGTCATGACTCTCACAGCCGAGGGTCGATATTGTCACCTTGCTTTCTTGGTGGGTTCCAATCCTTAGTCTATAAGCAGTTGCTCATGTACCCATCTTAAGGGAGCCATGAGAAGGTCGTCTTCTATTTTATTATGCAACAAGGCCAGTACGCATGCGCAAAATTATGTGTCAGTGTCAGCCGAGCTTATAATATAAAAGGTTGTTGGAATTGTGTCACTATATAATTTCAAGGTGAAGAGCGTGGACTATTCTTTGCTTTATTGTAGTTTTTATTTCATGTGAAAGTTCATATTTTTGTTTACAAACTTGCATAGCAAGCGCATAGTTTGAAGCATCAATCCCTACAAGCCAAAGGATTTACAAGGCTTGATATGAGAAAGTGCAAGAACCAATGTCAACATAGCTAGCTACTGACTTTACAATGGTGGCATATGAGTGTAATTATGCACAAACATATTGAAGTCACTACCAATTGACTCACCAAGTGTGTAACTGTCGCCCGCCAAGGTACTAATAGGGTATTAATTGTGTGAATGTGAGTACTGATAATAGAATGGGATATTAGTTGTGTGAAGTTGCATGGGATATTAGTTGTGTGAGTATTAACGGGTATAAGTTGCATGGAATGTGAGTACTAATAATAGAATCCGAAGGGATTGACACTCTTAAGAAGTATTTGGGATTTTTGAGAAAGGGCTCAAGTGGCTTGGTGAAGTTGATCTTCTAAGATATTGTAATCCTATGCCTAAACTACACGCCAATCAAGATAAATGCAGCAAAAAATTATAAGATATTCTATGTTGGGTTTGTAGAAGCTGCAAGTGACTAAGGAGTGATTACGATGAAGAGGTTTTAGTAAACCACTATAATGTGGGAATCCGAAATGGTGACAAGAGTGTAAAGCTTAAGTTGTTGAGCAAACTTTTTGTGTGCAGCTCTTTGAAATTTCTTTCAAATCAAAAGTTATGGTTATTTGAAGAATAGCCAAACTTTTGTCCAAAGGAGTGCCCAAAATGTGCAGATGGTGTTGACAGTGAGTGCATATGCTAAAGCTGAGGTATGCTTGTGAAACATAGTTACTGAGGTGGCAGCTGTTGTGCTAATGTGGCATGGAGTTGGTACACGATGACATGGTACTACCACATGTCGGCGATGATGATGTGGTAGGTAGTAAGGTGGTAATGTGCCACATGGAGATGATGATGCTGTAGGTGGGAGACATGGCAGTGCCATGTGGACCAAGTGATATGGTAGGTTGTGATGTGGCACTACAATGTGAAGCAAGTGATGTGGCAAGTAGGTAACATGGCACTACCATGGGGATGATAGGGTGAGGTGGCACACTAGCAATGTGTCAGGATGAGGATGGCCTGTGAGAGGGCTATCGTGGAGATTTTATGCAGGAGAGAGAAGGTCAACAAAAAGATGTGAGGGAGATGATCGACAATGAGGAGAGGAAGTTGTTGTTGTGGATGCATTTGGGATGATGGTTTGTGCCTCAGCTATACACTTTGGCATGCATCCCATTGCGTATGTGTTGGTTGGTATCGAGCCATGCTATTTGTGTAGTCGCTATTGTTTGTTGCATGGATTGCATTGGTTGTTTGCTAGTTTGAGTTCAACTTGTTGAAGTAGAACTTTGCCAAAACACAACACGTTGTCCTCTTATGCTATCACATAGGAAAAACTATTACTAAATAACCCAACCAAGTCTATAGCCCTATAGCTTTGAGGCAAGACGAAAGAAGAAAGTCCCTATGGATTTTGAGCAAGAGGAGAGAAGGATGTTAAGAATCTAATTGACAATTTATATTAATTTAAAAAATACCTTTTATAAAGTATTTGGTTGGTCCTAATAATAGCCACAATTAGCAAGCTAGTTGTCTTCAGTAATTGGTCTACAAGACTTTGCATCCAACAGATTCTAGGATCCATTG
Source organism: Dipteris shenzhenensis (assembly GCF_047967505.1). Taxonomy (NCBI): domain Eukaryota; kingdom Viridiplantae; phylum Streptophyta; class Polypodiopsida; order Gleicheniales; family Dipteridaceae; genus Dipteris; species Dipteris shenzhenensis. Next base: position 52,762,655 of record NC_141601.1, read on the forward strand.
AATATTGTAACAATCATATTATTTCACAAAAGCACAATGCATAAGAAGAATGAAATAATGTAATTCACAAAATCATAATGAATACTATGCTATCTCCTCATAGAAAAAGCCACTACTAGAGCAAGATGACTAGCTAGTCCTCAATTGGGATTTTAATTTGAGATAGTAGGAGAAGAAGAATGACATTGACTTCTATATCATTTTGAAAAACCCACAAAAAAAGTGAGGCTATATCACTAGCAAAGTAGGTGGCTCGTACTCACTATGTTTTGAAATTTGGAGTCACAAAAGAAAAAGTCTTGATATTTGTGAGCTTGTAAAAGCTAATCTTAATTCTTTTTGGAGAGAAGTTTCATATGGATCAACATTAAGGCCCGACTTGTAATACTAGGGCCATACCACTTTAAATGTAACATTTGCAATGGGATGCCTGCATTTTGCAGCATGTACCTTGAGTTTGTAATGCACACTTTATAACAATTATCTTACTTTAGTCACAAGGAAGAGGCTTCTTGAGCATGGAGTCTATACTCATTTAGAGGGCTCCCCAGTCGAATTTAAGGCTACGGAGGCCATAGGCTTAGTAAGTGAGACATGAAGGCAATCTGTGTTCCTATGGTAGGTGAGGCATGAAGGCAATTTGTGTTCCCATGATGTTGATCAATGAACCTCTTGGCTGTGCTATTGGGGTGAACCTGCTTTGTAGATCTCCATCAGAGATAGGACAACACTGTGCAAGGTTGTAGAAGGAGAGATTAGAAGCTAAAAATAATGCAAAGGAAGAAACAAAGAGCACTTGACATGCTAGAAGACCAGACATCCCAGTCTAGTGCTGGAATGCTGGGAGCTAGTGGTGTAATACCAGGCGAGAGGGCTCCCAGGGCGTCATGAAGACATAGGAATGTGTAAATGCCAGGCTAGTAGTGCTTTCCTAGCACTACTAGTTGATGCAAGGAAGTGATCTTAGATGACTTCGGATAAACGAAGGGCTCCCTTCCTCAAGGCATAATGAGTTAGCCACAAAGATCTCCTCAAATATTTATCTCCATAAAGGGATCTCATACTCACCCATGGCATCCTTTAGCTATACTTTGTGAGATTTGTAGGATCCTTGAGAAGAATTTAGACTCACTTTGAGAGCATTATTAGACAAAACCAAATCTTGCCATGGTTCACTTATCCCTTGCAGACCATCCCTACATATCCATGAACGAGGCCCACAGTTGATTGCTCTAAAAGATGAGTAACCACTTAGAACACAAACAGTCGCATTTAGCTTTCATGCCTTCCAAAACCCCCAACCATGATCAAGGAAATAGTGACTAGGTCCCAAGAGAAGGCATGCCATCAATTCCTCCACAATAAGTCCCTCATAAGAACATCTACCAACTTAAGGGTAATAGAATATACACAGCAAATGAAGACATTGTGTCCTTGGCAACAACAATTCTTCAAGTGAATGAAATTTTCTTTACCATCCCTTTATCAATTTATCTTTATTGTCTAGAAGCACGGGGAAGATTCCATATGTTATCCTCAGTACCATCAGCATGTTGGTATTATTGTTTGCAAAGAATTGTGAGCAAAAGGAGGAACCATCAGGTAAAGGAAGCCTAGGGCGCCAACTCCCTTTAGTAAGAACACCTATCAAAATCTTGAATACGAGATGAATTCAATAATATGCCATGAGTAGAAATTATTCAAATTAACACTGTTGTGTTCTATACTAAAAGAGCTTCAAATATGTCTTAAAACCTTGAAATTTGGGTAACACATGAAAAAGTTACATTAATTTGAAAGGAGATGGGTTTTCATATTTTAGTGTTATTTTTGTTCTACCCCCCCTCATCCAAAAGACCTCCTTCCCTTGGGCCTCACATATTACGAAAAATATGTACAATTCTTAAAATCTGGATGCGTTAATTTTACGAGCAAAAACCTATGAGCAGGTTTATACGAGCGTGTTTTTCAAGAGATTTTAAAAATATTATTTCTTTAGGAAACATGGTTTTTACACTTTTATTTTCATTAGAACTAGATCCCTTTATCATAAAATTATACAGACTAGTCACTCATTCACTTTTACATAACATAAATCTTCTTATTCATAGACATCCCTTTGTACCCTTGTTATTACCTTTAAAAAGTATTGAAAAATAATTCATTTAAGAAACATCCCTCATAATCACTCTCAATATAATAATATTATACATAAATAATTATTTATTAAACACATTTATATCATATGGCAATATCTTTCAAGTGTTTTTATAGTATTAATAACAAGATATTTATGGACATGTTTCTACAGAAGTTTAAATTACTGTAAATAAGTATTAACTTGGGCTTATATATCACTCTCATAAAATACATGTAATATTTAATACTATATATGCAAGGTTTTCCAAAATATAACCCCATAGATGTGCTCAAATGGGGTTTTCCAATCAATTTGAGTGGCTGAATGACTATATTTGGACATTGGATGTGAAAGTTATGTCACTTTTAAAAGTGATGTCCAAGATAGTTTCACCAGCGAAACTACCTTGAAAGACCTTGTTCAAAGGGGTTTCGCTGGCGAAACTACCTTGACGGCTTGCTTTAATGAGTTTTCTTTGGAGAAACCCCTTCATGAAGATAGGTTGAGAGAGGTTTTTCAATGTCACCCCCTATTAAGTAAAAAGTTGTAAGAAGGATCATAAGGAAATTTTCATAGAGAAGTCTACTCTACATGTGGGTTTCTTCAAAAGCCATCCCATTATATTCTCACCATTCCCAAAGCTTCACATAAATATTCATGTATAAAATAGGCATTCCTTTAATACTTTTCATATTTCTAAGTAAAACTATGTTTTCTTCTGCTCCATTTTTGTCATATTTTTGCATAGTTGGAAGCTTTTTTTTTCCTTCGCTCGGACGCTCGGAAGATTTCGCTCAGAAAATGCTCGTCCCCTTAAAATCTTGCATACTTTTCAAGGTACATACCTTATATTTTGTGGGAGGGGGGACATGAAATTTTCATATTTTTCCCTTCCATATTTGAAAATTTTAAAGGAAATCCATGCATATTATATGGACCTTGTCCCCCCATACCCTGGATTTTGGATGAGGGTAGTAACATATTACATACTGAGTTGGCGCCCTAGGAAAGGAAGCCCTTTGATAATACCCAAATTTTGAAAGTGATCTAGTTGACATAGAAGGGTTTTTGTAGCTATCGAGAATAGTACGGGAGCCAATGGGCACCCTTGTTGAATTGATATTTGAAGGCAGAGACTTTCGTATAAGGATAGCCATTTAGAGAAATCTTTTCAGATGCATTAGAGAACAGCTTTTGTATAAGGATAGCCATTTAGAGAAAGTTTGGCATATGCATTAGAGAACAACATCCGACTCATCTTGCAAAAAACTTTACCAAATCCAAGCCTTTGCATTGTTTGAGCGTAAAGTCCCATCTTATACTGTCATAAGTTTTCTCTAGATCCAAGTTAAGCATCAGAAAATTTTCATTTTGGGTAACTACATGGTCTTTCGCCAACAACACATTCAACACAACATCGTAGATCTTCCTCCCATTTACAAAATTGTATTTCCTTTGGATATATTCCTTCAATTAGCCATCACCTTAGCCAACACCTTGTAGGTATAGAAAGAGACCTCTAATGACTTGATAGATTTATTCTCATTTTTAGGTATAAACTTTATGATTTAGGGCCCCGACGCTTTATCCTTCATCAAAGTGTACCTGATCTCTACTTTAAAAAACAGTCTCTACAGCAACTAAGTTGCCACATAAGCCATCACCCTCTACAAATTAGCTAGGAATGCTTCCATATGATCATTGTAGTCCATAAGTAAAATAGGTTTGGAACTTGCAATGCTAGCCAGATGATTAGTTAAAACGTTCACGATGTTACTAACCCCATAGATTTGATTACCATTCTCATTAAGGACCATTGAAATGTACTCCTTGTGCTCTTTTCACAAACTACTGAGAAGAAGAAGGATGAAGGCATCTTCCTCGTCAAGCCATTTCAGCCCTGTTAAGACCCTAGTCATAGCTAGCTTGCTATGCTCTTAGAAATAACTCAGTTGACTTGATAAGTGAGGTAAGAATCGGGTCATTGGGTGAAACCTGCATCATTCGACAACATCTAGGCCCAATTAACATTGTTCTCCTTGGCTCTTAATCTCTGGGCTTGGGTTCTTCCAAATAATATAGCAATCTTAGTGATTGCAACAATGCATTCAAGTGAACGATGTTCTTAGTATGTAGGGTTTTGAGCCTTTTTGTCACCTACAGATATATTGGTGTCATCATTTGCTTGGAATACCAAAGTAGAACTCAACACAATGCCCAAAGAGTGTGGGCTTCATTCCATTATGGGGTAGTTATACAAGTTGGAGAGCTTCTCTCTCTACATGTAGGAATTGTAAGATATTCTCTCTTTACATGTAGAACTTGCATCTAGAAGTTGCATGTACGAGTTGCAAGTTGCATGTTGCATGTAGGACTTGCATGTAGAAATCACATGTAGGACTTTCATGTAGAGCATGCATGTAGGAATCGCATGTAGTACTTGCATGTAGGGATTGCATGTAGAACTTGCATGTAGAACATGCATGTAGGAATCACACATACTTGCATGTAGAACATGCACCACAAAATTGGGATGCCATGTGTGTAACCCCGTGGCTATGGAACTTGTGGCACGCCATAGGATAATTTTGGTCCACCTTACCCTCTTCCTTCCATGGCTCAATTTTGGTCCACCTTACTCTACCATGATAACTATAGGAGATATGGACTACTATCTTGCCAAATGAAGAATGCTCAAGGCTCTCGCAAGCCCTTTTTTATAAAGAAAAAAAAAAGCAAAGAAGTATCATGATAAATTTCATATTGCCATCGGTATAAATCATAATACCAATGGTATAAAGACTAATATCAATAGTAATATTAAAAATCCCACCAATATTATGGCTTTTATTACATGTATAAAGTGTATTACCATCAATATTAAGCATATTACTGCTCGTATGTTTATCCAATTTAGCAATGATTTGTAGAATGTGTTTTCATGTAATTTTGGACAAAAAATCATGATCGTGAATATTGCATTAACACAAGACGTGAAAACTTTAATAAAATCCCTAGTGGTAGCCTATAAGTTGTGGAGTTAAAACACAAAAAAAGACCCCTAATGCCAACCAATCAGTTGTGGCAATAAAGTTAATAACATCCCTAATGCCAGCCTATAAGTTGTGCCAATAACACATGAAGAAACATGTGTTTTAGCATAGACATAATAGGCATATGTTACAATCCCTTCTTTCACCTCTTATCCCCTTGTCTATCTTGCCTATATTGTAGTGCTCCACATTTTGGGAAAACTGTGGCATGCTCATTAGCATCCTTGTAAAGGAGGGTAAGCATGTATGGAGTTTTAGTCCATACCCAATGCTTCGAGACCTTGCTTTGCCTCTTTTTTGGACTGTATGATTGTTTTACATTTTGGAATAAATATATGAAGCAACACCCCAAAAAATGAAAATGTCAGCTTGGATCCACATTTAAACAAATCTCTTCTTACCATACCACAATGTTTCATATTGAAAAAAGAGAGATGATGCTTATGTTAGGCTGGGCATAAGTAGCGATGTGCTAGACCCTATATATAACATTGTGTTTGCCTCATCTCTTAATCAAGCCTCTTTAGGCTCATTGGGAGTGATTCTAACTTCTATACATCACTTGAAATACCCTCTTCTTCATGCTCATTCCTTGAATATGGATCAAAATATGCATGTATCATGTTGTGCATTGCATCATCTTACTCATGATCACTCTCTTAATATGTGCATGCATATTCACATTCTTGTATTCCCTCATGCTTCTTTGTTCAAGATGCATCTCAAGATTAAGGAAATTAAGGTTGCTTAAGCCTCTCCCTACAAGTTCAAGTTGAAGATGGGAATATAGCTCACTCTTTAGTGTCAAGAAGGAGATGGGTAAACAAGTTGGCTTCTCTTTGGCATTTCAATTGCAACAAGGATTGGCAAACATTCATGTGGCACTTCCATCTCATGCTCCCATCTCAAGAAGGAGATGGGTGAACAAAAAAATATCAACCTTACTCTTTCACATATCAATTGCAACAAGGATTAGCAAACATTCAAGTGGCACTCCCATCTCATGCTCCCCCTACTCACCAAGTACCAAATGGACCAATGATGATGTTCACATTCTCAACAAAGGCAATGGATTTTGTCTACATGGAGAAGTCAAATCTCATTACGATGAGGTCCACCTAAACTTGGAGGCTCCTATGCTTCTCAAGGCACCAATTCGACCAAGCTCTTCAAAGACACAAGAACCTTGGACCTCCTTGCATTTTATTTCTCCTTAAACCTCAAGAAGTTGGATTAATGGGATAAGAATCTCTCTCTCTACTCCCCCGTACTTCAAATGTCAACATTCTTCTTGGAAAGCCAAGCTAAACATTGCTTCTAACATTGTCTATCTCATAGCTTGTATGTTCAATATACTATAGTTGTCTCTCTTAGCTTGCCTGTGTTGTTGCCTACATTTGGTGCACATTGTATGCTATTGTGATGTGTGTTCAGTTGCTTCTAATGTGTGTGAGGTCATCTGCATCCGATGAGTCTGTAGTTACATAAGTTGTATCTACCCACTTTTAGTAATGTTGTTTGTAAGCCCATTGGTTAAGATATGCTCCTTGCTTGTGAGGTCATCTTTGTGGTAGTCCATTGCTTTGTGTGCAGTTGGCTAGTTGTAAAAGTCACTGCCTTTGTCACTATTTGTTTGAGAGTTGAAGCCATGTGTGTTGGTCTTCGTACTGTGTCACTATTGTATGCCTTAGTTTTGTTGTGCTATAAATGTGATAGGCATTTCTTAGGCTTATCAGACCTTTAAAAAAGGGATATAAGTGCACCAAGTCCCTAAAGTTGATGAAGGTAGGAGTTCTTTAGAGGAGTACTATGCTTGCACCCTCTCACAATGGATAGAGCATGAGTAGCTTTGATACCACCTTGGAGGATTGGGGGCGTAATTCTAGACTAGTCCATTCTAGTCTAGTTTCGAGTGTGTGTCAATCTGGGTTTGATTTATATATGCATAATTTGGATCTATGTCCAATTACTTTACATTATTCAAAACGAATATGACATTCAATAAAGTTCTAGGAATCCTAGAGCTATGTCGTACCCCTTGCCAAACATATTTTGTCTCTTCTCTCACATTCTTCCACTACATTGTTCTTGTCTCAATCACCTATTTGTTAGCCCTTTTGCCACATACTTTTATCACACCCTTCTCATGTGTCTTTCTTAGATGCCCTTTTACGTATCTCTTCTCACATGCTCAACTCAATGCTAAAAACCAAGAATTAAAAAAGGTCACCAAACTTAATTGGCAAAATACAAAAGCTTGCCTAAAACCTTTAACAAAAGTAAAAATCTTGCTGCAGCAAAAATGAGTGCTCTACTATAGGTTAGGTCAACCCTCAATCTACTACACATTTGAGTGATTATGGCCTTTCTTGTAATAGTTATGGATCAATGCATTGTTGTGCATGGTAGTAAAGGTGTTTTGTCACCTATATTGATGTTTACTACTCAAGACTTGCATTAAGTTTTTTTGCACACATGTTTGGTATAGTATTGCAAGAACATTACACTATGATGTTTGGCTAGCACTCTCTTCATTATTTTGACATGAATGCACGCCAATTGCATGATATTGGACATATATGTGTTGAAGTCTATTGGAGGATAGGGAGGCATAGTAGAGGAGGGTTACTAACTAACTTTGGAAACAATAATAGGGGAGAGTTACTAATGACTTTGGAGACTCAAGGCTTAATCTTGAGTGGATATCTGCAAGAGCTTGGTTCTAGAGATAAATAGAGGAAGTCATGGAGGTTCTAGATGGAATCCTTGGTGGTGGGGATCTAAGTGGAGCAGCCACATGGATCCACTTCCTCTAGATGGTGGCTCTAGCTTCCCACTTAGAGTATTTATTTTCTTTCAGTGAAGAGAAGAAAGAGTCAACAATATTATGATTTGTTCCAACTCTTACTCTCATTGGTCTCAAACTTCAACACTGGGGAGATTGGCTTGAGGACTTTATTTCAAAACATAGGTTTATTCTCTAGGAATTATGTCTTGTTTGGTGAAGTTCTACCACCGTTTTGCCATAGTCTAACAATTCAAGTCTTATACGAGCAAGACTAGCTCAATATCCTCAATAAGAGAATAATAATGGAAAATAATTTTTATCACACATGGAAAACTATTAGTTTCAGAGCAGCCTAATCATCAATGAAGGTTGCATGAAATAGATTCATCAGATGAACCTGATGGTTGAAGACGCATTGGGTGGACTTAAAGGTGGTATCTAGGGATCACAGAGATTCTAGTAGGTTTGTGACTAGTGTAGTAGTCCCATCAAATGAGCGTTATGTTTATGGTACTTATCTTTATGGTTCATAATCTTTTGGACGATGCATAATGGTTTTTAGAGGACTTCACGTTCCCTATTTAGTTGGGACATTTGAAGATTCAATGCCTCATTAGTAGAGAGAGGCACCTAAAGGAGCAAGACATGTGAGTGTGAAGACTAGATTTAAAGACTGAACATGTAGTGTTAAGACTAGATTTACAAGATGTCTTCTTGAGCAGTAGATGGAGAATCTTGTCCGATGGGTAGGTGTAGGTCCACATTGGGTCGGGGTGGTAGACAAGGAGGATCGGCATGCCACATATGAGCCCCATATGAAGGCAAGTAGTGAAATCTACAACAGGGTCAAATTTGGGGACTTCCATAAGAAAGGGAGGCATAAGAATTGCCATATGGGTAGAGAATGGGGATCATAGGGGTAGATTTATGGACAAGGATAAGGCAACATTTAGGCTTTACACCATCATATGGGAAGTTAATTAATGAGGATTTCATTGCCACATGCATAGGAAAGAAGGCCCAATGTTGGGGAAGGACTTTAGGTTTACGAAGGGCATTTAGTGCCCCCTCTACTTTTCTAATGCACTTAATTTTTGTGCTCTAATATTCATCTTGGAGAGTTATTATGCATAAGAGGTTATATGATTTCTTCTCCTTGCCATTACAAGTTTGACATTCTCTAACTTTAAATATAAATTGTGCACAATATTTTATATGCCCACACAAAAAACACTCCCTAACTAGGTTCAAATTTTCATGCAATGTAAGACACACATAGATACATAAAATACCTATAGCCTACAGCCTATAAAAATGTTTGCCTACTTTAGCAGGCACTCCCTAACCCAACGGCCAAACATTGGATTTATCTTTGGATCGATATCTTCTCTACTTGTCTCCCCCATTGCATTGACTACTTCTATTACTGAAGAATTATATGTTCAAAGCTCTCCTCATATATTTCCAAAGACATAGTCGAATCATGCAAACTGAGGACCAACCATTCATGCAATCCACCAAGTGGCTATTACTTTTGTGTGTGTGCACATGCGCGCGAGCATGCATGTGTGTATATATGAATATGTGCATGTGCATTGTGTGTGTGTGCATGCATGTATACATGTGTGCACATGTCTGTGCGCGCAAGTGCGTGCGTGTGTGTGGTTTCACAAAAAAAAGTGTGCGCGTGTGTGTGCGCGGAGGCATGATTCTCACTATTAGGGTTAGGCTAGTTTCTCCTTTCTAATTCTTATACAAAAGAAAAAGATGCCAAAGTAAATCTTCATAGCTTTCAACACAGAGTTAAAAGGACATAAGATTTTGTTAAATTTGAAATGAAATGCATGGGGGAAAGCAATCTTGTGGACATTAGCATGGGTATTTTGAAAGCAAAGCACTTCCCTTATATTAGTGTATTGATTAGCTAAGAGAAGTGCCTGCAAAAAGCCTAATATTGAGTGCATATATTTAATGAGCTTAAAAGCTAGCTACACTCTAACTAGGTTCGATTGCAACGATAAAAGCCAGCTACACTCTGACTAGGTTTGATTGCAACGATAAAAGGCGCATTAAAGAACCCTAGAGGTAATCAAGTTACCCACCCTTGTGTATGAGGCTAGAAGCATATTCTTGAAAGGATTGAAAAAGAATTGGAAAAGAAGAAGATGAAAAGCCGTACTGTTTACTTTTTGCTATTTATCAGCGAGGGCATCTTTCGGTGGTGTAAAATACTGGATTTTGTGCAAAAAAGTTTTTTCCTTGAAAAAGGAAAATAATGCCACGGAAGGTCCAAGGAAATACATTTTTGGGAGCTCAAAAACAAAATGATTCAAACATTCCCCTGAAAAACAAAAAAACAAAAGAGATGATCGATCGTCTTCATCAGATCAATACCCGCATCTTGTCTCGCACAAAAGCTCACGAAGATCGCTCATTTTTGAAGTAGATCGGTTCGGATCCCTTATTCCCTGCGTTCCGATCTAGCTTTCTTCCGATTTCCAGACGCTTCATCCATCCGTTTCTCCTCGGCATAGCTCCCGCTTTCATCCAGGTTTGGTTTTCTGCACATCTTGGATTCATTCATCATTGCGCTATCGACAGTGATGGCTGATCAGTGCGTAGGATCTTTCTGCAGACTGCCCTCTTGTGGGCATTGCCATACTAGGAAGCTTGCCGAGAAATAGATCCTCGGCAGGCCTTTGTTGTGCAACGATGAGACCTAAAGATCACCCACACTCCATCTTCCTCTAGTGCATTGCTCGTTGGTTGCTCGCATGATGGCCATCTTCTTTGTTGCTTGTTTATTAGATTAAATGCATTCCTTCCAGCTAGAAAACTAAAGATTTCCATACGGCATCACGACGACTCAAACTTCCAAGCTTGTCATTTGATCGGTGATACAGTCAATCCCGGTAATGCGAATAACCTACTCTGCGACTCTCTAATAATAAAGAATAAACTTTTGTTGAACTCAAAAGCCCTCCCATGGCTTACGTGGCTCTCCGGTTATATAGAGCTTGTTCTATAGTTGAGGCGGAGAAGATGCGCTCGTTAGACGCAGCACTTAGTAGTGCAGGTGCGGGCGGTAAGAAATGGATGAAACGTTCTATCCGCGTCTCCAGCGGACGCAAATGGATGTATTGAACCACCAGGAAAACAACGACGAAAGAGCTTGCTGGAAGCCTCGTAGGTTCCTCCATTAGGCTAGGCATATACACGCTCGGTGCAAGGAAAAGAGAGTTTCTGTTAGCTGCCCTGCTGCTACACTCTTAACTGTTGTGTGAGCCTCATATTCAAATTCGCCTCATTGCATGTCGTACATATCTTGTATATCTTTTGCTCTCTACTGCAATTCCTCCAGCTTCATCTTTCTTGGGCTTAACACAAGATTTTCACATTATGAGTACCGAAGGCTGTAAGCACCCAAGTGTGGTTGCCCACAGTGTTCATGAACCTCCCCTTGTATATGTCAAGGGGCCATGCTGCTCTGTTTTGATTCTAGTTAGTCTCCAGCACAGAGTGAGCACGTTCGCTCCTCCCATTGGATGACTCTACGTCTTGTGTCTTCGACTTCTCTGCTAGAAAGGATATTTTGTACTCAGGGTTTATATCTTCTTTCTTTTGTCCACGCTTCTTCATGTTCCCATAGTTTTTGTTGGAGGTATGCTTCCAAGGCATCGATCCCCAGGTGTTGTATCTCTACTATCTTCAGCCATCCTGCCTGCAAAACGTTACTCAGTTTTAACTTTTTTTCTTGAGAAAACTTATTTTCTTGTTTCTTACGATCTGTTTGTATGCCCCAGCTTTGCACTCTTTTTCAGCTGCATCTGCTGTTTTCCAAGCCATATTTGCTGTTTTACATACCTGCTTGTACCAATGGTTGCAGGGCATGCCTATGCTGCCTGCCTTGCTTTTTGTAAAGCACTTTTGGGCTGCTTCCTGCAGTATTTCTGTTATGCATTTATTCATTGCTTGACATCTGACATTGTCTCTAGTTCCTTCTCGTAGATGTGAGCCTTGCGCAGTAATTTTTTGTTTTTCTGCAGCAATCTTGGTCCCTATGAGACCTAGTGACGTTGCTCTCTGTCAGACTTGAGAGTCTCCTCCTCAATCTTGAGATATTCAATCACGTGTCTCACAGCCGCGCTTATGATCACACAATCAATTACGCTTGAGCCTTGAAGGGTTTTACATATATATTCTTATGTGTCTTTGAAGAATGGAGTGCCATTGCATATTTGCTATCCAAAACATCCACACATCCACACTTGAAGAGTTGTCTCGCAGAGAGAGAGAGAGAGAGAGAGAGAGAGAGAGAGAGAGAGAGAGAGATTATTATAAGTGTTTGAAAGACCAAAGAGTCTATGAGACTGAAAGAATCTAATACAACGAGCTGAAGGGGTGGAGCCTCTAAGTGGGCATCAACACCCATGACAAATTAAAAAATAAAGCCATAGTCATAACGATTACATAAAGGGAAACCCCATACAACGAGCTGAAGGGGTGGAGCCTCTAAGTGGGCATCAACACCCATGACGAATACAAAAATAGAGCCATAGTCATAACGATACTGTTACGTAACGAGAAATCTCTGGACTCATGGCTAGTAACACCATGACGGTCATCATGAAATTAGCAGAGACATCAAGCCTAAGAGGGGGGTCGGCGACGTATAAGGCTGCAGTGGCATAAAGCTTGTGACGGAGCATTGACGGCTGTCGGCATGTGTGGTCCGGTCTCCTAGCTATGGCCCAGAGAGAGAGAGAGAGAGAGAGAGAGAGAGAGAGAGAGAGAGAGATGATCATGCTACAGGATTCTCCTTGGGTCTACTTTCCCACCTCTGTGAACTGCTTTTTCCTCTTAGCTCTAGACGTTCTGATGATGTTTGAACCTTATGATTCAATCTGAGCAGATTTTTGTGAAGTGAAGACCACATGCCTTTTGTCTAGAATCATGATTCCATGTTTAGGAGAAATTTTGGTTTTTTAGCAATATATTTGTTTTTGTGCTTTATTTTATGCCTTTCTCTTTGCTGTGTGTTTATTTTATGCCTTTCTCTTGCGAGCAATATCATCAATATCTTATGATTAGATTTCTCTGATGGAATTGCAGTCATGGTTGGAGAAGGGCCACCTACAATTCAGTTGGTTGATGGACAGGGAAATTTCAAGGATTCTGCTCTCGATTCTTTTGCGAAAACTGTAAAATTGGCAGAGTGTGGACTTTCCTATGCTGTTGTATCCATCATGGGTCCTCAGAGTAGTGGTATGCTCTCTCGTACAAAGCAATGTTGGTTTCTGTGTGAAATGTTGTTAAAGTAAAACAGAATGTTTAAATGTCTCCTTGAATTTTCAGCTGTAAGATTAACATGGATTCCATTCTAGCCTTTTGTTGGATTTTTAGGGTTACCTCCCCACTTGTGAGCCCCCATATGAGGAGTGTCACCATCTTGGGGCGATTTTCTTTGGTGAGAGCCTCCACCATATCCGTGGTTTTTGAAGGATGAAAACCTTTAACCAATCAAATTTGTGTTTTGAGAAGGGCCTATTCCATTCAGGAAATATCAATTCCATCAGATAATCCATTTAATTCAAGGATTTGAAGTGCCTTGATAAGGAATAGGATTTCCAATCCACTTCAAGGATCAAGTCCGCTTCAAGATTTTAAGTCCCCTGATAAGGATTTGAAGTCTCTGCTAAGGAATAAGAATTTCCAGTCCCTTGGGATTTCAAGTCTGTTTCAAGGATTTTAAGTCCTTTGTTTACATAGTTTCTCTCGATTGCCTATGGAACTCTTTGAATTCACACTGTCAGCAACATCATCCTTGGACATGGGGGAGGTTGACATACAGTGTGAGATCAGACACAGAGGGCTTCACGTGAGCAGAAGATTGGCTGCTACATGGGCAGTACATGGACGTCCCTATTCTATTAGACATAGGGGCAGCCTCCAGGGCACCTTGGCCAGCATCAAAGGCTGGCAGAGACCGCAGAGAAAGCGATGTACGCAGGCTGGTGCAGGCTTGATACGGACAGGAAATGCGCTAATTAGAGAACACTTTGCAGGCAGTCTGGATGGGCTGAATCCTGATGAGGTTGGCTCATGGAGCCTGTAGGTGCAGGTCAGGCCTGGAACAGGCCGCTGACAGCCAGTACAGGTTGGTGCAGATGGCAGGCCTCAAACCTGTTGGCATGCCACATAGCAGGTCAGCAGTGGGCCCGGTCTGGGTTGGCATTGCAATTGTTTAGGTGGCTGACAGACCAGTCGGCAGCAAGGTCGGCTGATCCAGCACACCTAGGTGCATACATACATTTTCGTAGGAGAGCATAAGAAAGTGCACAAGAAGGGGCTTTGTCTACAGTGAATTTCAGAGCAGAACCTTGCAGAAATGCTCTACTTTCGAGCCTATTGAAGCCTACATAGAGGCACGTGGCAGAAGAGGAGTCTATTTCAAAGGGTGTACCAAATGGAGCCATACTTGGTACCTTACCTCAGTGATTGTTTGCTGCAGGTGTTGTACATGCTGTTGCAGTTTTTGTACTTGGTTTATACCATTATATCTGTTCTAGTTTGAATGTACATTTGTGTAGCCTTCCATGTCTGTGTTGCTCTCCTTCCTGTTCAGTAAGCATGTGCATTGAGTCGTGCTTTTCCTTTAGTGTCATCTGTTATTGGGTGAATCTCCCGCTGCGAGGGGAGTGTTGGAAAGGTCACCTCCGCATCTGTAAGCCCCCATATGAGGAGAGCATTGGTGGGGGGGGGGGGCAGGTGAGCTTGGGAACTGAGAGAATGCCACATGAGCGGCTGCCATGGGGGCAAAGATCAGAGAAAGAAAGAGGTACCTAGAGGGACCCTCGTGGCTGCATCAGATGGCGTGATCATACAGGAGAGATGGTGAGGGCACATAGCCCTGGATCCTCCCTGGCAGAAGGCGATTCTTGAAGAGCATTATGGCGGGATGAACCAGGAGTATATGCGACCTGTTTGGGCAGGCTTTTTGATTAGCCATCTCCTTTAGTGCTAGCCTTCGTCATGGCTGAGTCTGCCCTTCACCTCTGGGGTGTCGACAAAAACTTAGTACGAAGACTTTGTATAAATGGATGCTCAAGTATGTGTGGGTGTGTGGATTTGTATGTGTGAGCATATCTTTATACTATGGTCGACACCCACTGTTGAGCGCTGATGACATCAGTGGGGATGTCATAGTGGCTAGTCCTTGCTATACATGATGGAGTTTATGGTTTTCAACCTTATGAGTGACTATCATGAGATTGAAACTGCACCATGTTGTGTTTTTAGAGGATGAGTTTGGGAATATTCCTGGATTCATCTAGGTATATGCTTTTGCCGTATTAGCGGACATGCAAATTTCACCTGGTGAAGTTTTCGCCCATGTTGCGGCTTGCTGGTATTGCGATAATTTTTTCTATCTTGAATGGTGTGTTGTCCTATCAGCTAGTTTTAGAGGCCCGTTTGGGAGAGCCTAAAATGAAATCGTTTAGACGTCACAAGTAGTTTTAGCTTGAATGAAGAGATTTCAGACTACTTTTTGATTAGCCATCTCCTTTAGTGCTAGCCTTCGTTGTTGCCGAATCTGCCCTTCACTTCCGGAGTGCCGACAGAAACTCATTATGAAGACTTTGTATAAATGGATGCTCAAGTATGTGTGGGTGTGTGGATTTGTATGTGTGAGAGCATATTTTTATACAATGGTCTACACCCACTGTTGGGTGTTGATGACGGCATGGGGATGTCATAGTAGCTAGTCCTTGCTATGCGGGATGGAGTTTATGGTTTTTAACCTTACGAGTGACTATCATGAGATTGAAATTGCACTATGTTGTGTTTTTAGAGGATGAGTTTGGGAATGTTCTTGGATTCATCTAGGTATATGCTTGTGCGCAGGGTTCTGGCCTGCAGCAGGTCCTAAACATGGTGGGACAGGCGTGGACCTGTACGGCTGCAGTACGGCAGCATGGCGAGGGCTGTGGGCAGGGTCTTGGCCTGCAACATGCCCTGGAAGCAGGATGTACATAGGCGTGAAGAAGACCCTGCAAAGTGGCGCAGCAAAGGGGCAGAGGTCGAGACTATGGTGGGCCAGCCACTTAGCTAGAGATGTGCCCAAGGGTGGGACTGCCCTTGGGGCCTGACAGCAGTTCAAGAGGGCCAGCAAAGGGCCCTTATATTGGGCAAGAGAGGCAGCCAACCAAGCCAACCTAAGGGTCGCTTGGTTAGGGCTGCTCAGTCTGCATAAGTGGGCCAGGGGGGGTTGGTCCTAATCCCCCTACTGGTCGGCCATTTTTGGAGGGCTCAGCCTCTATGAAGGGAGGGCCTTGTGCCCTTATACATAATCTTTGGAGCAGCCTTTTGAGGAGCAGAAAGCAGCAGCACCAGTAGCCACAGTTGGACCTCAACCTGGAGGTGAACTAAGGCAGAAGGACTCTCCAGACTTAGTACACTCATTGGCAGCCCACCTAGGCTGGTTTGCAGACAGCAAGGTGGAGAGTTCTTCTAGACGGAGAGTCTACTATGCTCGAGGTGGAGCACGCGGGCTCAGTGTTCTAGAGATATCCGGCAGATAGTAGAAGTACCTTGTGGTAAGATCAAACGACCACGCTCTGGTGGGACTTTGGATCTATCTCTTTTGTATCGTGTCCATAGCCCTGGACGGAATTTTTTTTGGTGGTTTCTATATCTGGCTGGATCATTGTCTATTTACTAGTCTGCATATCCATTTGATGCACATAAGTTGAAGAAGTTTGTGATTCCACTCCCCGCACACACTGTGTGAGCTCTTGGGCTATTCTATTAGTCTTCTGCTATGCGTACCCTCTGTTGGTCGATTTCTAACATGGTATTAGAGCCCAACTAGGAGGCTCACAAGTGTGGGAGCTTGAAGGCAAGGACCTTGCTGGAGGACGACCTTGATTCAGAAGCTCTTGGGAATCGACTTCCACGACTGGAGGACAGTGCCCTTGTGAGAAGGAGGCTGACTCAGGTTCAGTCAGGTGCGCAAGGAGTTCTGGTCTACAGACGGTTGAGTTTGTTGGACTTTGCTGTGTGGTTTAGCAGTAGAGATCTCAATTTCAGAAGCCTCTTTAGCCCCTTCTCTTCCTTCCTCCTCCCCCAGATTTCTTTCTTTTACCATCCCTAACTTTGGAGAGTCTTGGAAACCGGATGGGACAGATTACCCTATCTAGAAGGTAAAGATCCGGAGTCATTTAGTGGCTCGGAAACTGACAACGGGAGTAGAGGCAAAGCCGGAGGATATGGTGGACAACAAGGGGGAGATACTCATACCAGTAGCTGGAGAGGAGCTCGAAGCTTGAGAAGATAGAGATGCCCACGCTCTGGCATTGATCATAGGGACTACAGTGGACTCTGTGCTTC
This sequence comes from Dipteris shenzhenensis, assembly GCF_047967505.1. Classification (NCBI taxonomy): domain Eukaryota; kingdom Viridiplantae; phylum Streptophyta; class Polypodiopsida; order Gleicheniales; family Dipteridaceae; genus Dipteris; species Dipteris shenzhenensis. The sequence continues at coordinate 52,780,026 of NC_141601.1, forward strand.
CTCACATCTAGATGACTGACACATCATTTGAGGCGTGCACCATTCTGAAGGATATGTACAAGACAGATAACAAATCCTAGATCTTGCTTCTTCAGCATCAGCTCTACAACTTGGATATGGATGAGGGAGATTCTTTGCATGACCACTTGACGAAGGTCAAGGTGGTGAGGGATCAACTAGCATCGGTTGGTTAGAAGATGGACTCCTGCCAGTTGGCGGCCTTGATGGTACCAAGGAGGCTACCCCGGAGTTTCAAAAGCTTCGTTACGAATGTAATAAGAGGACAGAGGATCAAACCTCTGACTTTTGAGGAGTTGGGTCCAAAACTGCTCCAGGATGGCAAGCCTAATGGTGGCAAGTCCAAGAAGGATGACTCTGATGACGAGGACACTTCCTAGAAAAGGAAGAAGCAGAAGAAGTGCTTCTATTGCGACACGCTAGGCCATTTTGCAAAGGATGGCAGAAAGAAGGTAGATCAGAAAAACAAGGAGTCCGACTTAGATTCAGAGGGTGTCACAAAAGCCAAAGCTAATGTGGTAATCGAAGAACTGTTCTTGGTGACATCTTTGTTGTTGCCGAGATAAGATATGCCGACCTAGAAACCACAGGGATGAAGTTTGACATTGAGATGTGGGTCGACGGGGAGTCAGAGACCTTTGTGAAGGTGAAGGACAGCATGAAGTGCTTGGAATCTTCTAGATGCGTGGTTGTTGATACTGACACGAGGGTGGATTCCATGAGGGTTTCATGTTCAGAATCACTGTAATTCGAAAGGGGGTAGTACACGATTACATAGGTGATTGGTATGTGCCTCGTTGAGGTGCATGGTTTGCTTTCAGAGCAAACACACAGGCAGTATGACGGTCTGGTTTGTACTTGATGTTCTTAATTTAAGCCTTATAACATGCTGTGGAGCGAATTTGCTCTTCATATTTCTCAGGTAATGCGAGATTGGAAGGAATGGGCCTTCTTTTAAGGCAGAAGGGGAAGTGTGGGTGCTTATTCAAATCTCGAACACAGATTGTTGGAAGGTGATGGACAAGGTGTATTGAAGCGAGAAGAGTATCTGCTTGAGAGCTCAGTGAGAGTTCGTGGTCCAGGTTATCTGGAGATATTATTGGGATTTCATTTCTCGAGATGGTTCTTCTGTTGCGGACTTTGCCAAAGGGAGGACTGGTTGAAACAGACCCTCAGAGCATGTTGCCTGGAAGACTCCAGGTTGTTTACTCATTATGAGGGGGACAACTGGAAGATCGTGGCGTTTGGATTGCTCGAGTTAGAAGACAGGAACGTGACTGAAGGTGGTGGTGCAAGGAGGTGCTACCAGAGATGGACGTGTGTACCAGGATGGTGTGCGGAAGCGGACCTGGTGGAGCAGGAGCCATCGCATGAAAATCCAATAAAAGATTTCGACATTGAAATGTTCTAGAGGACTACAACCAGGGAGTTACTGGAGCATCTGCATCGACGTGTTGGCATTGGGTCGAGATGTGTCGGTGAGAGGGGGTGTTGGAAAGGTCACCTCCCCATCTGTAAGCCCCCATTTGAGGAGAGCATGGGGGTTGAACCTGGGAACTGAGAGAATGCCACATGAGCAGCAGCATGGCTGCCATGGGAGCAGAGGGTGGGACTGCCCTTGGGGCCTGGCAGCAGTTCAAGAGGCCCAGCAAAGGGTCCTTATATAGGGCAAGAGGGGCAGCCAACCAAGCCAACCTAAGGGTCCGTTGGTTAGGGCTGCTCAGTGTGCATAAGTCGGCTAGGGGGAGTCGGTACAAATACCCCTACTGGTCGGCCATTTTTAAAGGGCTCAGCCCCTATAAAAGGGAGGGCCTTGTGCCCTCATACATAATCTTTGGAGCAGCCTTTTGAGGAACAGAAAGCAGCAGCACCAGTAGCCACAGTTGGGCCTCAACCTGGAGGTGAAATAAGGCAGGCCTCAACCTGGAGGTGAACTAAGGCAGCAGGACTGCAGACTTAGTACACTCATTGGCAGCCCACCTAGGCTGGTTTGCAGACAGCAAGGTGGAGAGATCTTCTGGACGGAGAGTTTACTATGCTCGAGGTGGAGCACGTGGGCTCAGTGTTCTAGAGATATCCGGCCGGTAGTAGAAGTACCTTGTGGTAAGATCAAAGGACCACACTCTGGTGGGATCTATCTCTTTTGTATTGTGTCCATAGCCTTGGATGGAAATTGAAGAGGGAGTTGGCATATAGCAAGTAACAACCTTATGCTTATCTACACCTTCTTTCATGAGAATTATGAAGCTAGCGAATGGTAGGACTCTCCTTTGATGCGAAATATTGATGCTGTCGCACCTGGATCCTAAAGTTCAAAGTTTCCTTCTAGAAGTAGCATGCTGGATTTAGTATTAAAGTTGATTTTTGCAAGAAGTAGCAGGAAGCTTTTTTTGTTGGGATCGTTGATACAGAGTGAGAGTGGATCGTAGAGACAGAGAGTTGATCCTCAAATCTAAGAAATGATGCATTGTAGCTTGATATCCAAGCTGTCCAGCAAACTTTAACACTGAAAATCAGGGTTTTATTGGCTTCTACTTTTCTTGAAAGACGAACATTTTTCAGAATGCAAGTTCTTCTTCTTGGAGGAGTACATGCAAGTTCTGAGCTTTACAGCTTAAAATGAGGTTGTGCAACTTATTTTAGATCTCCTCGGTCCACTTACAAAACCACAAAAAATGACTTCTTGTATTTTTGTTGTTATTTCTGCAAAATTTGTTTGAAAAAGATTTACTTTTTTTCAGGAACAATAATCTTGCTGAATATCTGAGGCTCTGTGAATGAATTGCAGGCTGCATGACCATGTACTTTTGTATACTTCTGCAAATAGAAACCTGTGGGTGCGCGCTAGAAGTACACATCAGATTTTTACTTCGTTTAGAACCACTACCTGCAGCTGCCTACGAAATTCACACTACTGCTGAATTCTTGTCAGACTTGTGTGAATTTTATGCAAATTTGCAAGTTTTGGAGTCAGCATATGTGCTTGCTTCCTAAGTCCACGTTCTCGAACAACGGCCTGTAATTATTGCACTTTATGTAAGAGGGAGGACCTATGGAAATGACCTCCCTTGCGAGACAAATTGCGCTGCTATGTTACTTTGCATGGTTTGTGTGCGATGAATACTTGTTGAATAATGTTTTTTTGTAAGCCTTTTGAGTGTGCTAATAATTACTTGATTCACGTGGATGTCACTAATCCAAACGTGTCTGTATACACATAACTTAGCTTCTTAGAATGCTTTCTTATAAGGAAGCTCCATTGTGGAAGGAATGGGCTCCCATGCTAAGTGGCATTATTATAACCTTGTGCATGGTACATGCTTGTTGAATACATTATTTTTAGAACTTTGAGATAGTGTTAATAAGATGCCTTGAAGTACTTGGGTGCCACATTTTTAATCCTTTCAATGCATGCATGCAGTTTTTGGATTTTCTTATGAGTGTGAACAAGATCTCTTTGGTAATCATTTTGTTGTTCGCTGTTAAGGAGAGAGCATGGATGTATTGCCATTTTGATACGGAAGCTTATTTTAATGAATGTTTGTTTGGGTTATGTTGACAGGTAAAAGTACATTACTGAATTATTTATTTGGCACAAAGTTTAGAGAGATGGATGCATTTAGAGGAAGGTATATTTCATTTTGCTTTTACTAATTGATTTTGCATTACATTCTCTTGATTAGATGGTTTCATGTTGGTGTCCTTATTTGAGGACACTTACTATTACTTTGGAAATGAAAAACAGAAGCCAGACCACACAAGGAATTTGGCTTGCAAAGGCAGTGGATATTCATCCACAGACACTTGTTATGGACCTGGAAGGCACAGATGGAAGAGAAAGAGGAGAGGTGATACTTCAACATGCATGCTAAATCGAAAAAGCCAATTAAACTCCACTAGTGATGTTACCAACTGGAATTTTATGTTGATTCTTCTGTGTGTGTTTAGACTCAGCAATTGTATACATATTTTGGAAAGTTGGTAGATAAAGAAAGTGTTTTCATCCATGCTTAAAAGGTCCGGAAAGGAGTGTGTGCATGCGTGCACGTGCTCACATATGCGCATGTGCACACATACATGTGTGTGTAAAAAATAAATTTAAAAAAAAAATATATATATATATATATATATATATAGAGAGAGAGAGAGAGAGAGAGAGAGAGAGAGAGTTTATTAAAGTCTTCGGAAGACTGATGGGTCTATGAGACTGTGAGAAACTTGATACAACCATGAGCATCCACACCCATACAAAAGCAAAAACTATTACCTACATAGTCATATCAAAGTAGTAGTCATCTACATCATCATTATCATCAACATCAACATTAGAGTGACTGTCATCTGAAGCGAAAGCGAGTGGAGGAGAGCAAGACCAAGACCACAAGAGTGGTGGGTGTGAATCGAGAAGCGAGGGCACACCACAATCCTCAAGAATATATTAGGATAGACACTTGGGTGGAACCGGTTCGGAGTGAACCGTGTTTACACTGTAACCTGTAACAAAAAGGTGTACATGAGGTGGCATAGGGCCTTAACCCCAACAACCTCCCACCTGAAGGCAATGTGCCTCAAAAAATCAGAAATTACAGCAAGTACATATAGAATGTACAAGGCCAAAACATGAGATATGGCCTATCCAACACCCATCAGTGCCCTGCAATGTGCAAACCGCTCTGTTGGTAAGATCTTGGTGAAAAGATCCGCAGGGTTATCATCAGTTTGGATTTTGACAAGTTCTAACAACTTGTCATGCAATACCTCACGAATAAAGTGGTACTTGACATCAATGTGCTTGGTCTTCTGATAAAAGACCGGATTCTTTGCCAACATAATAGCACTCTGGCTATCGCAATGCAAAGAAGGAATATCCCCTGGAAAACCCAAGTCTCCCATCAGATGTGAAAGCCATATGGCCTCCTTGCAAGCCTCAGTTTCTGCAATATACTTTGCCTCCGTGGTAGACAATGCTGTGCATCTCTGTAACCTGGATATCCACGAAATAGCACCACCTGTGAAAGTAAACACGTAGCCCGTGGTGGACTTACGGTTGTCTGCATGCCCTGCATAATCTGAATGTGTGTATCCATGCACTTTTGCATCTTGCTTGCCAAAACATATGCACACATCTTGAGACCCCTTAAGGTATCTCAATATACCCTTAATTGCCTCCCAATGCCTCTTACCGGGGTTAGCCATATATCTACTGACTACTCTTACTGCAAAAGCAATATCTGGTCTAGTAGCAACCATGGCATACATCAGACTGCCACATGCAGAAGCATAAGGAACGTTGGCCATCTGAGCCCTTTCATCATTTGACTAAGGGCTGTCCTTTTGGCTGAGTTTCAAATATGGTGGCAAGGGTGTGCTCAAAGCCTTCCCCTTATCCATATTGAACCTCTCTAGGACTTTGCCAATGTTCTCTTTTTGAGAAAGATAGAGTAAACACTTTGACCTGTTCCTCACAATTTGCATACCAAGAATGTGATTTGCATCACCAAGATCCTTCATGTCGAAGGTTTTGTGCAGTTTTGCCTTCAAAGCATTCATATCAATAGATGACTTCCTAGCAATAAGCATATCATCCACATAAAGAATGAGTATAAGAAGACTACCATCTCTTGCCTTCTTAGTGTAGAGACAATGGTCATGATCAGACCGTCTGAATCCTTGTGCTTTCATGAAAGCATCAAACTTGTGATACCACTCTCTGGGTGCCTGCTTGAGCCCATAAAGACTCTTCTGCAATTTGCATACAAGTCCTTCTTTTCCCTTGACTTGATATCCCTCTGGTTGCTGTATATAAATATCCTTGTGAAGGTCTCCATGAAGGAAGGCTGTCTTCACGTCCATTTGGACAAGATCCATGTCCTGACAAGCAACCAAAGCTAAAACAGTCCTCAATGTAGTCATCTTGACTATAGGAGAAAAGATTTCATCAAAATGAACTCCCTTTTCCTGCTTGAACCCCTTAGCAACTAATCTTGCTTTGTACTTGGGCTTAGCATCCCCTGGAGTGATCTTCAACCTATAAACCCACTTGCATGGTAGGACTTTTCTGGTCTGCAGGCAACTGCATTAGATTCCATGTCTGATTCTTCTCAAGAGATTGCATCTCTGAAACCATGGCTTTCTGCCAATTCTTTGCGTCCTCCCTCTTCATGGTTCTTTAAAGCACGAGGGTTCACCACAATCTGTCACCATGATGTAATCATCAAGTGCATTCACCCTTGGAACAAACCTGTCAGGCATCCGGGACACCCTGGTGCTCCGCCTAACCCAACCATCTTGATTAGGTGGCTGATTTGCTTGCTGTTCCTGCATATTTTGGGGCTGTACAGCCTGCTCTGGAAGCACATCTCGCTGAATCTCAGGCTGCATTTGTGGCTCTTCTTGTGGAGGATAATATGGAGCATTAAAAGCCGGAGGTGGCTGCTGATTTTGACCTTTTTGGACAGCATTTTGATTGGCATTTTGTGGTTGTCTTGGAGGTCCTTCCTCCTCACAAATGACTCTTCTCACTCCAATGGTATTGATAGGCTGTTTTTGCATCCTATCTTCTCGAAAAATCACATCATTGCTCCTCACAATCTTGTGAGATTCAGGGTCCCACAACCTGTAACCCATCTCTCCATTGTCACCATACCCAAGAAAGATACACTTGCGTGACTTTGGGTCTAATTTGCTGCGTATTTCCCTTCTGACATGCATAAAGGCCTGGCAGCCAAACACCCTGAGATGTTTGTAAGAGGGTGGCTTTCTTGACCACACCTCCTCAGGTACCTTCAAATCCAAGGCCCTGTTGGGTGACCTATTGATGAGATGTACTGCTGTCTTAACAGCTTCTGCCCAAAAACCATGGGTCAATCTTGCTTGTGAGAGCATGCTAAGAGTCCTCTCTTGAATGGTCCTATTTGCCCTTTCAGCCATGCCATTTTGTGGAGGATTGTAGGGAGCGGGCAACTCCCTCTTTATCCCCTTCTCATCACAAAATGTAGTAAATTCCCTTGAGAGGTATTCCCCTCCATTATCAGACCTGAGGCATTTAAGCTTCTTTCCTGTCTGATTCTCAACAAGTGCCAATGAAGTCTTGAAGACTTTGAACACATCACTCTTATGCTTAATGGGATAGACCCATATCTTCCTGGAGGCATCATCAATAAAAGTGACAAAATACTTGGCACTGCCCAAAGAAAGGTTGGGCATTTCACATACATCTCTATGTACCAAAGTTAGGACTTCTTGCTTAACATTTCCAGCCTTTTTATGGGCTGATTGCTTATGTTTGCCATAAATACAATGATCACATGCTGAAAAATCAGAAAAATTAAGTCTCGGCAAGTAACCCAAAGAAGACAATACTTTCATTCCTTTCTGGCTTATATGGCCCAACCGGCTATGCCACAATGAAGTGTGTGGCTGCTCGGTCACATGGATTACATTAGCATCAACACCCTCAACATACAATGGATACAAGGTGCCTGATTTGCAGCCCTTGGCCACAACCATATTTCCCTTAAGCACCTTCCACATAGAATGACCAAATTGGGTGAGATACCCTGCATCATCAAGCTGCCCAGTGGATATCAAGCTCTTCCTGAGCTGTGGCACATGTCTCACATTGTGCAATACAAATTCAAAACCATTTGGGAATTTTAGGTGCACATCCCCAATGCCAACAACGTCACAGGCATAATCATTCCCAAGTTTCACGCATCCTTTCTTCCCTGCATCATACGAAGCAAACCACTGCTCATGAGGAGTAACATGATAGGATGCACCTGAGTCTAATAGCCAATCCTGTGCATACGAGCCATCATTGGCCACAAGAAAAGAACTATCACTAGAGGAGGCAACAAGTATGATATCATCATTATCTTCATCACTGCTAATCACTGCATTGAGCTCCTGAAGTTTAGCCTTGCCCTTGGTGTCTTTGGCATCTCTTTTCGCATCTTTGTCCTCTTCTTTTCTTTCCTTATCCTTGCCTTTGTTTTTCAGCTGAAAACAGTCCCTTTTAATATGCCCCTTCTTATGGCAGTAGTGGCATTCAAGGTCCTTCCTAGGACGGGACTGACTGCGAGATTTCCCTTTATTTTGGTTTTCCCCTCTATTTTGCTGCCTACCTCTGCCCACAGCCAATGCACTTGCATTCTTATTTTCATTGCTATTCTTACGCCTCACCTCTTCCTGCAGAAGAGCGCTTTCCACATCTTGGCATGACAATCCTGTGAAGGCAGGGGCTGAATTGCTTATGGCTGTAGCAAAAGTATCCCAACTGTCAAGGAGGGTACTCAAGAGAAAAATGGCCTTGACCTCATCATTAAAATTCATTTTCTGATTTGTGAGTTGGCTGAATATAGAGTGAAACTCATTGAGGTGAAGTGAGAGGGATGTCCCCTCTTTCATGCTTAGTTTCATGAGCCTCTTCAACCAAAACACTTTACTAGCTGCACTCTGACTCTCGAAAAGGGACTCAAGTTTTTTCCATATGCTGTAGCGGTGGCTTCATTCTCTACATTGAAGTAGATCTTCTTAGAGATGGTCAAAAGAATGGTACTCTTGGCCTTCTCATTCACGGTTTCCCACTGAAGGTCACTAACTTCATCGGGCTTGATCCCTTTATACTTCATAGGCATATTTTGATCTTTCTGGACCAACACATTGTATATTTGCTTCTTCCAATAAGAGAAATTTGCATTCCCCTCCAACTTCTCGATGTTCCAATAGTTGCCTTCGTTGCTTGCAGACATGATGATAAGCCCAAATAGAAGCAAATAAATACACCTAAGGCACAGAGAGCCTCAAAGTCACGTGCTGTGACTAAATGCAATGTTGTCCACTCTCCAAAACTGTAAAAAAAAACAGTAAAAGAAAAAACTCTAAAAGTCCTCAAATCTCTTCCAAAATTGGCCTGCACTTGTACAAAAACTGTCACAAAGGTCCCCGAGCCTTGACAAGTGACCAAATGTCACTGTAGAATGAATGGTCAAGTGACACAAATATCCCAGATTGTTTAGCAGGTGTTTGGGCAAACTCTCCCACCTGAAATAGGCATATGAACACTGTCACAAGGCTAAACTCAGAACTGAACTGAGTTTTCACACTCTCCAAGAGTGTACAAATGCGCTGTCCACAACAAGAAGCATTTACCCAAAACTGACCTGATTGCAAAATCTCCTCTTTTGTCAATGCATTTGACACATTGACGTGTGAATCCCCTTCCAAAACTGTCTACAACAGCCAATGACACCAATTTGAGCAAAAGCCCCTTGTTTTGGCGTCTATTGAAGAGAAATTTCGTCGAATAGGCATCCACAAGTGTGTACAAGCACTCTAGCGTCAAAAGCCCCAAATTTCTTGCATGCAATTTCTGCAATTTCCGAGAATGCACCACAATGTGCACCAAATCCTCAAATTTCTGCCCAATGTGACCAAATGTCACACAATCCAATTGCCCACTTGACAAATGTCAAGTGTACCGGCGAACCACGTCTTAAATACCTCGAAGAAGGATGTTCCCACGCATGAGATTAGCGAGGTCACGACCCACGAAGGGCGTAGAACAGCAGTGGAACGCGACCCAACGAAAAAAAAAGAATGCGTAGGGCAGTCATAATAAAACGCGTCCGTATCAAGAACTTCCTCGTCGTGCACGCTGTACGGAACGTACGGACCTTGACGTTGTAGCGTCCGTATTAGAACTTCCTCATCGTGCACGTTGTACGGAACGTACGGACCTTGACGCTGTACGGGCCTTGACACTGTACGGACGAAGCCACCAGTCTGATACGGGAAGCAGACGGGGAACTTCTGGGCTGAGGGTGAGGACGCAGGATAGAGATGATGAGCCAAAGCTCTGATACCAGTTGAAGCGAAAGCGAGTCAAGGAGAGCAAGACCAAGACCACAAGAGTGGTGGGTGTGAATTGAGAAGCGAGGGCACACCACAACCCTCAAGAATATATTAGGATAGACACTTGGGTGGAACCGGTTCGGAGTGAACCGTGTTCACACTAACCCCAACATCATCATAATACAAAGTGTGTGCTCCAATGCCATTGTCATCCCCCCCTCGTCAAGAGTGAAGGAGCGACATCATGAAATTAGAAGAGTGCTGCCAACTCCCTGTGGATGCAATCCTACGTTGTCTACCAGTCTCTCTCCCTGCAGAACACCTCCAGAGCCTCTAGATGTTTCTGCAGCCCTCTTGCTGAGGATGATATGAGTACTATGTCATCAGCATACAACAATATCTGCACCATCAGGTCAGCTAGGAGCGAACCCTCTTTGCCTAGTTGATCGACAAAGAAGTGATCTCGTCAATATAGAGCTTGAAGAGAGTCGGTGATAGGGGAGGGGACAGCCTTGCTTAACTTCGATGGTGCTCTTAGTCCAGTCTAATAAGTCTCCTGGGGCACGTATCCTCCCTTTGACAGACCCATATAGACTCATGACCCTCCGAATCATGATATCTGGGTGCCGTAACTCCTGTAGCCTCCTGATTAGGCGAGAGTGTGGGACAATATCAAATGCCTTTCGAAAATCTGCCAAGCAAGTGTAGACATGCTGACGCCTCAACTTCGCCTCCTCAATAATAGCCCTTCGGGTGAAAATGTGATCCAAGGTGGAGTGATGTCACCACAATGTAAATATACTAAGTCAAAGTATAGTTGACCATTTATTTGATCATAATTAAAGAGTTTTCCATTTGGGTTAATTATGGTCAAAAGAGTTTTTCTATTGGTCAAAGAATTGACTACGGTCAAAGATACTTGACTTCGGTCAAGTAAGCCTGATTTCGGTCAGGAAGACTTGGTTTATACCAAGAAGGTTAACTGTGGTTAACCAAGATGTGCCAACTTTGGTTGGAGAGACTTGACTATAATTAAGACGCCTTGACCCTTGGTCAAAGCCCCTTAATTATGATCAAGAGCGTTGGCTTCGGTCAACCAGAGAACAAATATATTTATATATTTGTTATGTGTGCACATGTGTTCAGTTGGGACGCCCACCGTGACTAGAATTAGTCCACAGTGTATTATTTGCATGCAAAGCGCTAACAATTAATGAGTGCCATGGTGGTGTGCTTTAATTAATTGTTGCAGGTACTAGGAAGGGTTATTTTTTCCAAGCACCATGGAGCCTAACAAGCATCTAGGAGGCGGTTCGCGTGACCAAGTGCTTCGAAGACTCCACAGTTGCCCTTAGTGGCATGTAATTAGGAAAGTAATGTAGAATTTGACAAGTGGCTTGTTGCCAAGAAAGAGAGCCTAAGAGCTCATGTATTTTCCTTCACGTTTTGAATTTTGGTAGAAGCAGCTCTACGCTGAACTGTGTACTCAGAATTCTCTCTTCAAGTAATAAAGTCCTTCGGGTGGGTCCAGCTTGACTCTTGTCTTGGGCTCTAGGACTGTGTAGAGTGAGAGAAGAGAAAGAGAGAGAATGAGAGTGTAAGTGAAAAGAGAGTGTCTACTGTTATATGACGTTTCCCACAAAGAAATGTAAAACATAGCTGTTCGTTGAGAACTGAGTGACAGGGAAGATTGCCTTCTAGGTTTCAAGTGTTGTCTCCGAAATCCTGCCTGCCCAAGTGCCCGTTGTCCATGACCCTTTGTGTGGCTGCTGATCTCCCTCTCTAGGACCGATCCATATATCTTAGCCAAAGTGTGGCCAATCATAAGAGTACGGTAGTTCCAAGTGTCCATGGGATCACCTGCCTTGCGTATCGGTACTATGGTGGTGGTGCTCCAGGTAGGTGGGAAGCCATGGCATATGGCATGATTGAACAATTGTGCTAATATCAGGGTCAGGACCTCTTGCCCATGCGCAAAATGCTCAATGCGTAGTCCCTCATGATCTGGTGATCGTCGGTTATGAAGCAGAAGAAGGGCAGCTTGTACATTCTGCGAAGTAAACAGGGGACATGTGGTGGCTCTGGGCATAGAGGACATATCAGGTGGTGCTTGACCTGGGACATCATACAGAGAGCAAGCATATGTGTGACAGATTGCGGGATGTGTGATGGGAATGGGTGACTTCCCTTCTAATAGGAGTCCCCCTCCCGTGGTAGGATCTCCTCCGCGAAAAGAATTGATCACCTCATCCATCCTGTGAATAAGGAAAGCCCACTTCTTACGCCGTGTCACTCGGCGTGAGATCCGGTGTGCCTCTGGCGTAGTCAAATGTCCCAGTGCTATCTCACGTGTAAGGTGGGCTCTCATGTTTCTGCACTCATCATCAAACCATGGATTTTGGGCATCTTTCCATTTGAAACACATGCAGATCGTGTCGTGGGAAAGGATCTGTGGCAACATCCTGTATCACCGATATAAGAGTTTCTGATGCATGTGCGAGGTCCATCCCATCACCAAGTAGTACTGGAAGCTCAGAAGCCAGGTGGCTCACGTACACCGGGTCAAGAGCACAGTCAAAATGGATTTGAACACGAGTGGGTGGTGGGGGGACCCTACTCATGGCTGGCGTGGTGACTGATATACAAAAAGTGAGATATGAGTGGTCAGCTCCAATTGGGGGGGGGGCGGCACAATAAAATCATGTATCCGTGGGGCCAGTGCCAATGGACCGAGCAGGTAGTCTACCGTACTACTCCCTCCATGTGGGAAACAGGTGAGTCCGCTAGATGATGGCCATTTTCGGAGACCGCTATATATGATCAAGTCATGTATAGCCCCCAGCTCAAGTAAATGTCTCCCATATGCTGTCACTGGTGCATCTGCATTTGCTGACTGCCTCACGATCCCCAACTCTACCGCATCCATCTCCGGTACTATGAGGGAATCCTCATCGAAATCTAACAGGTCCACCTGTTTGTTCCCAGTTCGTGCATTGAAGTCACCAAGGAGGAGAGTGTCCCCATGTCTGGAGAACTCCGTGATATCATCATGAATAGTCTCATATGGGCTGTGCGGTGTGCCCGTCAGTGGTGACTTCTCGTGCATAGGATGATGTGTCTGGGGGAAAGTAACAAACTGCAATGAAAGTCGGCTGTGTGTCTGGTAACTGGACCCAAATCCACATGTGTCGTGCATGCTTCTCCTTTTGTATCATAGAAAGGAGTGGCCTCAGATGTGAACTGAAAAGAACAGCCACACCTCCGGATCCTCGTACCCCACTATCCCTCCTCAATTCCCTCCTGTGGGCAGACTCCCATGTGTATCCTGTCACTGTGGGTAGCCCTCTCTCTGGGCTCTCATGTGTCTTAGTGTAGAAGATCACATCTCTGTTATGGTATGTCTCCAACAACCCCCCCTGGGTTGGACCATAGGGTGCCATTACAATTCCACACTGCCATCCTCAATTTGTTTTGCATACTCGCCCCATCGTTCAGACACCGTCATGTGCTGTCCCCTTCTCCTGCTGTATCTCGTACTTCTTTTTCTACTCTCTCTCAAATGATCACCCTACCATCTCTGTAAACTGCCCATTTCCCCTTTGTCTTGCAGCCATCACCCGCACCATTCCTTCCCTTCTGTGTTCTGCTGTAGGACTGTGGGATCTTCATTTAGAAAGATCTTGGTCCCCTTCAGTGCTGCCCATGTACTCATAAGGGTGGATCTATCTGTGGCTGTTCGCAGCTTTACAACCAAAGGCCTCGTTGGTGCATCTGTTTTACCCACTCTCCAGGCTGATTCACAAGTGAGGTTTACTCCCATCTTGTCAAAGAGGTTTTTGGCATTCGACATGGGGCTATCACCTACCGTCAGGCCTCAAACTCTTGCTGTCCCGTCGTTTCTCTTCCTCAATTGTTTCAGAAATCAGTTTCCTTTTCTTTGGCGTTGTGTCTTTCTTGAGTACATCTTTCCATGCAAGCATATCAGCCTTCCCTTTCGTAATTTGTTGTGTGAACTTGGAGTGTTTCCCTTGTACCGTTGTTTGCAAAGCTGTGAGAGAGAGAGAGAGAGAGAGAGAGAGAGAGAGAGAGAGAGATTATTAAAAGTCTTCAGAAGACCAAAGAGTCAATGGAACTAAAAGAAACCTGATGCAATGAGCTGAGGAGGGAGCCACCAAGCGGGCATCAACACCCATGATGAATACAAAAAGAAAAATGCATAATCATGATCATAATCATAATCATTATGGCACCAATACATAGAGAGAGAAACTCTCCGAGCGCAGGGAGCTGCAGAGGTGGCAACCCTAAGAAGGGGGCGTCGCTGTGTGGCTGCTTTGGAGGCATAAGACCTGTGATGGAGCACTGGCGGCTGTCGGCATGGTGGTTTGCTAGACAACATATGCGAGGACCTGAGCCAAAGATACAACAGACTCGCCAACGAACTGAGGCACAATCATAGTAGGGGACCCTCCATGCTCACCAGACTGAAGACACGACCCACAAGAGTGACAATGGCGCAAGGCCATAGCCAAGAGACCACAGTCCGTGAGTCCTGTTGGTCGGTGCTGCCTGGTTGGAAAAACTCAATGATCATGCTCTGAGAGGAGTCTGGCTGTATACCCTGATCTCGCCTACGTGCCTGGAGCAACCACTCCCTACGTTAGACAGGCTCATGAATGAAGGCTGCCAAGCATATTTGATGTGGGTAGGACAGAATACTGGATAGGGGTCAAAAACCATCCTTGAAGAGGCAATGATAGTGACCTTGAAATCGTATTAGAAAACTGCTCCTGCGAGCCCCCCTCCCTCCCTCCCGCAGCCTCTACCTCCCTAGCCTGCACACTCCCGCCTCGGCCGTATCCACGCCCTCACCCCCTCGCCTCTCCGCCCTCGACCCTCGCCTCTCCTCTCACCCCGCCCCTCGCCTCACCCCCCCGCCTCCCGTCTCGCCCCTCGCTGCGCCCTCCGCCCCCTGCCTCGCTCCTCTGCCTCACCTCGCCCCTCGCTATGCCCTCCCCCGCCCCCTCGCCTCGCTCTCCACCCGCCCACCCCTCGCCCCTCCGCCCTTCCGCCCCGCCCCCTCACTTTCCTCCCCCATCCGTCCCCCGCCCTCGCCTCTTCACCCCCCCTCCGCCCTCCAACCTCCGCCCCCACCCTCGCTCTCCACCCCCTCCCCCTCTGCCTCCCGCCCTCGCTTCCACCGCCATCCCTCCCCCTCACCTTCGACCCCCGCCTCCACTCCCGCCTCCGCCCTCCACCATTTCCGCCTCCGCCCTCGCCTTCGCCTCCGCTTCCCCCACCCGCCTCGTTTCGTCTCGTATCGCCTCACCCTTCTTCATCACACCCAGGCTCCACCCCCTCGTCTATCCCCCCTTTTTGGGTGGCAGCGTCTTCTTCATCGAAGGTCTCGCAGTGTCTTGGCGGTATGGTGGCTCCCTGCCCGGAACCGGAGGCCCAGTCGGACCCTCTCTCTCCAAATGCCTACCGCGTTATCTTGACAGAGCAACAATCGTCTCGGGTACAAGAGGTTGCCAATGACTTTGCCCTTACTTCCGTCTATGGCAGAGTCATTGGACACTCCCCCTCCAGATCAGCCATCAGGGACTGGCTCCAGTCCACTCTCATGCTAGAGGACAGCCACATTGAGGAGGTAGCCCTTATGGGAAGGGGCATCTTCTGGCTTAAACTCTCCACTGCGAAAGCTGCGAGCAACCTGATTGCTGGTTCCCCCACATCTGTGGATGGAAAGATCATTATGATAGTCCCTTGGTACCGTGGATTCAGTGCAGCGGATTTTGATGCTCGTTTCTGCATACCTCGCCACCCAATGACGCTAGTTTTTCCAGGCCTTGCTGCTGAGCTGCGGCCGATTGTCAGGGACTTGGGCTCCCACTTTGGCTGGTTTATGCATGACACTTTCGCTGACGCGGTTACTATGGCAGGAGCCCCTCGAGTCCGTGTGGCTGTGGCAGACCCTGCGATTCTCCCTGCAGTGATTGAGATCGTGACAGACGCTGGCAGCATTACTCAGAGCATGGTAGTCACAAGACAGCTAGGCCAGTGCCTGAGGTGTCACGGCTTTGGGCACCTGGCTGCTATTTGTCCGCGATTCTCCAGTTCCTCTCGGCCCCCCTCGCCCCCTCTCCCTCCGCCCCCTCCGGGCAGCCACGTCAGGAGGAGCAGAGGCAGCCGGAGTCCGGTCCAGAGATGGCTGGCGGTTGGACTGAGGTCAGAAGGAAAAGAGGAAAGAATAAGAAGATTCCCGAAAAAGGCAAGGAGGCAGAGGTTACCCAACCTGCAGCAGCGCCTCAGAGACCTGATAGGCAGCCGCCCCAGGGTCCTGGGAGAGCTTCTTCTTCGACGGTAGCCCGCCCTCCGCAGCCTCAGGTCCCCCTCTCTTTCGCTTCCCAGTCCCCTTTCACTCAGTCCCAATCCCTTCCCCAGTCGCACCCCCCTCTTCCCGACCCGCAGCATCAGCCCCCGCCTCTTCCTCTTCAGCCTCCTCCTCTTCCTTCTCAGCCCCAGTCCCAGGCTCAGCCCCATCCTCCTCCCCCCGCCTCTCTCAGCTCTCCTGCAGTGTCAGCTGTACCGATGGTTCCTCAGCCGCGGGCAGCCCCCACTCCCACTCCTCCACCCCCCGCTAGTCGCCTCCGTGGAGTCTGAGTTGCCTACCTCCCAGCCACCTCCCCCTTCCCCTCCATAGGCAGGACACCCCGAATCTACACCACCCCTGGAGCAGTCTTCCCTGTCTGCTAGCCCGACCCCCTCAGTTGCAGACTCTGGTGGGCCTCAGCTTCAGGAGAGAGAGCTTCCTCGCGACTTCTACAGATCTAGCGCCTGGGACTACTTGGATGTGGCCGACCTTGGGACCTTCCCTGCTTGTCTCGACATCAGTATCTTCCTGCTTCGTAAAGGGGCGGATGGGAAGATCGTAGTTTTGGCCCCGAGGGATGGCCCTAGCTTTGCTTTCACATTTCTCAGCGACGGCACCGAGACTTGGACAGACGACTCGGTCTGGGAGGCTCTCAGAGAGTAGACGCATGCTCAGGTTTGCTGCTGGATAGGCCCGTCGGGTGGACAGCTTCTCAAGACTCAGTGGTTTGAGGGTGACGTGCGCCTGCGGTGGCATTGCGCCGCCAAACGCTTCAGATTGATTGTGATTCTCAGGCCCTCCTTGTCGTGGCCCCTTCCCCAGGATGTCAGAGCCTGGACTCCTCAGAAACTCCGAGCCTTCTACGGGATGACTACCTCAGAGATCTGGAGTTGGCTCGAGAAAGCGTTTGTCCATGGTACTAAAGGCCTTACGCCTTTGCTAAAAGTTTTGAAGAACGGGCAGGACGACCCCGCCTCCCCCTCCAAACCCTCTAAAAAGCCTCAGCGCCTCCATTCCGAAGCTGGCTTCTTCATCGACATCAGCCGCGAGCAGACAGTTATTCGCAGCCTATCAGTCCTCACCATGAGCTTACACCTTGTCTCCTGGAATGTGGACGGGTTTCATTCTTCTGGCACCCGTGGTCCTAGGAAGCTCATCTTGAGACAGGAACTTCAGCCAGCAGTGATTGGGCGCTTGGATATACTTCTGCTCCAGGAGCATAAGCTTTCAGTGGCTCATTCCCGTAGCTGCGGGAAGATTCTCCCTGGACGCTCTCACACTTATTGGGAGCCCTCGATTGGTGCACAGGGGAGGAGTGGCGGTGTCTGTACTTCCGTGTGCGAGCTGTTAGCCCAGGGTGTTTCTGGTCATGGTACGTTGATCCCAGGCCGTGCACTTTGGGTAGGCCTAGAGTTGGAGGGTTCCAAAATAGGTGGGCCTTGTTAGAGCTTGATTGGGACCCAAGAGAGTGGAGATGGCCAGAGATTGTGACAGGTCAGGGGCCGACCTCTTTCTTCGCCTACAGCACGACATTGGGCAGGAGAGTTCTCGGGAGGATGCAGAGCCGTCCACCCACCCAGCGGCCCAGTTGGTATGCTCAGGGTATCTCCAGGCTTTTTTTGCAGGCCTTTTGGAAGGCCTTGTGGGAGAGCTGGCGGCCGCGGAAGATCTCCTACTTCCTTTGGCTACTCGCCCACAAGGGTCTTCCAGTGGGGAGCTGGTTGCGGCAGGTTGGTCAGGATGGACGTTGTCAGATTTGTCATGAGGACGATGAGTCACCAAAACACTGCCTGTGGAGCTGCACTCGCGCCCAGGAAGTGTGGAGGTGGACCTTTGGGATCCTTACTCGCGCAGCACCGGAGTTAGGCTTGATCACTTGGGGCGCGTTCTGCTGGTGCAAAACCGCACCTGGCTTTCATCAGTTGTTCGAGGCAGGTCCGCAAGACCCCACGTTCCTTATCACACAGGGGACTTGGGGGCCGCTCGAGAGCATTCCGCCGCACCTGGCAGAGGCTGACACAGGATCTCAGGAGAGGCAGCCAGTCTGGGAGATTATTAGCAGCATCGTAGGATGGCACATTTGGACCTCGCGCTGCGCGCAGATCCTCGGTGGCACCTCCCTTTCGACTGCCCAGGTCATGACCGACATCTGGAGTGAGATTATACACACCCTCAGAGGCCAGTGGTACCAGATACAAGGAGACTCCCGGGCTGGCCGGGAGAAGCGGAGACGTTTCCTCCGTGATTGGGATGCACAGGGCCTCTTCTTCGAGCATACTTCGCAGGGCCTTCAGTGGCGCTATTCACCACCTCTGTGGCTGTTCATTCACACTCGCCTGATCCCTCCGTGAGAGAGAGCTTTACATTTTTGTTTCCTTTTAGGGCTGCGTCCGATTTGTAAATGCAGCCCCGTCAGTTGCAAAGCTGACTTTTTCATGTATCTTGTTTTCGAAGTAATATAATCAGCACTGTTTTTTCAGAAAAAAAAATGATAGTGACCTTGATCTCATAGGACATGGGGCACTTGAAAGCAAGGTGCTCCTTTGACTCGATCTCCTGGTGATCACATAGGGTGCAAATACGTCGTACCGACCCACTTTAGGTATGCCCTCCGCTCGACCATGGCGGAGTTAGTGTGATGACACACAGAACTATCCAATCGATATCCTCAAGGATTGGGGGAGGTGGATCTGTGTGTATCCTGGTGGATTGATGAAGCCTTCTATTGAAATCCGCAAGCAGTGGGCTCTATAAAAGGTGAGCATCATTGGGAGCTCCCCAGGTGCCAAACAAGTCCTAATGTGTGTAATTGTAAGAGATTCTCTCAGATGACCTGGTTCACCTCGTGATATGTAAGCGGGATGAAAAAGAGAAAGAAAGATGTATTACCATCTTTTGGAGGCCTCACAGGCCTATGAGACAAAGTACAAAACCAAGGATAAGCCAGAAGCAAAGGGCTCGCTAAGGCTCTTATGTTGAGTACTAAACTAAATAGAAACTAAAGGGTAAGTAAGGCTATGTCTGTGGAGCACTGGTCATGAGGTCTTGAAGATCATAAGCTTGGTTTTCCCAAGGTTAACCGTTAGCTCTCTCTCTCTCTCTCTCTGCAAATCCAGAGCCTCAAAGTGTTTTTGCAGCCCCTTTGCTCTGGATGATATGAGTACTATGTTATCTGCGTATAGCAGTATCTCCATCATCAAGTCAGCCAGTAGTGAACCTTCGCCCCTTTGGTGATCTATAAGTGATGTGATCTCATCAATGTAGAGTCCGAATAGAGTCGGTGAGAGGAGGCAGCCATGCTTCACTCTGATAGTGCTCTCCACCCAGTCTGATATACCTCTTGGGGAGCGTACTCTCCCTTTGACGGACTTATACAAGCTCATCACCCCCCCAAATCATGACCTCTGGGAGTTGCATCTCCTATAACCTTGTGATTAGGCAGGATGGTGGAACAGAGTCGAAGGTCTTCCAGAAGTCTACAAAGCAAGCATAAACTTTCTGACGCTTGGATTTCGCCTCCTCAATGATAGCCTGCAAAGTGAAAATGTGATCCAAGGTGGAGTGCTGTCTTTGAAAACCTGCTTACCCAAGAGCCCGTTGCCCATGACCCTCTATGCGGCTGCGAATTTCCCGCTCTAGTACCGATCCATATATCTTGGCTAGAGTGTGTCCAATCATGAGGGTGCAGTAGTTCCTAGTATCCATGGGATCTCTTGCTTTATGTATTGGTACAATGGTGGTGGTCCTCCATGTAGATGGGAAGCCATGCCATACAGCGTGCATGGTTGAATAATTGTGCTAGGACTGGGACCAGGACCTCTTGTCCATGTGCAAAAATGCTCGGTGCGTAGTCCCTCATGGTCCAATGATCTCCGATTATGAAGTCGCAGGAGCGCTGCGCGCACATTTTGTGTAGTGAACAGATGGCATGTAGTGGGTCTGGGTATAGATGACATATTTGGTAATGTCTAGCTTGGAACATCATAAAGAGAGCATGCATAGGCGTGCATAACGCGCGGATCTGTAATGGGGATAAGCGGTTTCCCTTTTGTGAGAAGCCCCTAGCCAATAGTGGGGTTGCCTCCTTGAAAGGATCTGATCACCTCATCCATCCTGTATGTGAGGAAAGCCTGCTTCTTCCGTTGTGTCATACGACGTGAGGCGCGCTATGTCTCAAGTGGTGTCATATGTCTCAAAGCTCGCTCACGTATGAGCTGAGCTCTCCTCTCTCTGGAGTCGTCATCGAACCAAGGATTTTGAGGCATCTTCCCATGGGGGACCTGTGAGGATTGAGTTGTGGGAAAAGATCTGATAGCTGCAGCCTGTACCACAGAGACTAAGGTGTCCGAAACATAGGTGAGGTCTATATGATCTCCAAGTAGGACTGGGAGCTTAGAGGCCAGGTGTAGATCTGGACACGGGTGGGTGTAGGAGGATCTTTCTCAATGGCTGGCATGGTGGCAGAAATGCAGAAGGCCAAGTATGAATGATCGGCGCCAAGCGGGGGGGCGGGCATAGAAAAGTCAAGTACCCGTGAGGCAAAAGCTAGTGGACCTATCAAGTAGTCCACTGTGCTCGTCCCTCCGCCATGTGGGAAACAGGTGAGTCCGCCAGATGAGGGCCACCTTTGGAGGCCATTGTATATAATCAGGTCATGGACAGCCCCCAACTCAAGCAAGTGTCATCCATAACCTGTCACATGTGGTGCGTCCGCTGAATATCGCACTATTCCAAGCTCTGTTGGGTCCAGTTCCAGTACAATAAGGGAGTCAGATGCAAAATCTAGTAGGCCCACCTGCCTATCGCTCGTAACTTTATTTGATGCGTATGTGTGTGTAGGCTTGACATCTTAGGAGTACATGCTGTTCATTTTCTACCTCCCCTGTGATGCAGATTTACATATTCTTTCCCCTCTGGGGATCTTGGGTCTTGCCCACCTACCCCTCTCTACTTTGAGATCATGTGAACTCCAGATTAGATGCCTTTTAAATATGGATATTCTTCATTGAGGTATTTCTGCATTCCATAGCTTTCCATTGAGTTAATTTCGTATTTGTAGAATTGCGTATTTGTCCCTGGGTTTTGCCATAGTTTCTGTAGCATTTTCTGCAACATTATGTCCCTAATTTCCCATGCATCTTCTGGTATATCAGCGGGTGTTATACCCCCTGATTCCATCCACTTCATTCCCTCTCTGTGCCAACTCATTATTTGCGTAGCTTCCATTGCCTTGTGTGGTATCCTACTGGCGTCCATCTTCTCAACTTTGTGTGACGTAATCCAGGAATTGACATAATGCTTCCCCTTCTAAAGGTATCATACCTGTTTCAGGCAGTAGGGTGGGTTAGGGTGTCCCCCTAATGCCCCTATTAAGAAACGTTTGTGTAAAGTTTCCAAAATTTCTCAGCGCATCTAAAGGTGCTTGCAGGGTCTCCTTGTTCCTTGCAAAGAATACCACATCATCTGCATAGATGAAGTGGTATTCTTGGCAAGGAACAAGGAGACCCTGCAATCCGAACACCTTCCTTGCCATGCATTCTCATCCACTCTTTCAAATCATTGATTAAAAGACCAAAAGTGTTGGTGATAGGGGGCAAGCTTGCTTAACCCCTATGTCACTGCTTACGTTTACAGCTTTCCTCTTGGAGCATGATCCATAGTTGTGATGGCATGATGGGGATCAATCGTTGTTGGCAAAAGGCAAGAACAAGCTCATTTTGGTGGCTATCAGTCCAGTGCTGATTCAGCTCAGCAATTAAAGAAAAATTCAGATAATTCTGGTCATCTCAAAAAGAAGGGCAAGTGCCATTAATGTAAGAAGCGTGGGCACTATATCAATGAATGCAGGAAGAGGTTGGAGAAAGAAAAGTAAAAGAAGGAAGGCTAGGATGAAAGTTTCAGATTCCAATGCAAAGGATGCAAACAAAAGTAGTGCTTCATCAGTTTATGTGGCAGGCAACAACACAACGACAAGCTTATCTCAGTCTGCTATATTGATAGTGGGGCTTCTAGGCACATCACTTTAAAGAAGAATTTATTTACTGGTTTACAACCTGATCTAGTTGGCAAGAGAGTGTCTTGTGCAATAATTCTTCGTACTCTTTGAAGGGTGATGACATTTTTGTTGGTGACAGCAGTGAAAGCAAAGCTTACCATCTGTACAATCCTCACAGTAGAAGGATTTTTGTGAGTCTGCCAATACTGACTAAAGTGTGAGTCAGTCCTAAATAGCCCACCTCAAGGAATCATAAAGGTTGGTTAGGCAAGGTGGTACTGTACGCTAAGTACAATACGTATGGCATGAGTACCGATAAGTTGTGCCATATGAGAAAAAATTTAAGGTACGTAAGGTACGATGGTTTTGTAAATAATTAAAATTTTTCCCAAAAGAGAGGGATGGAAGGGATAGAGGGGGAGGGGGGGGAGAGGGAAGAGGGACAGTATACTACTGACTACAGTCCATAGAATGAGTGTTTGATTGAGAATCCATGTGCTTTCTAAGCTAGGAATGTAATTTTGCATCTTTGTAGAAAGCGAAAGGGGTTCATTTAGTTTTTTATGTTTTAAATAGTTAATTCATTCTATAAATTCTTTCTTTCATTCCTACATAAGAGAGAGAGAGAGAGAGAGAGAGAGAGAGAGAGAGAGAGAGATTAACGTTTGCAAGAGGCCTCGCGGGCCTATGAGACAAAGAGCGGATCCAAGAAGTACCTCATACAAGCCACTGAGGGCTGAAGCAAAGGGTTCACTAAGACCCTTGCTAAGAACTAAAACCTGAAAAGCTGAAAGCAAAAGCGAAGACTCTAACATGCTCAGCTAGTGAACAGAATACTAGAGTAGCAAGGTAACATGAGCGTGTCGGGCGCTCAGGGCTAGCACTCCTAGTACACGCTCAGGTTCCATATATCGAGGTAACTTGGTGGTACTCTGATGGGATGTGAGAAGCTCTCGTATCTGTGTTTGTCGAGCTGTCTTGCGACGTGGGGGAGGGCATGGTCTACTCGATCTTTGGATCCGGTGTGCTAAGTCAAGGGTGATGCCTCGTCTCTGGTGGTTGCCTTTGAGAAGGGATGAGATAGACCGGACCTCGATTGTGTGTACTCGGGCTGTGTGCGTCGCATGTGGAGTGTGGGTCCCTCGTGCACCTCTACCACTGATCCATGATGCTCTCATCTCATCAAGCTCCTCTCCCTTGGCTACGCTGGGGGTTGACTCAGATGCATAGAAATCTGTGACAAAAGTTTGTGATTTGTTGATGGTGACCTGTGGCATCAGCCCATGTTGCTCTCTGGCCTCTGTCGCATCAATGTGTCTCTTTGTCGGCGCATCTCAAGCAGGTAGAGCCCAACATAGACCTGATCATGAAAATGTATGAACCGTGTGAGTGCGCCAAAGCCCTGTCCCTCTTGAAAGAGGCAATGATATTGTCCTCGGATCTCATAGTAGACTGGGCAAACACATAGAAAATGTTCCTATGTCTCGATCTCCCCCATCTGGCATAGAATGTAAGTCCTCTGCTCTTTGGGTATGCTTGCAGCTCTCCCTACCCTTTTTTTTTTTTTTTTCAAGAAAGGAACCTTCTATAAATGCTTGAAAGATTTCATACAAGACAACAGCCCTGAAGGTGCTGCGTATGAAAAACCGGAAAAGGCTGAAAGAAAGAAAACTGGCCTGTTCCAGAGAAGCCCAGTTCACTGCTAGGGGGATCTCTGGAATTGGGGCTAACAGCCAAGTGGGGGGATTATACAGCCAACGAATCCCTCGCCGAGTGAAGATGTAGGAAACACCTGCAGACCAAGCCTTGTAGAAACGAGCACACCTCTCGATAGTCGCCTTGGAGCCTGGAGTCCCATGCCTCCAGGTGGACCGTAGAGTGTAAATGATATCCTGCTAGATGGCAACCAAGGTAGCCGAGGGTGGAATGGGGTGCTCTCCCATCACAAGACTGCACCGAGCCACCCAAATGTTCCAAGCCGTGATGCTGGCTACCACCTCCCAAACACTGTCCTCCCTAGGAGGAGCAGCTGGGGTGTCAGGGGGGACTGCCTCGTGGAGTGCAATCCTTTGAATGCTCTGATCCCGTATCCGGTAGGCTGGGGAGATCTCATCAATATGAAACGCGTGTCCTCCCTTTGTCAACCAAGCCACCATCCCCCAGGTATAGTCTCTGTGTAGACTCTGCATGCATGTTATGATCCTGAGGGCTCTCATCCAAATCCTCACTACGCTATGACAGCTCCATAGGCAGTGTGGGATAGTCTCCAAGATACCATCTGAGCAGCAGTGGCACTGCCCCTCCACTCGCCTTTGCTCCAATCACGGGCCGATGGGCAAGATGGGCAAGCCTCCGTGGGCTGCCAGCCAGAAGAAGTATGAAATCTTCCTCGGCCGCAAGTTGGACCACAACCGTGTCCAAAACCTGGAGCGAACATCCCGAGGCACTCTCTGGGTCACCCAGTGTCTCTCCCTCGAGGGAGTCCACCTCGACAAGTCCATCTAAAGTCTCCTGCCAATCTGTGTGGTGTAGGAAATGAAAGGCACCTCATCTATCGTCTCAGCTAGGCCGCCGTTGGAGGGCTAGAACCACTCTCCCTGGTCCCACTGGACCTCCCTCAGGGGTCTACCCTCCCATAGCCAGAGGCGCCATTGAGAGGCGTCCTGCTCTGAGATACTGGGCGGATCAATGTGCCACTCCTTCCCCAAGCGTCCTACCACTCTGATTATTTGCCAGTGTATCCCATCAAGACTCCCATTCATCTCAGGGTCACTCCCAGTGAGGGGCTGAAGTAGGCCTCCGGGTCCTACACGGAAGAAGTCGGGGTGCATGTTGCCGCACTGCATCAAAATCCTCAAGGGAACACTAGTACGGGAAAATTGCCCCAACCATCTGCTGTCTCTTCAAATGTGAAGTCCTTCCCACCAGGACTCAGGAATGGCTAAGTCGATCTCGCCCATCCATTGCCCTGCCCCTCTTAGATGCGCTAGGGCGTCAAGCCTCGCCTCTGCCTCCATAGGTAGTCTGCTCCAACGACCAAAAGACCTTGCTGGACCACTGTCCCACTGTGCCCAGCCGATGTGAGTTCGCTGCCCAAGCATACGTCCCTCCTGATCTCTGACCTCTGGGTACCACATAAGGGGTTGGCACTCAAACTCTTCTCTGCATCTAGGCGGAGCACGGATGAGACCCCCTGCTAGTCTCTGCCAAACCCTGTGAAGACTCCTCATCAAGGGGGGAGCCCTTCCCTGTAAGGGGGGACTCAGAGAAGATCCATCTATGTGAAGGTTGCCACTGTCCCCCAGTGCGTGGGGTGTTCCTCAGAAGCCCTCTCTATAAGAGCAGCTTCCAAGGCTCGGCACCTCGGGTGAGGCCACGAACCACCAACTTGCCCAGAAGGGCCCTACTCTACATCTTCGGATCAATGATACCCAAGCCTCCCAATGCCTGCGGCATGATCACCGTCTGCCAAGCTACTCATGCCCTAGTGTTCCTCATACCATCTGAACCTGCCCAGAGGAAGCTTCGTACCAACCGTCGGAGCTGCCCAATGCATCCTCTGTGAAAGCACCAATAGGAGGCAATATACCAGGCAATGGCAAGAAGGACATGGTTTGCCACTAAGGCGCGACTTGCGAGGGAGAGTTTGGCCGAGCTCCAACAGAGAAGCTTGCGCCGAACACTCTCAAGGACCAGGGCAATCTGTTGCTTTGCATTCGAGGTATCTTGCTGTTTGGCCCCGCGGTATCCATCTGAAACGAAAGTCACTCGCGCACTCACAGATCTCCTGTGTCTCCTCAAAGCCCGTGAAGAAGCCTATGAATTTTGTCTAGTTGATCCGTGCCCCCGAGGCCTCACAATCTAGACTCGTTGTGGTGCCCTCAACATACAAGGCCATGTCGTTTGCAAACTCCGAGTCAAGGAGCTCCTCCTCTTGCCTGATTGGGAGCCTCAACCCTGTGAGACCCGCCACTTGTGATCTCAAATAGTAGCCCAGAGCCTTCGCTACAAACAAGAAGAGGAAGGGAGCTAGTGGGCAGCCCTGGGGGACCGACCGAGAGAGAGGAAAGGCCTCGCCTATGTGTCCTCCGATAATCATCTGACTAGAGCTCCTTGCATATAGCACTGAAACTCCTCTGACCCATCGGTCTGAGAAACCCAATCTCCTCATAGTGCCCTCCAGGAAAGACCACTCCACCCTATCGTAGGCCTTGTTGAAGTCCAAGAGAAGGATGGCCAGTGGCTGTGACTCCTCCCTGGACCAATCCACTGCCTCCCAGAACGTGAAAATGTTGTCCAGGATGTTGCGCTCCTGGACAACAAACCCAGTCTGTGTGTCATGGATGATGTCGGTAAGATGAGGCCGTAACCGCAAACTCGACCTTGGCGAGGATCTTGTATGCAGTATCAAGCAGAGTGATCGGCCTCCATTGTCGAATATCTGACCTATCTCCCTCTTTCGGGATCAAACAATCCACCCCGTGTGCAAGGATTGAGGGAGAAGGCCTGTGCCGAAAATCTCCTGGCAAGCTAAACGGAAAGGGGTGGAGATAATCTCTTAGAAGTTTCGGAAGAAGGCCGGAGTCAAGCCATCCTCTCATGGGCATTTCTGGGTTGGGAGAGCCTTGAGGGCTTCCCAAAGCTCCTCATCTGTGAAAGGCTCCTCAAGTCTGCTGTATAAGTCCCGCGAGACTATTGTTGGAACGTGATCCCAAACTAGCTCTCGGGCCACAAGACCAACTGGGGTCATTCTCTCTGTTTGAAAGAGCTAGCTATAAAAACCGGTGGTCATGTCAAGAATCTCCTGCGGGTTAGTGTGCATGATGCCTTGCGAGTCCCGGAGACGACGTAGCTGTGTGCTGGTCAATCGGGGCCCAGTGGTCTAAAGAACTGCTTTGTCATCTTGCCCCCCTGCTGTACCCATCGGGCTTGGGAGGAATGGTAGGAGAACTCAGCCCGCCACAGCTCTGTGTCTTGAAGCTCGAGACGAGCGCTCACTAAGCCACTGAGGCACTGGGTCCTGCTCCTTGAGCCTCTTGATGGAGGCGAGGTCTCTGCTCAAAGCCTGCTCGCGCTCCTGAAGGGTCCTTCGCCTAAAGGCATGAGATTGCAGCTCCACACTACTCCTCTGAATCGCATCAGCAACCCACGCAGCCCAGCCCTCACTTGGTGCCATCTCTGAGTGCTCCCAGATCTCTCCCATAACCTGCTGAATCTCCTCATCCTGCAAGAGGTCCTCTGGCATGCGGACCCCCCTTTGGGGGAGACGTCGGCGGGGCTGATCCAAGTGAAGTACCACTGGAGAGTGGTTGGACATTGTGGTACCTGTCAGAATACTGGTAGCGTCGCCTTTGTGTAATGCCCAGTCCCCAACATAGAAGCGGTCTAATCTCTCAAGCAATACATCATGTCTCCTCTGTCCAAAGGAGAAGAGAAGGCTGCCAAGAGTCCTGTTGAACTCTGGCTCTCTCCATGGGTCTCTGCCACTGATCATGAAAATGAACTGCTCCCAGGTACTACGTTCTGCTGCTGGCATCTCTGAGAATGATGCGCCGCCTTGCTTGTCTTCCCAAACTCTAGGTTGTTGAAGTCCCCTCCAACAATCCAGGAGTCAACATCCGGAAGACACTCTGACAGCCTCCTCCAAAGGGCCGGACGATGTTGTCTACACGCTGGGGCATACACATTCAGGATTCCAATTATGGACTCTCTCGTCCGAACTCCCATCCAAACTGCCCGTCTTGGAATGAGCTCGTCCTGATGGTAGACCTCTAGAGCCAGGGTCTGTGAGATTGAGATGCATACCCCTCCGCTCCGTCCTACTACGGGAGACCACTCCTCTGGACCTCTCCTTGGAAGAAGGTGATGGCGCCGTTTGATGTCTGTTGTTGAAAACATATGCTCCTGAATCATAAAGATGTCTACTGCTCGCCCTACTATTGCCCTTTGCAACTTCTGCCGGAGCATTAGGTACTGCGGCTGGCTACAAACACGGTCGTGGAGCCCGTGTATGTTCCAACTCACTATGGTACAGCTCATGAGGATGGGGGAGTCGGGAACAAGGCTCTCTTGTGGGTGGGTGCCTGTTCTAGAAAGACTGACTTGTGGGATTTTGCCGGGGGTTTGGAGGGCGAGTACTCAGTGTCTGTGCGGCGTCGTACTAGGGTGGATACCGGCTTAATACCGATCTTGCGTGCCCACTTCATCATGAAGGAGGCTTTCACTCTCAATGTGCATAGCATGTAGATCTATTGCTCTCTAGGTATACGTGTTGTTCTCCCTATCTCAATCCCTAGGTGATGGGATGAAACTTGCATCTGTCCAATAACGATCCTCACTGAATGTGAGATTCCTCCGTGCTCGAGATACTAGGGTTTGATGATGAATCCCTCCTCCGAGACGCTCAGAAAGTGGTCGCGGTAGAACTAGGTCTTGATGGGGAGCTCTTGATCTCCCCCCAAAGTCTGAGACGTGTGGAGCTGAAGGAGATCTAATCGTATGTTACAGTTAATCTCATCTCGTGGGATCGACTAAGGGGGTGCATCCATATTGTACTGAAAGGGAGGGAGCCCATCCATTTGAATCCCATATCTATCAAACAATGTGGATATATGTGCATACCATGTGTCCGCCCCACTCTCAGCTAGTCATCTGGATGACTCCATGGTTAGCCTCGGTAGTCTCCAGTGGGGTGTCCCAGACTCGATGAATGAATGTCACTATCTGGAAGATGGCATAAGTCTATAGTGGTGTCGTGGCGAACTCTGCCTGTACTATCTCATGCGGGACTAAGGGCTTGCTCCAAATCATCCTAGATCCCATGGTCACCTGTAGCCACTCAAATCTCCTCCACTCTGCTATCGGTAGATCACAACCCGAGAAGGGTGCTGCATACATGGCAGTCGGTCACACTAGCGTACCGAGGAGCCAACACTTTGTCGGTGGATCTTGAAAGTGTGCCTGGAAGTATTGTCTCTCCAATCGTCCTAGAGCACCCCGTCCCCGTGTGCATCGTGCATGGGCTGCATGTGACATAGTGAAAAGGGGTCTTGTGAAGATTGCTCCCAAATATGTGTAGGACTGCACTATCTCCACTAGGTCGTCTTGATGAGTGAAGTTGAGTCGACGAAGCATTGCATGTGAGGTATTGAAGACCATAACCTTGGTCTTCCCAAGGTTGATTGTTAGGTCTCTCTCTTTGCAGAACACCTCTAGGGCCTCCAAATGTCTCTGCAGCCCCTCCGCTGAGGATGAGATAAGGACTATGTCATCAACATGTAGCAATATCTGTATCATGAGATCGGCGAGTTGTGATCCTTCGCCTCCCAGGCGGTTTATGAAGGAAGTGATCTCATCAATATAAAGCCCAAAAAGGGTCGTGAGAGGGGGTAGCCTTGCTTCAATCCGATCGTACCCTCGAAATCCGATAGACCATTTGGGGCACGAACTCTGCCTGTGATTGACTCATATGGGCTCATCAGTCCCCATATCAGTGTCTTTGGAATCTGATCATGCGGGATCGTGGGACAGTGTCGAAAGCCTTCCGAAAGTCTACAAAGCATGTGTAGACCTTCTGGTGTCTAGATCTCGCCGCCTCAATGATAGGCCTTAGAGTGAAGATGTGATCTAGGGTAGAATGCTGTCTCCAGAATCCTGCGTGTCCTAGTGCCGGCTGCCCTTGAGCCTCTGTATGACTGTTGAGCTCGCTCTCTAAAACTGATCCATAAATCTTGGCCAGATTATGGCCAATCATGAGCGTATGGTAGTTCCCAGTTGCCATAGGGTCCGTGGCTTTGTGTATCGGCACAATAGTGGTGGTGCTCTGAGTAGGTTGGAAGCTGTGACACATAGCCCGGTTGAACATTTGTGCTAGGACCGGAGCTTTGTGCAAAGTGCTTAGTTTGTAGGCCCTCATGGTCGTGCGCTCTCCGATTGTATGATGGACGAAGTGTAGCCCATACGTTCTGTGTGGTGAACATGTGACAATTGGTGGGTGTGGGCATAGAGGACATATCCGGTTGTGTCTGCATCTGGGCATCATAGAGGGAAAATGCATGTGTGCCACACATCTGGGTTAGTGATGGGAAAATGTGGATTCCCTCGATAGAAACCCCCATCCAGTGGTCGGGTCTCCTCCTCTGAAAGATTTGACAATCTCTTGCATCCTATGTGTGAGGAAGGCCCGCCTCTTACGATGTGTCAATCGTCGAAAGATCTCATGTGCCTTACGTGATGTGAGATGACCCAAAGCCCGCTCTTGTGTGAGGTGAGCTCTCGCCTCTCTGCACTTGTCATGGAACTAAGGGTTTTGAGGCATATTCCCATCTCAGATCTGCATGGATTGGGTTGTGGGAAAGGATCTGGTAGCAATGTCTTGTACCAGTGAGACAATGGTGTTGGAGGCCCTAGTGAGGTCTATATCATCTCCAAGTAGGGCCGGGAGCTCCTTGGCTAGGTGATTGAGGTACACTGGGTGGAGCTCTCCCTGTGGTTGGGATGGTGGCAGAGATATGGAAGGCCAAGTATGAGTGGGCAGCTTCGAGTGGGGGGAGGTATGGTGAAGTCATATATTCGTGAGACAAAGTCTAGTGGGCCTAGTAGATAGTCCACTGTACTAGACCCACCGCCATGCGGGAAGCGAGTCCTCCAGAAGATGGCCACCTATAAAGACCATTATAGATGATCGAA
Source organism: Dipteris shenzhenensis (assembly GCF_047967505.1). Classification (NCBI taxonomy): domain Eukaryota; kingdom Viridiplantae; phylum Streptophyta; class Polypodiopsida; order Gleicheniales; family Dipteridaceae; genus Dipteris; species Dipteris shenzhenensis. The sequence continues at coordinate 52,810,955 of NC_141601.1, forward strand.
TTGCCCCCAACTCAAGTAGATGTCGTCCATATCCTGTCACTTGTGGGGCAGTTGTAGAGTGCCTGAATATCCCAAGCCCAGCTGCCCATTTGGCTCTGGGACTATGTGTGGATCTCTGTCATGTGTGAAGTCAGATGATGCAAGCTTCCTACTACTACAGCAGAATCACGGGAGTAGCACCACATAATTTCCTCCCAGCCAAATCCTGTTGAAGGGTGAGAGCTCACAGAGAAATCAAAAAAATCGAGTCACGTTAAAGTTCATTCTCCTTCTCTCACTAACTCCAACAAGCCCCATCTCCCTAGATGGATCTAGATGCCACATGTCATCATCATAGGGCCTTTCCTAATGCATCTTTGCACCCCTCTCTTGGGATACTTTAATTTTCTTTGCCCCTAGGCACATTGCTTACATTAGGCCCTTAGCCTTAGATCCACCTAGTCTGGTGCTATCAGCCCTCACCTAGGACCTTGACATTAATTCCCTCCCGATCATTTACATGAAGTGCAAACAAATATATTACAAACGTAGATCCTTAAGGGAAATGTCGACTGATTCTTCCGAGGTCATGCTACCTCGGCTAGAGCGTAACATTCCTTCCCTCTTCAGACATCAACGTCCTCGATGATGAAGTCCGGGAACACTCTCTGCAACTGGTATACGGATTCCTAGGTAGCTTCTGATAGAGGCTGACCATGCCATGCAACCAACACCGTGGGTATCTTTCGATTTCGCACTTGCATTGTTCCTCGGTCCAGGATTCTTGTTGGTTTGCGCCTTGCATTATCCTCTATCTCCTGAAACAAAACCACACCTTCGATTAGTGAGTCACCAGTCTGCAAAAATTTCTTTAAACGAGAAACATGAAAAACCGGGTGCACCTTGCAATCCTGTGGCAATTCTAATTTATAGGCTACCTTGCCTATTCTCTTTAGAATTAACCACGGTCCACAGTATCGAGGTGATAATTTAGCACACTCTCCTAAAGTTAACGACTTCGAATGCGAAGGAACTCTGAGAAAAACTTTTTCTCCTTCCTTAAATTCTCTTATAGACCGGTTTTCATCCGCATATGCCTTTTGCGGATATTAGCTCTTGTAAGTGCTAGCATCTCCCGCATCTGAACCACAAAGTTCGTGGCACTAGGCACTCTCTGAGGTACTCCAACTGTAGTTGGATTTGCTGGTCTATAACCATAATTCAATTGAAATGGACTAAACTCCGTAGAGGAATGTTTTCTATCATTGTAGGCAAACTCTAACAATGGCAACCACTTGTCCCACGTATGTTGCCTCAATGACACATATGCTCTCAGCATGTCCTCTAAAATCTGGTTGACTCTCTCCGTCTGACCATCCGTTTCAGGATGATCCTAGTCCTTAGTGTCTCAAATACCGCTGTCCAAAAATGACCGGTAAATCTGACATCTCTGTCTGACACTATGGGTCTAGGCAATCCATGCAGACGAAATACATGTCTAATAAACAAATCCGCCACTTGCGGGGCACTAACAGACTCTCTAGTCGGAATGAAGTGAGCCATCTTGGTTAGACGATCAACCACCAGAAGGATAGAATCATAACCACCTTGTGTCATAGGCAGCCCTATTATAAAGTCCATGGAAATGCTCTCCCACTTACTTAGTGGTATCTCCAAGGGCTGTAAAAGTCCGGGTGGCTTCACCTGCTCGGCCTTGCTTACCTGACACGAAAAACACCGTGTCACATATTCATGAATATGTTTTTTCATCATTGGCCAAAAGAAATCTTGCTTCACGAGATCATATGTCTTCTCGACTCCTGGATGTCCCGCACATGGGCTATCATGGCACTATTGAATGACTCTCTGCTTGAGATCATTCTGACTAGGTGCTACTGCCTTGCCATTTCTTCTCAGCATACCATCCCTTATGGTATATCTTGCATAAGTTTAGCCTTTTCTGGATGCGAGGTCATCCTTTTCGTTCATCATTCATCTTGAATTGATATACGTGCTTTTTCCAATCAATGGCTGGATTCTTCCTAGAATGCCACGCCATACCCAGGGCTATATCTGCCCGAGCAAGCTTAGTCATTTCAAAATCAAGCTTCTCAGCATAGTCCTGAATACGAAGTTCCAACTGGGTAACCCTTTGCTCCCATACTTAAGTTGAACTTCCATTTGCCATCTTGACTGTATACGCATAGTCAGATGGGTTAGTCTTTAACTTCAGCCTCTTTATGAGCCTTGAGTTAAATACATTGTGAGTTGACGCCGAGTCAAACAACACAATGATATCATGATTGGCCACTTGCCCTTTCATATTAATTAACTCTGTATCATTAAAGGCTGTATACCCCGTTGCTGCGGGCCTAGATAGGATGTTATCAGGTGCACTCGTTACTAGCTTAGCAACAGACATACATAACAAACAAGGTACTGACCTCTGAGAAGATCCCGCTAGCTGAATCTGCATCTGTTCTGCTCTGGGACTTCCCTCCATTTCCACGTCGCATTCTGAGACTACCATCTTGACTATATACACATAGTCAGATGGGTTAGTCTTTAACTTCAGCCTCTTTACGAGCCTTGAGTTAAATACATTGTGAGTTGACGTTGAGTCAAACAACACAATGACATCATGATTGGCCACTTGCCCTTTCATCTTAATTAACTCTGTATCATTAAAGGCTGTATACCCCGTTGCTGCGGGCCTAGATAGGATGTTATCAGGTGCACTCGTTACTAGCTTAGCAACAGACACACATAACAAACAAGGTACTTACCTCTGAGAAGATCCCGCTAGCTGAATCTGCATCTGTTCCGCTCTGGGACTTCCCTCCATTTCCACGTCGCATTCTGAGACTACCATCTCAGCCATTCGATGATCCTTATTTCGTGGACAATCCTTCATTGATGAGACTGAAGGCAACCAAAACACAAGCCTTCTCTCCTCGATTTTTCTCTTTGCTTTGGGTTTAAGGGAGACTTTGACCAAACCCGGGCTGCCATTGGTGTTACTCTCCTCTTCACTCCAATGGTGGTACTTGATTTGGGAGTTTCAGCTGGTTTCGCCTACTTGGCTTGACCACTAGGCTGAGAACCACTCCCTTTACTAATCCACTTCTTCTTAAACCCAGGCTGAGAATCACTCCCTTTACTAATCCACTTCTTCTTAAACCCAGATTTCTTCTGGTACCCATACTGGGTTCCGACCTGTGCAAACCCACTTGGCTTGCTGCCCTTGGCATCTTCACAGTTCAGGGCTATGGCTATTGCATCATCCAAAATGTTCGCATACTTAGCCCGAACTTCCATTTTAATCCGATCATTCAATCCAAATATGAAATCTTTCACTTGGATTGATTGAGGTAGGGATTCATCAACCTTCATTACGCTCTCTCGAAACTTATCAGTGTATTTTGCCACTGACAAATTTCTCTGACGAAGGTTTCTATACTGATCCCAAGCTCGGGATGCTTCGTTAGGAGGTAAGAAGTGTTTCCTAAATTCCCTTTTAAACCCCTCCCAGGCAGTGGATGCAATACCATCTTTTTGTTGTTTAATCCACCACCGATCCGCTGCGTCACTAAACATGTGGGTGGCCTCGCGGATCTTCTTGATATCATTTCTGATATCATGTGAGAAATGGCGAACGCCTCGTCCCATTTCTGTAACCAGGTCTCAATGACATCAGAACTACGGTCATTCATCCGACCAGAATACTTTTCCGGCCTATAATTGGCAATATTAGGTACTTTAGCCTTCCTAGGCTCGATCGTAGGGACACTAGAATCAGGTTCCATTGGAGCCTTGCACTCTTCTAAGTTCAGACTGCCCTACATTTGCCTGTAACTTTTGCTCTAATAACTGCTGCAAGGCATCCTCAAGTAATGCAATTCTGCCAGATAAGGTGTGAGCTACTGGGCGCGACACCTGCTGGGTCGGCCGGACTCCTGACTGTACAGGGTCCATCTTGGAAGCTCCTTCTGCTACTTCCATTCAGGTCAATGGGTGTTTTGGTGTTAAAAAAAAAATAAAAATAAAATTAAAACACCGCTAGAACACTGTATTTACAAACCGACAAAATTCAGTGTACTGGCACTCTGACACAATTCCCTATTCTAGGGAATACCTGCAATCCCACATGCACACTGACTAGTTTGACATCGGCATAACCCAAATACCGCTTTTCCCTATACTAGGGAAATTCTTGCAAATCAACTCTGACTTTATTACAAAGGCATATGCACAAGCATAATCTCCCAGATTGCTCGCAGAAGTTTGAAGAAGTAAAAAAAAATCCCAAGTCTGCTATGTACCCTGTTATGGCATTGAACCTTCATGTAGACTAACCATTCACGAGACCCTCTTCATGTAAGCGAAGCATCAACAAAAACTAAGGTCGGGGAAGAAAAAAGAAAAAAACACAGAATTGACGAATGTCAAAGAAAGCTCCCTGGTTGATTGCTCCTGCTACCCGATTTGATACCCTTGGAGTCTAGATGTCCTGAGCCTGCAGCCTCCACGTAACTCCCTGATATCAGATGATACGACCTTTTGCTTCTTTTGCCAAAGCGTTGCTCTCTATTTGGAGTGTGTCTCAGCCTATGGCCATCTACGTGATCGGAAAAAAATATTTGCGTGGCTTAAAATTTGTTGCAGGAGCATAAGTTCCCGTAGGCAGGTGACGGAAGGCGCCATCGATCCATTTCTGCAGATCAGTCACGACGCTGCCCGTACTAGCCACCACATATTCCCAGCTAATTCACAACGAAACGATAGGCTCTCTTTCTTCCAAAAGGATCGCATGTCATCCAGACTGAAGACACACCTCAGCTCCACGAAGCAAATGATACACTCTTTTTCACAACTCGCATCAAGGCTAACCGCAGCCTCTTTGGAACTCAAGCTGCAAGGCCACAGAGCCGTCCTCGTCAGCCTACCGCGTTATTTTCATAGGCTCCCAGATCCTCCGTAATCTCTGCTTGCGCGTCGCCCAACTTGAACGCTAACCTCTTCATATGTAATCCCCTCGTCCACCTAAGCTTTGATACCAAATGATACAAGCTTCCTACTTTTACAGCAGAATCACGGGAGTAGCACCACATAATTTCCTTCCAGCCAAATCCTGTTGAAGCGTGAGAGCTCACAGAGAAATCAAAAAAATCGAATCACGTTAAAGTTCATTCTCCTTCTCTCACTAACTCCAACAAGCCCCATCTCCCTAGATGGATCTAGATGCCACATGTCATCATCATAGGGCCTTTCCTAATGCATCTTTGCACCCCTCTCTTGGGATACTTTAATTTTCTTTGCCCCTAGGCACATTGCTTACATTAAGCCCTTAGCCTTAGATCCACCTAGTCTGGTGCTATCAGCCCTCACCTAGGACCTTGACATTAGTTCCCTCCCGATCATTTACATGAAGCGCAAACAAATATATTACAAACGTAGATCCTTAAGGGAAATGTCGACTGATTCTTCCGAGGTCATGCTACCTCCGCTAGAGCGTAACATGTGTGAAGTCAAGCAGGCCCACCTGTCTATTTCCTGTCCGTGCATTGAAATCCCCCAATAAGAGGGGTCTCCTTGCCTGGAGAACTCCGTGATGTCATCATGGATCGTCTCATATGGGCTGTGTCCATCTATAGTGAACTCTCGTGCATAGGATGACATGTCTGGAGGGAAGTAGCACACCGCAATGAAGATAGGTCTAGTGTCTAGAAGCTGACTTCGTATCCACATGTGTCGTGCATGCTCCTCTCTCCGAACCACACATATGAGTGGTCTCAGGTGTGATTTGAAAAGGACAGCCACCCTCTTGGAGCTTCGTACTCCGCTCTCTCTCCTCAATTCCCTCTTTTGAGCTGACTCCCATATGTATCTTTGCTTCGGAGATGATCTCTTTTTTATGGACAGGTGTGCCCTTCTTGACCACATCCTTCCATTCCAAAATTTTGGCTTCCCCCATGCTGATTTGCTGTTTCAGTTCAGCGTGCTTTCCAGCCTGCATAGCTGCAATATCTTTCTTGAGGTTAGCATTCTCTGCTTTAAGTTCTTCCATTGCCTTGTATGTCTCTACCGGGGCCCCATTCATTTCTTTTATTTGCTGTAATTCAATTTCCAATGCATGTACTTTACCCTGGATGCTGGTATTGGCAGCTACCCATTCCAACTTGTCTTTCTCCCATTCTTCTGTTTTGGATTTCTCTTTTCTCCACTCTTCTTGTATCTTCCCACCCTGCTTTTTCATTTCATCTAGTACCTTATCCACAAGTGCTTTCTCAGCCAATAAGGCCACATTGGTGGCTTCTAGATTATCTATCTTCTCAATGAGAGCTGTGCCAACCTTATGGAGAAGTATGATAGTGCAGAAAGAATGAGATTCCTTATATCTTTTGCTTCCCTGAGTGACCTTCATGCATGCTGGTACATCTCCTTTTCTTCTCTTGTCTCCCGTCTTGTTTTTCAATGCTGCATTGTATTGATGTGTGGTTGGAGCCTCCTCTTCTCCGTTTCTTTATTCAAGATCTGAGTTTTCTTGTTCTTGGCTTCTTGTAGGTCTCGAGCTAGCTGTGTATGGAGGAGCCTGCTTATTGTGTGAACTAGGCCCCAAGTGGGGGGCGGGGAGACCTTTCTATGGCCTAGGCACTAGGCGGGGGCAGAGATGCACTAGGCAGGGTGGAATTTCCTGTAAGGCAGTCATGACCACAGGGGGCATAGCTTGGGGGAGGCAGCTGGAGGGTGTCTTGAGGAGTGTTGCGGGACCTAAGATGTCACGGGGGGAGTTGGGGTGACGGGGGAGGGTCTGAGGAGTATTGCGGAGGATGTAGAGGGTGGTTGGGGGGGGGGGGGCTGAGGGGGTGGCGGGGGAGAGAGAAAAGAAAGAAAGAAAGAAATTTTATTAGAGTCTTCGGAAGACCGATGGGTCTATGAGACTGAAAGAAAACCTGATACAAATCACAGTAAGGGTGGAGCTACTGAAACGAGCATCATCACCCGTGCTGAATCCTAAGTCTGATCATACATAATCAAATACATCTGGATGTAACAATGAAAAGAAAAGGATTGGAGCGGAGCGGAATCCTCCGTATGTCATGTCCCCCTGGCTGGTGCATAGCCAGTGATGGGACGCTGGTGCCCGTCAAGGGGTGCCGTGCGTCTCGGTCTCCTAGACGAGGCTTGATGCAAGACCAGAGCCACTGTGACTCCCGTGGGACATATCCACACACAGAGAGAGAGAGAGAGAGAGAGAGAGAGAGAGAGAGAGAGAGAGAGAGAGAGAGAGAGAGAGAGAATTTATTAAAGTCTTTGGAAGACCGATGGGTCTACGAGACTGTGAAAAACCTGGTGCATACGAGCTGTGGTGGTCGAGCTACTAAACGAGTATCCACACCAATGCAAATGCAAAAAATGCAGAATGTCAATACTAAATCCTAAGTACAACAGTCATGTCATGTCGGTAGTCGACCATCTCATCATCATCATCATCATCATCACCACCACCATCAAGACATCAGGGTGGATGAGGCAATGGGGGCATGAAATCGGCGATAGAGTGCTGTCGGCCACTCAAAGGTGCAGCCTTGGCATGTCTCTTGGTCATAGCTCTGCGTCTAGCCAAGGCTATTGTGACCCTCGTCAGGCGAGACCTGACTCCAAACATGGAGGGGATGTCCCCAAGTGTGATATGTGTGTCAACCCTCTGTCTGAGTTGTCGGGTCAAAGGCTTTGGGTCATGGTCATGTCAAGGCCTTGTCCCGTGGGTGTCCATGTGATTTGGCTGGAAAAACCCTGTGATAGAGCTCTGAGAGAGATCAGCCAAGGAAGAAGTTTGCTCTTGTCTCCGTGCTCGAAGTATCCTCTCGTGGTGTCTGAGTGCCTCATGAACGAAACCTGCTAAACATCGTTGATCTGGGTAGGAGATAAATCCGGCCAAAACCCCTGTCCCTGAAGAGGCAGTAGAAACGTCCACGGATCTCATAGTAAACAGGACACCTGAAGATGAAGTGCTCCTCTGTCTCAATTTCTTGCATGTCACACAAAGTGCATATACACCTCTCCTTGGGTAATTGCTCTGCTCTGCCGCTGTCGATACGAAGTCTATGTGAAGAGACCCGGAACTGCCCAGGAGAGATGCTCAGTGAGTGGGGTAAGTAAATTTGAGTGTACCCTGGTGGGTCAATGAAACCCTCCGCTATGATATGCAAGAAGTGATCTCTGTAGAAGCCCAGCTATTGGAAGATCACTCGGGCCTAGCGAGGTCTGGAATGTGTGTAGCTGTAATAGGTCCTCACGGATAACCTGGTTGACCTCGTGTGATAGGAGGGGAGAAAACAGAGCATCCATGCTATACTAGAATGGAGGTAGTTTGTCCATGTGGAGCCCCAGTCCCTCAAACCACCTCTCTATGCGTGCATACCGGCATCTCTGGTCTCCTCCTATTGCAAGTGACATAGAAGAGGACAGTGCTAGCCATGGTAGCTTGCTACGCCCAGAGGTGTAATCCCCATACTCCCCGACTCGGTCCAGAGACGTGATGACCTGAAATGCAGCATCTAGCTGTAATGGGGGTGACCCGAATCCCGCTTGAATGATTTGGTGAAGAACGGATGGCTTACCACGGATCATCCGTGATGACATGACAACTTGGAGCCGCTCCACCCTGACCCACTCTATATCCGACAAGTTTGGCCCCCAGCATGGATTGCCATACATCCCCGCTGGACGTACCAAGGAGTCAAAAAGCAACCCTTTGGTTCGTGGATCTTGAAAGTGACAGCGGAAGCACTGCCTCTCTAGTCTAATCAATGAAGCATATCCTCTGCTTAAGCGTGCCTATATCGTGGGTCTCATAGTGAAGATGGGTCCGAAAAAGATGACCCCAAGATAAGTGTATGATGAAACTACCTCAACAGGTGACCCATCAAATGCGAATTGCTCCTGGCGCATGATGGTTCGAGATGTAATGGAGATCATAACCTTGGTTTTACCCAGGTTGACCTTCAAATCATGAGACTCACAAAAGGACTGTAGTGTGTCAAAGTGTCTCTGGAGCCCTTCTACTGAGGAAGACAAGAGAGCAACGTCATCTACGCAAAGCAATATCTGGATCAGCGTGCCCGCAAGAGAGCAACCTACCCCCCCTGTGTCTGCATCATTGTCTCAAGCTCGTCAATGTAGAGGCCAAACAAGGTAGGTGATAATGGACACCCTTGTTTGACCCCGATAGCGCTCATGATCTTGTCTGTCCACCCAGATCCTGCCCGGACTCTGCCTGAAACTCTCTCATAAAGTGCCATGACAGCCCAATGATCTCCTGGTCGTAACCCAAATCTTGTAGGCGTCATATGAGGTGGGCTCTCGGAACCGTGTCAAATGCCTTGCGGAAATCCACAAAGCAACAGTAAGCTTTCTGCTTCTGTGCCCTTTACTCCTCGGTGATACATTTGAGCGTGAGAATGTGGTCCATGGTCCCATGATCACGCCGGAATTTGGCCTGTCTTGCTGCGACGGGGGTTGAGGGGGTGGCGGGAGAGAAAGAAAGAAAGAAAGAAAGTTTATTAAAGTCTTCGGAAGACCGATGGGTCTATGAGACTGTGAAAACCCTGGTACAAACGAGCTATGAGGGTGGAGCTACTAAACGAGCATCCACACCAATGCAGAATGCAAAAAATGCCTTGTTGGAATGGTCACCTCCCCATCTGTAAGCCCCCATATGAGGAGAGCATGGGGGAGGTAGACCTGGAGATATTGGGGCTGTCACATGGGCAGCACATGAGCTGCCATGTGGGCAGCTGTCAAAGCAAAGGACAGGCGTACGGCCTGCAACAGGGCCCTGTGAAGGGCGTGCTGACATCAGCAGGCTACGGCCCCACTGTACGGAGGCTTCTTTGATGGAGAACAGGGCTGCTGGAAGCCTGACAGAAGGCAGGACCTGCAGTGGCCAAAGGCGCCTGCATGGCAGGGCCTTTGGGCCTTGTATGGAGCCTGCAACAAGGCTGGAGCAGAGCCAGCAGAAGGGCAGAGGCCTGTGCCTATGGTGGGCTGCCATGTGGCCAGGCGGGTCTGTGGAACAGCCCCCAAACCAAGTCGGTTTACAGACTGGGAGGGGGCAGACTGGTCGGCCCAAACAGACCTAGTGGTCGGCCTACCAGGTCGGTCCATTTCAGGGCCCCTTTGGGCCTATAAAAGGAGAGGCATTTGGCCTCATAACACATCACTTGGAACAGCAGTTGGGGAGCAGACAGCAGCAGCAGCAGGCCCACCCTCGGACCTACACACATGAGGAGAAGGAGGTTGACATAGGGCTGCAGACTGAGCTTTTTTTTGCTGTCCACCTATGCTGGCTTCTGGACAGCAAGGTGGAAGGGATATAGACAGAGAGTTTACATTTACTCTAGGGGGAGCATGCGGGCTCAGAGATCTAGAAGTGTTGGACATTTAGTAGGAGAACCTTTTGGTGTTGTATCCTGTCCTACTTTGTGGACGGACGGAAATATAAAGAGTCCCTTCTATATTTGTTTCTGAGCATTGTCTATTTACTGGCTTGCACATCTATGCACATAGTTAAGAAGTCTGTGATTCCACACCCCATATGCACACTGTGTGAGCTCCTGGGCATTACTATCAGTCTTTCCACTGTGCGTACCCGCTGTTGGGTCATTTCTAACACGCTCCTTTGTGATATGCAAACGGTGATCCCTGTAGAAGCTGAGCTTCACTCCAAGCTCGCTCGGTCCCAACCAGGTCCGGAAGAGAGAGAGAGAGAGAGAGAGAGAGAGAGAGAGAGAGAGAGATTTTATTCCTGTTTTTTGGTCGATTTTGTTTCTTGATTTGCTTGTTTATTTTTGCTTAGTCACCTTCTTCCTTTCTTCTTCATTTCTCGTTTTCTTTCTCTTTTGTTTTGTTTAAAATAAAATGTTTTGACGTATTTTAGTAAGCACTGGGTTTGCCCAAGAGACTCCGTGGATCTTTAGAAACCCAGTATAGCTGCTTATGCTTGGGCATTGATGATGACATAAGTGCTGCTTTTCTTGCTAAGTATGCCTCCCTTTTGTTTTTCAAAAATTTTGGTTGCCTCTTTTTTCTTCTCTTTGTTTTCTATTTTATTTTCTGTGTAGATTTTTGGACTTTGGAACAACAAAAATTCTAATTTGTACAATTGGATATATATATTCTAGTCTTACAAAGGTATACATGTTGTGCTAACTCAGCTAGAACCTTCTCATAGAGTCGGTATGTGCTTCTTTGAGTTCTTGAGCGGCTTTAAGCTTTTTGAGTCTTTTCCATAGCTTCTTAGATGGTATTGTGTCAGAGGCTTTCTTGAAATCTATGAAACATCAGTAAACAATCTCTTTCTTACGTTTGGCCCCTTCAGTTGCAGCCCTTATGGTCACGAGATGATCCACTGTGGAGTGTTTGGGACAAAACCCTACTTGGGATGGGGCCCGCACTCCTTGTTCCTCAGCCCATTTGCTGATTTTTTGCTCAAGGATAGTGCCATATAACTTTGCCATTAGGCTTCTCACCATGTCCAATAATTCTTTGCCATCTTGCTCTCCCTCCCCTTATGGATTGGTACAATCCTATCAAGCTACCAATTTGATGGGAACGCTTCCTCCAGAGCCATATTCATAAGCTTGGTAAGCATTTTCTTTGTCTTGTCTCCTCCCCATGTCAACATTTTCACTACTAGCCCTTGTGTGTGTGGTGCTTTCCCATTAGCTAGCTTTTTCAAGCCTTTTCCCATGTTTTCCTTGTTATGATTCCATTTATTGCTTTTTTAGTATATTTGTGTATCTTCTGGCAAGTTCTGCTTGGGGTTTTACCTTTCGAACATATTTTGGCATGTAGGTGTATTGCTCTGGATATTTGTCACCGATGTCTATCTTTGCGGGTGTCAATGCCTCGTCTTTTTGCCATTGCCTTGAGACTCACGACTTTTTATTTTTTCTGTAACGACGACTCCTGGCATGCTCTTTGGTGCTTGCTTTAGTAAGCTTTTTTGGTGGTTTGAATTTACCCTGTCTGCTGGGGGTATGATCTTTTCTTTACATGGGTATGCTATTGGGCACTATGGACCCTATGGAAGGATTGAAACTGTAGGGTCTTTGGTGATCCATCCCTTGCCAAGTATCTCTTCTTCCGGGCATCTTTGCGGCAATCGTTCTTCGACTGTTTGCATGCTCGGGATTTGGACTGTCCTGCTTACTTGTCATATAATGAGATTTTCTGATTTTGTAGCATCATATCCCCTCCTGGGGGAATGCTTCTTGTAATATAATAGCAGATGGATTTCACCACGAAAAAAAAATTGTGTGTGTGTGTGTGTGTGTTGCATGTGCATCTGAGTGTAACATGTGTTAACAGAGATGATTGTACATATTTTTAAAAAAAGAGCTAGATCTCAAGGATTGTATTAGATAGAACAAAATCATATTTTTCTACTTTCTATGCATTTCATAGAGTATTATTTATTTCTGGTAGAGGGTTTTCCTATAGAATGTGCTTCCCATCAGCTACTTTTTCTAATTTCTTTTGATTAGAACTATTTGTTTGAGAAAGACTAGAAATTTGTGGTCAGAAGCAGTTGTAGCTCGGGAGAAGAGACTGTGAACTAGGTTTTGAGCTTTCTCTTTAACTGCTATTTCTATCAAGATAGCCACTGCCTTCAATGAGATTCTAACAGAGTTTCAGTATGAAGTTTTTTGGTATATATGGCTGCTCAGGTGTGTGTGGGTGCATGTATATGTGTGCATATGTGAAGATATATCTATATAATTGTCTACTCCAACTGTTGGACTCTGATGATATTGGTGTGGGGATGTCATACGAGCTAGTCCCTGCTATTGTTGGAGTAAATGGTTTTCGCCTTGTGGGTAACAATCACAAGATCAAAATTGCATTTTTTGATCTATGTTTCCCGGGAGAGTCAGGGAACTCTGGGAACATTCGGCATACAAAGTTGTTTAATGTGCTTTCTTTGTATTTGGAGTCATTGTTAGTTCTTGCAGTTCCTCTCTAGGCATCCTGTGCCTCGTCTGTATTGGGGCAGTTGCTGAGGAGGAATTCAACATCCATTTCTCGTCATATCTCATACTCGTATTAAAAGTTTGATCTTGTGTGTAGGATGAAACTACATTTGAGAAACAGAGTGCACTTTTTGCCTTGGCTGTTTCAGACATTGTCCTGATAAACATGTGAGTCAAGTTCTTCCAGAACAAAGGTGGATGATAAAGCTAAACTATTTCTTGCATACATGAATCCCTTGACCAAAATCTCTGATGCTACAGGTGGTGCCATGATATTGGCCGTGAGCAAGCAGCTAACAAACCGCTATTGAAAACTGTTTTCCAGGTTAATATGTGTCCTCTTCTGCTTCCAGTTTTTGAGTTTAGAAAGGCCAATGCATGGAAATTCAAAGAATTGAAATTGAGTTGGTCTTCTTCCATGCTTGTTCCAAATTGCCCAGTGTACATGTACATGTTTCTTGGGAGTAGAACATTTTTGACAGCTCTCTTCTATGCCAGGCGATGATGCGGCTTTTCACTCCTCGCAAATCAACTTTGTTATTTGTTATACGCGATAAGACCAAGGTATCATAATTTTAAGTGCAGCCAATGCTTCAAGTTTGTCAAACTAGCCAAGGCTAAGTAGTTTTCTGTGGGATTTGGAATTTCTTGGAGGCTGTTCATTTATGGCTACCTTGTGAAAATCTCCCAATTGTCTTCTGGTTTCAGACTCCATTAGAAGTATTGGAACGTATCCTGCGAGAAGATGTGCAAAAGGTTTGCTTTTATTAGTCATCTAGATTATGGTTGTTACTGTCAACTCCAGTATGCAAAAACTGAGGTTATAGTGATGTTGCAGATTTGGGACTCTGTTTCAAAGCCTTTGAAGCACAAAGACACTGTCCTGAGTGAATTCTTTAATGTAGGTTACTTCTGCTTTACAAATACTGCATGGCCAAGCAGTTTATGGCATGGAGTAATTCCTTTTGGTAGTTTAGTACTCACATGAAAATGTCCAAGGGCTATCAATAGAGATGCTTGAGGCTTACAGCACTTTTGTTTCTTACAGGTTGAAGTTACTGCCTTGTCTAGTTATGAGGAGAAGGAAGATCAATTCAAAGAGCAAGTGAGTTTCTTGAGTTTGTAATCCCCTTAAGGATCCATGTAGCATTATACTTTTGTACTGAAATATGGAACTTGTCCTCACACAATCTTATTTTAGGTTGCTGAACTGCGACAAAGATTCATGAATTCAATCGCACCAGGTGGACTTGCTGGTGATAGAAGTTCTGTTGTGCCAGGATCAGGCTTTCCTTTGAGCTCACAAGAGATCTGGAAAGTAATAAAGGAGAATAAAGATCTAGATCTGCCAGCTCATAAGGTTCTACACCTCGGGTCTCAACCATTTATGAGCTTAAGGCTGCCTGGTTCAGCTTGTTAGACTATGAGCTGATAATTTTTTGACATAATGATAGGTGATGGTTGCTACCGTTCGATGTGAAGAAATTGCACAAGAGAAATTAAAAGAGTTGGCTGCACATGAGGTATCCTATGATGCAGTTCTCATTTATCTCATAGGCAATTTAAAGTTTTTTTCCGTAATTCTTAAATACTCGTTTATATGTTGAGTGGAGAGAGAGAGAGAGAGAGAGAGAGAGAGAGAGAGAATTTATTAGAGTCTTCGGAACACCAATGGGTCTATGAGATTGAAAGAAAACCTGATACAAATCACAGTAAGGGTGGAGCTACTAAACGAGCATCATCACTTGTGCTGAGTCCTAAGTCTGATCATACATAATCAAATACATCTAGGTGCGACAATGAGAAAGAAAGAAAGAAAGAAAGTTTATTAAAGTCTTCGGGAGACCGTGAAGGTCTATGAGACTAAAGATAACTGATACAATGAGCATAACGGTGGCGGTCTCAAAAACGGGCCAGCCAACTGTTTCTACAAAAAAAGAGGTTATGAAGGACGGTGTGTCTAGTCCTGATACAAAAAATATGTGTCTACCTCCAGATGATACAAAAAAGAAGGGGGGGGCACCAAAAATGGGGCAGAGGGGGGAGATACAATATATATGTGCAAGTGGTGATCGTCAGAGACCAATCATAGAGGGGTTGTCAAATGGGAGACTGGAAAAAACCCTGCGATAGATGATTGGCCTCTGACGTCACGCGGCCTAGTCGAGCTCGGTCGTTGAGGGTGGCAGGTGGCCCTGTGGATGAGGGCAATGGTAATCCCGGTGGGGCGGGCAAAGAGCAGAGACGAGATGTCATGGACCCGGATGTGTGAGTCTGTCCGCTGACGCAGTTGTCATGGTTCTGGCTCTTGCTCACGTCCGCGTCGTCGGCTAGACTGAGGAGAGGTATCCTGTGACTAAAAGAAATCAGTGATGGGCCGTTGGGTGTCCTTACGCTGTGTGTGCTGTGCGTGTCACCATGCTCGGAGAGAGGTATCTCGGTGGCGAGTCATCTCATGTAAGAAAGCGCTAGGCATCGTTGATCCGGGAACTGCAGCATGTGTGGGAGGGGGCCGAATCCGTCGCGGAAGAGGCAGTGGTACCGGCCTCGAATGGCATAATAGATAGGAGATCTGAAAGCAAAGTGCTCCTTCGACTCGATCTCCTGCAAGTCGCAAAGTGGGCAAAGGCGGCCCTCTGGTGGGATACCCTCTACGCGTCCGCTCTCGATTCGTAATTGGTGTGACGAAACCCTAAACTGACCGAGGGAGATCCAGAGCGCATGTGGTAGATGAAGCTGTGTGTAACCCGGAGGTGTGATGAAGTCCTCCTGTGAGATCTGGAGGCAGTGTCGGCGGTAGAAGTCGAGCTTCACAGGAAGCTCGGGGTGAAGAAACCATGTCTGCGAGATGTGGAGCTGGAGCAGATCCGCTCGTGTGAGCCGGTTGACCTCCTGGTCAGTGGGGAAGAAGGGAGATGGTGGAGCGTCGAGGTTGTACTGAAAAGGAGGCAACCGGTCTAAGTCGAGGCCTAGTTGGGTGAACCAACTGGAAAGACAACTATACCAGCATCGTTGGTCCCCATCAACGGATAAGGCCATAGAGGAGGATAGGGCTAGCCAAGGTAGGCGGAGGCGACCGTCGGAGGAGGAGCTGAAATCCCTGACTCTGTGTAGATAAGTGATAGCCTGGAAAGCCGCATCGAGTCATGGGTGAGGCGCCGAACTCTGCTAGAATGATCTGGTGTGGTACCGATGGTTTGCTGCGGATCATCCGAGCAAACATCAGTATCTGTAGGCGCTCGACTTGAGCCCACTCTATGTCTGAAAGGTTGGCTCCCCACCATGGGCTACCGTACATGCTTGCTGGGCGGACCAAAGAATAAAAAAGGAGAGACTTGATCTGCGGGCCCTGGAAGTGGGAGTGGTAGCACTGTCGCTCTAGCTTGGCAAGAGCGGCGTAGCCCTGGTTGATCCTGGCCTGCATGGCCGGGCGCATCGTGAAGATCGGGCCTGAGAAGACAACGCCGAAGTATGTGTAAGAGTCAACTATCTCAACAGGGTCGCCGGCGAAGAGGAACTGCTCTTGGTGCAGAGCGGGTCTGGAAGTGTTGAAGATCATCACCTTGGTTTTTCCAAGGTTGACCTTCAAGTCATGTGTATCACCGAAGACTTGAAGTCCATCTAGGTGTCGCTGAAGACTAGTAGCGGAAGAGGATAGTAGTACTACATCGTCTGCGTATAGGAGAATCTGGATGACAGCCTCCGCAAGAGAGCAGCCCGCACGTGCGAGTGTCTTGATGGTGGTCTCGAGCTCGTCGATGTAGAGGCCAAATAGAGTTGGTGACAAGGGACATCCTTGTTTGACTTTGATAGTGCTCGTGATCTCTGGGGTCCAACTTGTGCCAATCTTGACCTGGCTTGTCACCCGCTCATAGAGAGCTACTATTGCCCAGATAACCTCCGAGTCGTAGCCTAACTCCTACAGGCGTCTGACGAGTCGGGCGCGGGGAACGGTG
The DNA here is from genome assembly GCF_047967505.1 of Dipteris shenzhenensis. Taxonomy (NCBI): domain Eukaryota; kingdom Viridiplantae; phylum Streptophyta; class Polypodiopsida; order Gleicheniales; family Dipteridaceae; genus Dipteris; species Dipteris shenzhenensis. The sequence goes on from NC_141601.1 coordinate 52,827,927, forward strand.
TCGAATGCCTTACGGAAATCCACAAAGCAACAATATACTCTCTGTCTCCTGTGTCTGGCCTCCTCAATGATCCCTCTAAGTGTAAAAATGTGATCGTAAGTCGAGTGATCCGTCCTGAAACCGGCTTGTCCGGATGCCCTGAGAGAGAGAGAGAGAGAGAGAGAGAGAGAGAGAGAGAGAGAGAGATTACTAATGTCTGTGTGAGACTGAAAGGGCATACGAGGTCTAGTACACCTCTTTAATATGTAGAGAACATGGAAATCAAAGCTATGGCAAAGCCTGGCATTGAAAGATAGGGAGCTGAGCTAAGTCCCTGGTCCCCCGATATCTACGAAGAAAGTCTGAGATGTGCATATATTGCTGGTTCCACTACTGGGCAGTGTGTGATCGGAGTGTAGTGCTGTGGGATGGGCAAGCCTGATCCCAAATCATCTATGAGCGTTTGAAGCTGTGAGTGAGGCTGGGTAGGATCATGGCTGGAATCCTATTGTCTCTGTAGCATATCTGAGATTGGTCTGTGTCGTTCTCTGGCTCACGCTGTGGGCCACACGTAAGGGCGTTGCAAAGCATCCTGCCATTGCTGTAAGACTGCTTCAGATGGGTGTTTGCTCAATGGCCTTGTCTCTGTTTGCATGCCAGGTGTGGAGCATTGGGCTCAGCTTCACATTTTGGGCGGTGTTATGCTGAGTGGCTTCTCTCCCATGAAGAAGTCAGTGATTTGTCATCGCTGGTGCTCTTGGCCAAGTGCTGATCGGATAAGCATTTGTCTGAATCGTCTGACCTGCCCCGAAGAGGCCGGCACGCCGTTAGTCTGGATAATCAGTGACTCCATTCATATCCTGAAATCTTCATTTGAAGAGGCTGTGGCATCTCTCATGAATCACATAGTATCGAGGACATTTCATAATTACGTGCTCTTCTGTCTGCACCTCCTGCATGTTGCATAAGGTACAGAGTCTAAACTTACGGTTGTGGTGTGGTCTCAACTTCTTGTCCAGTCTTGATGTGGAATGTGTGTGAAGATGTCTGGAGCCTATGGCTATCTGTATTGTGTGAGAGATGAATGTGTAAGCACCCAGGTGGCCAAGTAAATTTATCGTTAGATGGAGGAATTCTCCCCGTAAAACACCATCTTAGTGGCATGCAGCTGTATCGGAGATATCAAGGTCTGCTGGATATAGACCTGCCAGATTTCATCCCCAATGATTCGATGGACCTCTTGTTGCGTAAGTGTAGAGGAGGTGCATGCAAAGAATACTAGTAGTGGGAGGGTGATCAACGGACATGCCTTGAGAGTGGAACCATTTACTAGCAAGTAAATATCAGCATCTCTCATCCCGATCAGTTGCAAGCTGCATAGATGATGTAAGGCTCTCGACGGTAACCGCAATCAACCAACCTCAGTCATGCTGTTTTCACATTCTATCAAGGTGTGCGATGGTGTGAAATGAGATATCAGTGTGTAGAAGTCGTGGTGTGAACTATGCAAATATGATATCATGCGGGGTGCATCTCTTACATGAGATCATCATGACCTGTAGTCTGTTAAATCGTACCCAGTCCGTCCTTTTCATATCTACCTCTGGAAAGCTCTTGCATAGAGCAATGGTGGTCTGACTAGGGAGCCAAAGAGGAGGGATTTTGTGTGCATATGCTGAAAGTAGGCCTAGAAAACATTGTTCCTCATTCTTACTAGTGTTGCATGCATGTCCTCTTATCAGTCTAGCTAGAGTTGCTGGTTTCATGTTGAAACTGGTTCTTTGTGAAAATGCATCCCAAGTGTACATACAATGTGGGTAACAGTCTCAACATATGCTCTCATAAAAGTGAATGACTCGCGCCAGAGTTGGGTGCCACTAGTATTGGAGATCATAATCTTGGTCTTGCCAAGATTGACTTTCATTACCATGTGACTGTAGGCTTGCTGCTGTCTCTGTGATCATGACTACGTCATTGGCGTAAAGCAAGATCGAGGCAATCATCTCTACTTTTGTTGAGCCTCACCTACCTAGAGAGTTCACAAAGAAGGCCAACTCATCAATGTAAAGCCTGAAGAGGTGGGGGATAAGGATCATCCTCGTTTTACTCCAATGGTGCTACTCACCTCTTGTGACATGCCATATGTGCACACTCTACATGCACTCTCTCATATCGTGCCATGGCTGTCCATATGACATTGCTTACAATTTCTTGGGTCACAAGTTGTGAGATGAGGCAGGCTTGTGGGACCGAGCTGAATGCCTTGTGAAATCAATAAGCATCAATACAATCTTTGCTTTGGGATGCTTGGCCTCCTTAACGAGGGCTCTAAGAGTAGAGATGTAATCCAATGTAGGGTGGTATTGTCTGAATTTTGCTGAACCCTTTTTTTTCCCCAGAGAAAGGAAACTTCTATTAATGCTTGAAAAAACCCCGTGCTTCTAGCCTCCATAAAGGGGCTGAAGATGGTAATACAGTGCAGGGCTGTTGAGAAAACACCACCTGTTTCCAGGGCACCGGCTCACTGGCTAGGTTGCCTCAGGAACAGGGGCTGACAGCCATGGAGGTGGTCTATACAACTAGTAGATATCACCCGCGGAGAAAGTGTAAAAAATCCATGCAGGCCAAGCCTTGCAGAAGCGGTCCCACCTTTCGGCGGTCCCTCTTGATCTTGGAGTTGAAATGTAGACATTGCCTTTCTAGGCACAATCGGGTAGACCAGGTTTTGCATTGAGCAACTCATGGCAGGACTGCTCTTCAAGCCTTAGGTCTTATTTATAGATAAGAAATGTTTGAAACTTTTTACACCTTATGTAGATCCGAGGATTATAGGTTGTGTTTTTTGAGAAATGGAGATGAAAGCTCTTCGTGCCCGCATCTGCTTGAACATGAGTGTGAGGTCCCCTCTTTGTAGCTCTATAGATTTACATGTGAGCTAAGATTGTAAATATGGTAGTTTTCCAGATGGGGCACTTTTAAATCCTTTGAAAATAGTTTTTGTTTTCTTTTATTAGTAAGAAGCTTGTATAAAGCAACATTGGTTGTGCCAGTCACTTTGATTAAAGTCATCCTTTGCTTATGTGATCTTTTCTTGCTGAAGGAGTGGCGAACACTTGAGAATGATGCCAGTAGTGGTCCGGTTCCAGGATTTGGAAGGAAATTGAATCGCATACTAGGTCAGCATCTTTCCAGGTATGCTTGGTGAACAGCCATTCAGAGTTTTTATAGCCCCCCTTTTTGGATTTTTGTGTGTTTGTGGAGATCTTTCACTGTGCCTGTGCTCTTTACTTTTTGAGATTACACGTTGGTTTAAAAAAAAACGGCATTTGACCAGTTTTTACTTGAAAGAAATGTGTTTGTGTCAATCTAACAGTGACTGACGAAATTAATTCAAGGAAGGATTTCAAGCAACGAAATGCATTTTCTCTCAAATCATATGAAAACATTGGGCTGACACTAGGGAGTGGTTGAAGTCTTAGGCAAAGTCAAAAGTGAAATGCAAACTCAAACTAGAGAGAGAAATACACTTCATGGGTTGGGAGTTATTTTTGTCACATGTTATCCATAAGAATCTGAGCTCTGCACAGGCCCCATTTTTGGTCCAGTTGGAGTCTTGTGGCTCTACAACATTTCTGAAATTTGCTGCTGTTGTCCCCAGATTCCTCCTGTGGGCACACTTGTGGGCGTTGTGAATCAATGAGGCACTGTGGCAGGGTGCCTTTGTTTGATTAATTGGATCTAGCTTCTATCAGCTTGAATTTTGCAAATGGAAGACTTCCCATGCTTGTAAACATGCGAAAAATAGACAGCTTGGAGTTCACCAATGTGGCTCTATTGGCTGAGAAAGCGCATGTGGACAAAACACTGGCTCAGATTCAGAAACAAGGTGGGAAGGTACAAGAAGAATAAGGAAGGAGAAGGCCAAGAAAGAAGAATGGGAGAAGGAGAGAGCAGAATGGGAAAAGTGAATTCTTTATGCTTGAGATTCACTTTCTGGGGCACATTATCTCAAAGGATGGGGTGCGCATGGATCTCGCGAAGATTGCAGCTGGCCATAGCTTAAGAATTTGCATGAAGTACGAAGCTTTTTGGGCTTATGCTCGTACTGTAGGCAATTTATACACCATTTTGCTGAAATTGCTTCACCACTCTATGCTATGCAGAAGAAGGGAGCATCCTTCATGTGGGATGAAAAACAAATTGCAGCATTTGAGATGCTAAAAGAAAAGCTTACCATAGACCTAGTATTGATCTTACAGATCTTCGGAAAGCTTTTCACGTCGAAGCTGATGCATGTGAAAAGAATGGCCTTGGAGCGGTCATTATGCAGGAAGGACGGGTAGTGGCCTATGAGAGTAGAATTTTGCAGGATGATGAAAGACATTTGGGCATTTATGAGAAGGAATTGCTGGCTGTAATTTATGCCCTCGCTACGTGGAAGCACTATTTGCTTGGGGCTGATTTCACAGTGCAGACAAATCATCAATCTTTGAGATATTTCCTCACTCAGACGAAGTTATCTGAGAAGCATATGCGATGGGCCAATTTGTTATCCATATTTCACTTTCAGATAGTGCATAAAGAATGTGGTGGCCGATGCATTGTCAAGGAAGCCTCAGGTTTCCGCAGTAACCATTGCTCACCACAATGAGTTGGATGCAATGAAGGACCAGTATGCTCAAGATGAGGATTTCTCAAGGATTTATGACCAGCTGTCTAATGATCAGCAGCCTGACCATTATACTCTTAGAGATGGCTTCATTATGATGCATGGACGTCTTTGTGTCACAAAGTAGCTAAGGTCAAATAGAAAGTCATGCTCCACCGTATGCAGGTTATAGAGGCATTGATGCTACGGTTAAAGCAGTGGATCATATTTTCTATTGGCCAACGGGATGTGGATGCCTTTGTCAAAACATGCAATCATCTGCCAGAAGGTCAAGTTTAACAGGTAGAAGACCCCTGTATTGTTGCAGCCATTGCCAATCCCAATTAGACTGTGGGAGAGCATTGCCATGGATTTTATATTTGATCTACCTAGGACGCCTACGGGGAATGATGGTCTCTGGACTATTATATGCTGGTTCAGTAAACAGGCGCACTTCATTCCAGTAAGGAAGAAAATTACAGGGGATCACATGGCAAAGTTGTTCATGCAGAACATTTTCAAATACCATGGGATGCCTCAATCTATTGTAAGTGACAAAGATCCGCGCATGACGAGTCTCTTTTGGAGAGGGCTCTTCGAAAATATGGGCACTACACTGAGATTTTCATCTTCTTTTCATTCCTTAGTCAGATGGGCAGTCCGAAGAGGCTAATTTGATTGCTCTTGATTTGCCGAAATGCTATGTGTCTAAGGATAAGACACAATGGGAGCAATTTCTACCCTTAGTAGAATTTGCTTACAACAATACTGTGCATACTTCCACTAGAAAAGCTCCTTTTGATATGGTGGAAGGTCTTGCATACGAAGGATAATATTTTTGAAGCTGATAGTTATGTTGAAAGCATGGATGTGGCATATAAGAAAATGAAGCAGGCTCTCCAGAAGACTAAGGCAAAGCAAAAGAAGGCAACTGATCGTCATCATCGTGAATTGATATTTAATGAAGGTGATTGGGTTCTCTTGCGCTTTGAAAAGGCAAGGCTGAAAAAGAAAAGGGGCAAAGACCGGTTGTTTCCCAAACTCAGCATGAGATATTATGGGCCTTTCGAGGTTTCAGAAAAGCTAAGTGATGTAGCTTACAGGTTGAAGCTACGGGATCACTGGAGGATTCACAATGCTTTCCATGTGAGTCTCTTTAAACCTTTCAAGGGTGATGTGTTAGAGGATATGCCTGATGAGATGTAACCAAAGGTTGAGGAATTGAATGAGATCCTAGTTCCAGAGCATGTTTTGGCACATAAGGAAAGGAAAATCAGAGGTAGAGTTTACCGCTGCTACTTGGTAAAATTCAGAAATTATTCTCCGCTTGAGCCCAGCTTAGTTGTGGCTCCTTCAGGCTCAGCAGAGCATAGGTCTGGAGCATTGCTGATACTCAAGAGAGGGGTAGTACCTCTGGCTTTATGTTATAGACAGGCTCAGATATCTAGAGGTTGCTTGGTGACATTGTATGTTTGTTGCAACCCAGGTACTGCTTGCTGACAGTATATCTGCCTTGGGACTTCTATGATCAGTGTACTAGTCACTATGAGTGGGTTTTTGTAGTTTATATGGATTGCTATCCTAGGTTTTGAACAATCACATATGCTGTTTTTCAATGGTAATACATGCTTTTATGATGGTATATTCACATGTATTTCAGTTACTGCATATCCTTGTAACATTTATATGCAATCGAGGTCGCTTGCCATGTTTCAAGAGAGGGGTATGTAGGGCGTTCGGACAGAGTCGAGGAGGTTTACTTTTTATTCACCACTGTGATTGGGTGGTGACTTTTTGTTGTTGGAGGTGTTAGCCTAGTCCCCCCTGGATGAGCATTGCAGCATAGTGCCTTAGAGGTGATTTCTCGATTTTAGTCCCGTCTGTGGACCAGCCTCATAACGTAGAAGATCTCTTACTTCTTCTGGATGGTGGCCCATGGAGGCCTGCCCATTGGCTTGTGGTTGGAGCATATGCAAGTAGATGGTAGATTCCTTGGGTGTGTAGAGAGAGCTTTGGAGACGATTCCGTATGATCTTTTGGGGTTGCTAGGCAACACAAAGGATATGGTTGGGAGCACTTATGGATTGTGGCCAACACTCAGAGGCTGCAGTGTGACTTGACTTGGGGGTTGTTCGTGGCTTCTCCATCGACCCAACTTTCTCAGCATACAGGATTCAGGGCCAACGAGTTCTTTGGATAGAGCCATACGATGTGACTCCTTCTGTTCGAATACGTCTTTCGCCTTCACCAGAGGCTAGGTTGGGAGACGGTATCTAGCATCACATCTTGGAACCTCTAGTTTGCTTGCTGCTCCACTAGCAGCCGCCCTTGTCTCCATCTGGAAGGATATCATTTCCTTGCGAACCATATGGGAGCGCGCGACTCTAGGCTCTAGAGCAACTGCCAAAAGTTAGAAACGTTTTTGCAAGGCTTGGCCTGCAAGTATCTTCTATATCATCAGCGTAGAGGTATTCGCTGGTTGTATACACCTCTTCCTTGGCTGTTAGCCCCTGCTCAAGAGATTCCCTAGGTAGTGATTGGGTTCTTAGAAAACTGGCTGGTTTTCCTAACAGTCAGTGTGTTTTTTTTTTCCCCAATGATCAGCACGTTGTGGATTGCTGATTTGTATGGTTGATTCTCAAGTTTTTATAGAAGGTTCTTTTCTTTGGGAAAAAAAGAGTGGACCCATGGATTTCCATTCAGATATTGTGCCCTTGTACCTTTTGTGGGGCGTTGATATTTTTCTACATCTTATCTTCAAAGGTCTTCTTGCTGTTTTGTTGCTTGTGCCAAGTGTGTGAAGATCCTCTATGCGACACAAAGTATTTTTCTAAGGGATTGCTTTTTGGATTTGTGAGTTTTTTCAATTGATTTAACTTAGAAAATTATATGGTAATGCTGACATGTTTTGTGAACAGGTATATATGCGAAATGATGAGGTGAGTTTCATGGACGATTGATGGATTTATTGTTTCTTTGCTGTGTGCATCAGATATGATGCTGAGGCTGGTTTTTTTGATGAAGGCGTGAGGACAGCTAAGCGAAAATTTTTGTTGGAGAAATCATTAGAAGTAAGTTGTATTGTGAGAACTATTTCAAAGTGCTTCATGACCGTTGTAGGGCTACTATAAGAAGGATAAATCGAGACAACTACTTTTTTCTTCAACCAATGAAGAGCTCAATTTTCAAGTACATGGCCACACATGTGCATGCATATAGTTGTGTATATGTACGTGTTTGCCCTTTCTAGACACCCATACAATTGTACATTTTGTGTGCGTGAACATGCATGTATGCATTTGTGTGTGTGTGTGTGTGTGTGAATACATGCACGCATGAATGTATCCACAGATTCGTGGGGCGAGAGATGGATGTAGCATGTTATGTGAGAGTGCTCTTATGGTTGCTGCTAGTAGTATGTGGACTATGAGATTGCTCGAGGGAGTTGTTTCCAAGCTTGCATCTGAAATAGATGAAATGGTGGCAAACATTGTCATTAAAGATCTTCACTAGGATCGCGGCTATGATGTTAATCCCATATTTATTCACAAACACTTAGATCTTAAACAGAATTGCAGGCAAGAAGTACAATATGCATAGAAAGAATTTGTACCATTGAAATCAAAGATAAAGAGAGCCCAATTGAGGAAAGACTGCACACTCGTAAACCTGTGTTTTCAGGAAAAAAATACAGAGTTGAGAGCATAGACAGCGTCGAGAGCAGAGTCAGTCAAGGCATCACCTCTCTTTAGATTTGCCTTCATTGAGGCCTTTCACACAGCTGAACAGTTGGGGCAACAGGTTGCTAGCTAGTCCTATCAAGAGGATTACCGCTTTCTAACAATCAGCTAACATCTCATGCTCTAATAATGAATCACGATTGACGTTACTAAGGTTTTGGACAATTTTTAACAAACGATCAAGGGGATCAGCCCAGATACAGAATCGCAGCAGCCAGAAGCTCTGGTAAGCTATTCGCAATCCGAACTGACAGCTTGGGAGCAAATCACAGCAAAAATGGGCCTTCTACAGCAAATCACAATCAGGTTCTGGCCTCCTGGTCAAGTCGCAGCAATTCTGGAGCCCTCGGGAATGCTGGAGTACAAATCGTAAAATGATCTCTCTCTCTAGATACCTCACGTGTGCAGCCGGTTGAAGAATCTCATGCAGTTATCAATTGCATCACCAAGGCAGGGGGTGGAGAAACGTAAAGGATAATTCGCATCTAGAGAGAGATTTTGAAGAGCTACAGAATTGCAAGCAACTAAATACTTCCATGAATGGCAGTGATAAGTTGACAATGTATGACAGATCAGCTTTGATTGATGCCACTCTTCATAGGCAGCTTTTGGGCAGCCTTATTTACTTGACCACTGCAAGGTTGGATATCGCTTATGTAGTCCATAAACTGAGTCAATTTACGAAGGGACCAAGGAAGCCACACTGGAAAGCAGCCAACAAGTTATTGAGGTATCTCAAGGTACCATGCATAGAAATATATAGACATATATATTCATTTAGTTACACACACACACACACACACACACACACACACACACTTTTTTTTTTCTGGGGGTGAAATCTTTGATTGCTCTATATTACAATATAGCTAGCCAGAAACAAACTAGTAAGTGGAAATAGTACATCAAGCGAAGATGTCCATGTAGGAAAAATAAACATCTTGATCTATGCAGTGAATTTGCAAACAATTGAAGAGCGATTCTTTCAAGGAACGATGGAAAAAGACAAAAGTAGAAAATACTGGATCACCAAAGATTGTGATTTCTAGCTTTCCAGAGAGTCCAAAGTGTCTAGTAGCGAACCCAGGTAAAGAACACACACTTTTTTTTTCAGTGAAGTCTTTTATCTCTGTGTGGGAAACCCCAAAAAGCGATAAAAACCCCACCAATAAGTACAAAGAAATTTTTTACAAGTAAAGCCTCAGAGCAAAAGTCATGAGGTAGCCAAGTAAAAAGTTACAAGATCAAACTAGAGGAGGATCAAACACAACATCCTCCAGTTGTAGATTGTTGCATTGCAAAAATTGATGTAGTGAAGAAACTACACCATTACCTGTTTTTTGCTCTTGTGATTCTTCTTAATATAAGCTGGAAGCCGGAATTTTTGAATCATAGGGTCAAAAACCTGTTGCGACATAGGATGAAAAGACTCCAGAGAAAAAGAAACATCTGCATCTTGAACAGAAAGAGACTCTGGCACAGTCTTCACAGACATATGAACTGGATCAATATCTGTTCTCTCTGAAGGAGCATCTGACAAAAGAGCTACATGAGATAAATCAGGTTTCATCATGTCAGCTTCATTTGGGATAGCAACCTGAGAGAGAGAGCATGCGGATCATCCTGTAAAATCCCCTCTGCAAATCCTGAGGAGAAAAATACTGATGGTGCTCAAGAGGGGTAGAATCCTGAGCTTCTTCAGCAAGAGAAAGATTGGCTTGTGATTTATCTACCTTCCTTTAGTAGTGCTTCAGAGTAGTAGAAGAAGGCTTCTTCAATGAAGCCATAGCAGAAACCGGAGGAGAAGGGAGAGTAACCTTGACAGCTGAAGAAGGAGCATGAGGAGTGGGTCTGGATGCAGAAGGGCAATCACGTGCAAAATGACCAACTTGTCGGCACCGATAACATGTAGTGGGAAAAGATGCAAAATGCAGCTTGATGTGCATCGGATGGACAAATCCCAAATCAAGGTCCAGAGTAGATGATGCAGGTTGCATCATATCCCACAAAACGCAAAGGCGAACATCACGAGAAGCTTGTAAGAACTCTTGTCTCAGAACATGAAAAGGCCTCCCCAAAAGCACGGCAAGAGTAGGAAGATGTTGAAGAAGAGGCACATGCAATGCTTTGAGAGTAATCCAGACCGGACAGTGTGTCAGAAGGGTAGTAGAAGGAACGAAAGGTGGATCTCAGGGCATCATATTTATTATTTATCTACATACACACTTCTTTTTTTGGGTGAAATCTTATATTTTTGTGTGGAAAACCCCAAAAAGGGGAAAAAACCCACCAATAAGTACAAAGTAAAAATTTACAAGTAAAGCCTCAAAGCAAAAGTCATGAGGTAGCCAAGTAAAAAGTTACAAGATTCAAACTGGAGGAGGATCAAAGACAACATCCTCCAGTTTTAGATTGTTGCTTTCTAAAAATTGATGCAGTGAAGAAAGTGCACCATGAATAAAAACCACCTGTTTTTTGCCCTTGTGATTCTTCTTTATATAAGCTGGGAGCTTGAATTTTTGAATCACAGGGTCAAAAACCTGTTGCAACATAGGATGAAAAGACTCTAGAGAAAAAGAGACATCTGCATCCTGAGAAAGAGACTCTGGCATAGTCATCACAGGCAAAGGCACCGGAGAGCAACACATAGTTGACGAAGAAGTTCCAACTGAAAGGGAGAAGAGGGACCATCCGCAATATCCGGTTTCGCTGACTTGAGCAAGCACGAAGAAGCCAAACCACCATGTTTCCGCCGAGTGAAGACATGCGCAGGAGAGGATAGGGCAGAAGGAGGGGCTGAAACTTTGAAGACAAAGGAACCATCGTTTGAAGACAAAGGAACCATCAGACGAAGCAGTCAAAGGCTATTTTTGCATATCAGATACAGGTTGCTGCAGATCTGAAGTAGAAGACCGAGGCTGTACATAATGTTGCAGAGTAGGAGTAGTTGGCTGCTGGAGAGAAGGGATAGGCAAGGAAGAATGTACGGACAGAGAGGGCAAGGGTACGGATAGAGGTACGGTAGAGGCTGAGATAGGGAAAGGTAGTTGTACAGAAGCACACAGAGGCTGTACGGAAAGGACTGTGGGATGGACAGCATTGTATGGTTTCTATACGCAATCGTACGGGAGCTGTACGGAGGCGCAGGGGGAAGAGATTGAAGCCTGCAAGATCTGTACGGACGCAAAGGTTGAGAAGGAGGGTACGGAAGGGGACGAGGGCCGTACACATGCCCGTACACACACACACACACACACACACACACACACAGAGTTATCTAAGTGGATGTGTATATATATAGTAAGGAGGTGAGGGAGTGATATAGGTATGTAGAGGTATATAGATATCTATGTAGACAAATATATTGAGAGATACATACATCTATATAGATAAATGTACATAGTGATTTATCTATATACATCAATAAATGATAAACACACACACAATGGGAAAATTGTTCAGCACACCAATGCCCTCTGGGGCGCGAATAGGACTCCAAGGGTATCGGGACAGGATGGGAACAAGGATAGGGATGGGGATAAGGATAGGAATTACAAATAATGATGTGGATGGCATACAAAAACAAGGTGACTAGGAAAGGGCCCTCAAAAGGCAAGGAATCAGCATCTAGTTGGACACAAGAAAGGAGAATTCCTTGGCTCCTACAAAGTGGAAAACTGCCATTTAGTAACAGTATTTGTGGAATGGCCCAGGGATTATTCCTTAAGCATTCCTTGGACGTTCCCGGACCTTTTCAAATACGTGGCATTCCCTACTCACTCCTAGTAGTCATCTTGAGCAGAACGGCGTTTCCAGGTTCCATATGAAGGGAACATTGTTCCTTGGTAACTACCATGGACTATGGGCTTGTATAGGAAAAAGCTGAAGACATTGATCTTCGTGGCTATATTGATGCAGACTGGGCAGGTTTAGTGTATGATAGAAAGTATACAACAAGTTACGTGTTTCATATTGGCTCAGGTGCAATTACTTGGAGTAGTAAGAAGTAACAGATGGTTGCACTATCTTCCGCTGAAGTAGAGCACAAAGCAGCCTGCATGATAGTTTGTGAAGCCACATGGTTGAGGCTTCTTTTGAGAGAGTGATGCCATAAGATGATAGTACAATAGTGTTTTGTGACAACAAGAGTTATGCAATCTTCTATTTTATGCAATTTCACCTTGTGAAGTTTTCATCCATGTCGTGGCCTGCTGATATTGCGGTAAATTCTTTCTATCTTAAGTGGTGCATTGCCCTATTGGCTAGATGGCCTAAACATTTTTTTGCTTGGATGCTTGTTTGGGAGAGAGACTCAAATGAAATCGTATAGTCTTCACAAATAGTTGCAGCTTGAATGAAGGGAATGTGGACCACTTTTTGATTAGTATGTGTGGGTGTGTGGATTTGTATGTGTGAGAGCATACTTTTATACTATGGTCTACACCCATTGTTGGGCGCTAATGATGTCAGTGGGGATGTCATAGTAGCTAGTCCCTGCTATGCGTGATGGAGTTTATGGTTTTCAATCTTACGAGTGACTATCGTGAGATTGAAACTGCACTATGTTGTGTTTTTAGAGGATGAGTTTGGGAATGCTCTTGGATTCATCTAGGTATATACTTTTTGATTAGCCTTCTCCTGTAGTGGTAGACTTCGCCACGGCTGAGTCTGCCCTTCACCTCCTGAGTGCCAACAGAAACTCAATACAAAGACCTTTGTAAAATGGATGCTCAAGTATGTGTTGGTGTGTGGATTTGTATGTGTGAGAGCATATGTTTAGACGATGGTCTACACCCATTGTTGGGCACTATTGACATCAGTGGGGATGCCATAGTAGCTAGTCCCTACTATGCGTGGTGGAGTTTATTGCTTCCAACCTTATGAGCGACTATCATGAGATTGAAACTGCACTATGGCGTGTTTTTAGAGGATGAGTTTGGGCATGTTCTTGGATTCATGTAGATACAGTGGGGATGCCATAGTAGCTAGTCCCTACTATGCGTGGTGGAGTTTATTGCTTCCAACCTTATGAGCGACTATCATGAGATTGAAACTGCACTATGGCGTGTTTTTACAGGATGATTTTGGGCATGTTCCTGGATTCATGTAGATATAATCTTCTATTTTATGCAAGTTTAAAACACATGGAGATGCCGTTTCATTTCATCAAGGAAAAGCTTGCATCACAAGAGATGGATTTCAAATTTTTAACCACAGATCAGTAGGTTGCTGATATTTTTACATCGCCGTTGGGTGGCAGAAAATTCGAGTGGTGCAGGGACAGACTAAATTATCTCTAGCAACCAATTTTTACTTTCAATTCGCTGACATAAAAGACCAGGTGTACAGACCTTTCTAAGGATCAAGAATGTACAAATAATGTCTCCACTTTTTCAACACGTTATTATTGGCACGTATCTCCCTTTAATTTTTTGGCTACTAGTCTACCATCCTAGAACAATGCTACACCAGTAGCATAGTCAATGGCTCTTGTTTCAACCACAAATGGTTTACTAGGATTCACTAACTGCGACATAGAAGCTGATGTGACCTCATTGTGGGATGGATTGTTTCAATTGCTTGAAACAATCCATCCCACAATGGGTATGTACTTAATGTCACTGCCTCGTCATTGCAGGGTCTAAAAACCCTCAAAATGTTAACTACATAGGTTTGTAGTATCTTGTTCATGTGTGTACTTTTCTCGTATTTAATGTGCTGTTCCTCTCAGTTTGTGAGAGTTCAATCAGTAGAAGCTGGTTGTTTTTGTGTTCCCACTTACTTCCACCGTCCCAATAGTGCAAATTCCTAGTGGAGGAGGACTTTAGAGAAGCAGGAAGATAGCGATTTTATAGCAGGGAGGTAGAACATGTGAGCTGGAACAAAATCCACATGTGGGTTCAGAGAACTGGCAAGAGGTGCAGTTAGAGAGGCTAAAACTGAAATTGCAATAAGGAAAGCAGGGCAGAAGAGCAGAATCTTCAAATAACAAATCTAGACTACGCATGCACAAGCACTTGACAAAGAGGAAGACAACGGTTGTGGGCGAGTAGGAGCAAGAGGAGGCTAGAGAACAACTCACAGCTGTTAGAGAATGATCAAAGGACTTCGAAAATGACTCAGAACAAGAACATAAAGATAGAAACGTTGAAAAGCAAAAAGAAAACCAGCTAAATGCTATATATACGATGAAAAGCTAAAGAAAGCAGTGTGAAGCTAAAAATTTTATCGAATAGATAGGAAATGTTGAATTCTTGAAACATGAACTGATTTATGTAAATATTGACTTTGAGAACCTAAATATATGTGAGCGGCCCACTTTAAAGAATGATCACCAAGATCAAATCCTTTCTTGCATTTGTCAATATCTTTGATACATTTATCAAGAATAATGCTAAGTTAGCATTACCCCTGTTATATTTGTCTAAGGGGTGGGCAAATTCATTGTGTTCATAAATTGCCCTAGTTGAACTTAACTAATGTCAGATTTTAAAACCACTCAGAAACGACATCAGAGAGTACTCCAAATTGAGCATCAATCTCAAACAATTTTCGTTAATGTTTGATTTGTTAGCCTGCAGCCCAACCATGTGATGCTGAACTTGTACAACTTGAGGGTCTATCCACCTATGCGACTGACAAACCATAATGTCTTATGGATTATAAGAAGTGCTTAGTGACATAACATGCACATGATTGTTCTAGAGTCGAAAGTTAAGTGGAAAGATCTCTTAGAAGAGGATAATAAATCGAAAGTTGAGGGGAAGGATCTCTTAAAAGAGGATAATATTTGGGAAAGTATTGATTCTCTTCGAAGCCAATTCCAAAGCTTACGTCTCTATCCTTCTCTGAATAAGAGGGGGAGATTGTTATGTCCATGTTGGAAATAATATGGCTAGCGTTATGGAGATCAAGTTAACCTAGGGTCAAAGAATGAAGCCTACCCAGGCTTGTGTCTACCTAAAGACATTTGTACACAGATGGGGCTACGCGATATGGGGTGCGTTACAACCACTCCGAGCTTTTCTAACATTAGTTAGTCGATCAATGCATCGTTGAGATCGTCAATGGCTTGCTGTTTGCACTCTCTTACTCATTCTTTCACTCACACACACGTTAGGGCCCAGAAGCAATAGGCTGGACCCCTCGTAGAAACGTGCATGTCTCACAATAGTCACCCTTGAGCTCGGGGTCCCTCGCTCCTAGGTGGAGTGCAGGGTGTAGATCATATCCTGCTAGATGGCGACCAAGGTAGCCGAGGGTGGAACTGGATGCTCATCCGTCACTAGACTACAACGAGCAACCCAAATGTTCCACGCCGTGATACTGGCTACTACCTCCCACGCACTATCCTCTGGAGGGGAATAAGGATCCGGGATTTCAGGAGGGACCGCCTCATGGAGCTCTATCCTTTGAATGCTTTGACCCTGTATCCAGTAAGCTTAAGAGACCTCATCAATTTGGAACCTGTGACCTCCCTTAGTCAACCAGGCCACCATCCCCTAGGTGTAGTCTCTCTGAAAGCTCTGCATGCGGGTCATAATCCCAAGGGCTCCCATCCAAATCCTCACCATGCTACGACAGCTCTAGAGGCAGTGAGGGATCGTCTCCAGAAATCCAACAGAACAGCAGTGACACTGTCCCACCACCTGCATCTGCTCCAACCGACCCTAGTCCTCAAGGGGACCCCAGTTCGAGAGAACTGACCCAACCATCTGCTGTCCATCCACATGCGGAGTTCCTCCCACCAAGACTCGAGGATGGCTAGGTTACGCTGTCTGGCCCCGTGGTATCTACCAGAAGCCTAAGGCACTCCCCCACTCTCGAATCTCCTGTGCCTCCTCAGAGCGTGTGAAGAAACTTATGGAATTTGTCTAGTTGATTCGTGCACCCGAGGCCTCGCACTAGATAGCCTTGGCTCTCTCCAAGCTCATTGTGGTGCCCTCTACGTACAAGGCTATGTCATCAGCAAACTCTGAGCCTAGCAAGAGCCTCAACTATGTGAGGCCCACCACCTGCGATCTCAAGTAGTAGCCCAATGACTTTGCTACAAAAAGCAAAAGAAAGGGAGTTAGGGGACAGCCCTGACGGACCTAGCGAGAGAGAGGAAAGGCCTCGCCTGTGTGTCCACCGACAAGCATCTGACTAGAGCTCCCCGCATAAAGTGCAAAGGCTCCTCTGATCCATCTGTCTGAGAAACCCAGCGTCTGCATATTGCCCTCCAGGAAAGACCACTTCATCCTGTCGTAAGCCTTCTCAAAATCCAAGAGAAGGATGACTCCTCCTTGGCCCAATCCACTGCCTTCCAAAAAGTGAAAATGTTGTCCAGGATGTTGCGCTCCTGAACAAAGCCGGCCTGCGTGTCATGGATGATGTCGGGAGATGAGGCCACAATTGCAAATAGAGGATCTTGTATGTGGTGTTAAGTAGGGTGATCGGTCTGCACTGCCAAATGTCTGACCTATCTCCCCCTTTTGGGATCAAACAAATCCATCCCTTGCTCAAGGATTGAGGAAGGGAGCCCGTGTCAAAGATCTCTTGGCAGGCTAAGCAGAAAGGGGTGGAAATGATCTCCTATGGAAATGATCTCCTAGAAGTTCTAGAAGAAGGCTGGATTCAAGCCATCTTCGCCAGGACACTTCTAGGTCAGGAGGGCCTTGAGGGCTTCCCAGAGCTCCTCATCCGTGAAAGGCTCCTCCAGACTTACTGCACAACTCCCGCGAGACTACTATCGAAACGTGGTCCCAAACTAGCTCACGGGCCACAAGGCAAGCTGGAGTCACTCTCTCCGCCTGAGAAAACTGTGGTCAGCACTAGAATCTCGTGTGGATCAGTGTGCATAATGCCTTGCGAATCTCGTAAACGTTGTAACTGTGTGCATGCCGAACGAGGCCCAATGGTCTGAAAGAACTGCTTCGTCATCTTGTCCTCTTTTTGTACCCAACAGGTTCGGGTGGAGCGGTAGGAGAACTCAGCCCGTCGAACCTCCGTGTCTTGGAACTCAAGGTACGCGCTCTCATATCTATCACACTGGGATCTTGGGTCGTGCTCCCTGAGCCTCTCTATGGAGGCGAGGTCTCGTCACAATGCACGCTCGCACTTTTGAAGAGCCCTGCTTCGTCTAAGGGCATGACACTGCAACTCCTCACTGCTCCTTTGAATCGCATCTGCCACCCACGAAGCCCAACCCTCGCAGGGTGCTACCTTTGGCTGCTGCCAAATCTTCTCATCTTGCAAGAGGTCCTCTAGAATGCGGATCCCCTTTTGGGGAAGACCCTGGCAGGGCTGCTCTAGGTAGAGTACTGCTGGAGAGTGGTCTGACATCATGGTGCCTGCTAGAATCCCTATAGAACCGCCTTTGTGGAGTGCCTAGTCCCCAACGTAGAAGTGATCCAGCCTCTCAAGCATTCTATCATGTCTCCTGAGGCCAAATGAGAAGAGGAGACTACTAGATTTGGCTCTTGCCACAGGTCTCCGCCACTGATCGTGAATATGAACTGCTCCCACATCCTCTCTGCTACTGGTATCTCGAAAAAGGAGGCACCACCCTGCTTGTCCTACGATCTAGGAGTCAACATCTGGCAGACACTTCGTCAGCATCTTCAAGATCCCAAGCTTGGGCTACCATGTGTCCCATCAAGAGGAATACTCTCATAGCATTGTGCTATGTCGGTAGAAAATATACTAAATATTTTGCTAGGAAGATTAAGAGTGTAGTCATAAAGGGACTCAATCCCCCACCAACAAGAACATTTAACTCCTCATCTGAGAAAGAGTTCATCTCTGGAGGTGTCACCCAGGGGGTCTGGGATTCTTGCTGCTCCTGTCTGAGGGGGTGTTGGGCTTTGGCCTATTGACTTTGCCTGTCCTACGGGGGTGGGGAGGGAGGAGTATATCCGTGACCAGGAGGGAAGTTGCGGGCTAGATGGCCCATCTGCCTACATCGAAGACATTGGCTTGGTAAACCGGAGATCTCCACTCTTTGGTGAAGTGTACCCCCTTCGAGGGTCTCGAGGAGGATGAACTCTAGTAGGGACTCTGGGCTCTCAACTACCAATTTAATCCTGGGGACCCCGTCATCTGCTACCACTGAAGCTGCAGAATTTGGCGGGGACTCCAGCACCATGCCAAACGCTCTGCCAATGGAGGGGAGGATGGCTCTGTATTCCTTTGGAAGCCCCGAAAAGTGGAGCGTCACCGGAATCGGGGAACATGGTGTGTCGTGTGCATGTCCTCCACTGTGAAGCCATGGTACCAAGGGAAGAGATACACGAGATGCGGGCCAAGGAGGATGGGGCTCTGCTCCAGAACTGTCAAGGCGGTAGTAGGAGAGCTCAGCTAGATGAGGAAAACACCTCTTCCGTAGTTGGGGACCTCCTGGATGTGGTCCCCTTCTAGTGCTAGACTCGCTTGAATCCAGTATCTCACCTGTCTCCTCGTGGGTGTGAGACCAACTATTCTGCCCACTATTGCCTTTTCTTGAAGTGACTGGACTGCATGCTGCACTTGTTGCTTGTCTGCTGGAGAAAGGATAACCTTGATGGCTGTGGGATTCGAAGGTGCTGCCATTTGAGCCCTTCTGGCTAGACAAGTGTCACCACCAAGCTTACTTTCTCCAAGGCACAAGCCAATTAACCCGCGGAAGGAAGAGGAGTGGAAAAGGAAAAAAGAAAGCTTAAAGAAGAGTGGTCTGGAAAAAGGGGGAAGGCTGCCCAAGCGCTCGTAAATCTAAAAAAGGCCTTTGTGGCTGGCTCCTGACACATGAATGTCTAGATCTCTTCCAGCTAGTGCTGGTCGAAAAGGAGCTGAGGTGGAGACAGGAGGGGCTGGGGCTGCGGAGTCCCCTATCACCAATTCCTTCCTAGAGCACCTTCGGGGCTGCCTTTGAGCAGCCTGAGATGGAGACCCGCACCAATGGTGCTTCTTCAAGGCCCGAGGGCACACAAGGTCCATGGGTTGCAGGGTGGCCTGCAGCAGACTACCAAGGCACCCATGGGGGGGGCGAGGAGGCTCCAAGGCCTCGACAAATCAGGTTGGACTGCTTTGGCGGCGGCATATGCTAACGTACGGCGGATGGGAGGGCTGAGAGCCCAGGCGTGAGTGGTGGGAGACCACAAGGGGGGCAGAGAAAACCGGAAGGGGTGGGGGAAGAAGTGAACAAGAGGCGGAAGAAGGGGGCGAGGGGCGCGAAGAGGAGGCGGGGGGGAAAGGAGGTGGTGCAGGAAGGATGGCGGAGGATGACGGGGGAGGCGGAGGACGAGGGGGAAGGCAAGGGGATCGAGGGGGCAGCTTCAGCATCACACTTGTGTCCTTATCACTATCAGAAACAATGTAAAACACTGTGTTGGGGTGTGCTAACACTGATGTTGCCCATAATGGCATGTGATAATGTCAGGAAGAATAAGACAATGAGTTAGGTGGTATGATTCAGTTGTACCATCAACCAAACAACTCTTCAAATTCAGTGACAGATTTGATAGAGATATGAAAGTTGGAAAATGCAAAAAATGGCATTTCAAATGATTACAAAACTTTTGTTTGTGATGGTATCAGTCCATTTTATCTGTCGTGCTCTCTGGTTGTTAAAAGTTTGCTTTATGTTTGTTTTGAGTTTCAGAATTAACCTGGAGACATTTCTGTACCTGTAATTCTTTAACATTTCTCAGATCTCAGTTTTATTTTCCAGGTTGCAGAGTATGTGGTTTCAATGAAGACAGTTGATCTAACATTACAACTGTGTGCAGATGGTTTACCCTGCATATCAAGCTATGCTGGGGCACCACAGATCAAAAGCATTTAGCAAGTTAAAACAGGATCTTTCTTCTGTGGCTAGTGAAGGCTTTGCTGCGAAGGTTCGACGCTGCAGTGAGGCCTGCATGTTGGAGTTTGACCAAGGGTGTGCAGGTAGAATGCTTGATTGTAGTGTTTCAGAGATGACGGATTAAAATATAAAGGGTTGGAGACAAATAGTTTTGTATGATAATCCTGATTCAGAAAATCACTGTCCTTGAGGGCCTGTTTTTTGTTTTTTGTTTTTCATTATGCTGACTGATCACCTGCGTAGACTAATTGGTGCAAATGGATAGATGCTTTTGTTGAGATTGCCGCATGGGATTCCAGTAAAATCCGAGATAAGCTCCGTCGAGATGTTGAAGCACATGCAAGTAGTGTACGAGCTGAGAAACTCACAGAAATTTGCATCCAATTCGAGGTACGCTTGCTATCATACTTAAATTGGGGGCCTTCCCCTTGCACTTTTCTCATTTAAAGCTCCCTTCGCTCAAATTTTCCCAACACAAGTGTGCATGCACACACACACATACACATGTGCGCATGCAAAATTTTGGGAGTGGGCAGCTGTTAAAATTTTTCCTCCTATGTGGGGTTGATGGGTGCTTTAATTGTGCTAAACATTTTAAATTTATTCTCTGCATACCCATTCCTTTTTTTATTGTTGCAATCTTTAGGGAGCATTTATGTGGCTATGTTAACTCTTTTTGTCTCTACAGAAACGACTTGAGGAAGCTCTTTCTGAGCCAGTTGCATCTCTATTAGATGCTGCCACACCTGATACATGGCCTTCCATTAGAAAGCTATTGACGCAAGAAACCAAAACAGCTACAAATAATTTGTCTAGTGTTCTTGCGGGTTTTGAGTTAGACAAGCAGGAAGAACTGAAAATGATCAATAGCTTGCGAGACACTGGAAGGCGCATTGTGGAGAAGAAAGCAAGAGAAGAAGCTAGTCAGGCATTGATACGGATGAAGGAAAGGTAATGCTGCAAGTGGCAACCCATGATTGAATGCTTGTTTTGGGCCCCATTAACTTAGCGTTTCTCAGTTTAAATAATGTCTTAATATTGGCATGGATGATACAGGTTTACAATTATTTTTAGTCATGATGCCGATTCGATGCCAAGGGTCTGGACTGGCAAGGAGGATATGAAAGCTATCATTCGTGACGCACGTACAGCGGTAACGCTGCATTTTAGAAGGAAATGTACGGTCAATAATAACATCTTACTTCAACAAGTGGTGTCTATAACTGAATGTTTTGCAATGATCATTTTGCAGGTTGTAAAGCTGCTTTCAACTCTTTCTGCTTTGCGGCTGGAGGATAAAAGGGCCGCCGATAATATTGACACTGCATTGGCTTCATTATTATCCGAGTCAGCGGTTGAAGGTGGCTCTGTGACACAACGAAGTCTGCCCACATCCAATATGCTTGCATCCAGTACCTGGGAAGGGGTAAGTAGTAAGAACACAATTCTGGCATGCGGGCTTCTGGACTTTTTTAAATGGGTAGGTAGTAAGAACAAAATTTTGGTATGTGGGTTCCAGAGCTTAGTACTTCTCCTCACATGGAGCTAAGAGAAGATGGCAGAACAATGCGCAAGTACAATAGAGCTGAATAGCTCTCAAAACTCGACTTTTGACTAGTCAAAACGAGCTGCCTTTTAACTTTGGCAGCCTCAGCTAAAAATAGCTACTTTTTGCATGTGTGGCTCCCCTATGATTTGGACGTCCACTTTTGCATGCCCTATCCCATTAATTGTTGGATTTTTGCTCTCTCCTAGGACCTGCACACAAATGAAACACCACCAAGCACATTTTCTCCTGCTAAAGGTTAGGAATGCATGCATTCTAGTTCTCTGGACTAATCCTAGTCCTCTATGGTGTCCTCACCATACAACTAAGCAAAAACAATAAAAAAGATGGAAACTCTTCTAGTTGTCAAAAGTCAACTCACTTTGACCGAAGTCAATACTCTTTGACCAAAGTTAAAATAAAATATTCTCTTTATTTCTGGGGATAAATATGGCTTGTGACAATTTCCTAGTCTTTGTAGCTGAATGGCCTTGTAATAAGAAAATATGAAAATATTTGGCTACGGAAAGTCAAAGTTTGAGGTTTTGTCCTGGTTCTCTCATATTCCAGACTGGTTTCAACATCCTCCTCCATTTTATTGATTCACTGTTATTAGGTGTTTCGTAGGAGTTGTTTCTATTTGTTGTAATTTTTGGTCATACTTAACAGGAGTCACTTTTTTACCACAAAAATGATTTGTTGATTCAGGTGGGTACTTCAGAAACGTTAATTACACCAGTGCAGTGCCAAAGCTTGTGGAGACAGTTCAACAGGGAGACTGAATATACAATCACTCAGGCTGTTGCTGCTCAGGTTCTTAAATTTGGGGTTTCTGATGTAATGTGCAGGGTGCATGGCCTATTAAACCTGCGGACGCGCGCAAACACACCTTTTTTTTTTTTTGGGATGAAATCCATTTGTCCTTATATTATGAAGAACAGTCTCACAAAAAGGGACAGCCACACACATATGCACATACACACGAACATACATATATATTGCTTTTAGTGTTAATAAAAAATTACATCATCTTTTTTCATAGAAGTGAGAATTGATCTTAATTATCACATAGAATTACAAGAGCTGCTCCAATATACAACATTCATCATAGTGAGTTTGTTTTGAAACATGTTACTAAGATGAATTTGCATATTGCAACAGTTGGCAACTTCTTTTGCTGATTAAATTTGCATCTTAATCTTTTTGCAGGAAGCTAGCAAACGCAGCAAATCATGGTTACCACCACCATGGGCTATGGTTGCCATGATGTTTCTGGGATTCAATGAATTTATGCTGCTTTTGAGGTAAAGCCGATGCACAAATGAACTCTTTACAATTTCATGCAATGTATGCAGAGCCCTGTAGCTCAGCTGAGCTGTAATCTTTGTGTATGCACAGGATAATCCTGAATCTTTCTCGACGAATTAAAATTCTTAATTAATGGCTTTGAAATCATGAGAATTTTTTGTTGACAATGTGATCTGCATTTCTTGTGGGATAGACTAGGCTTACTAAAATCTGCCTCGGTTTCTTACAGAAATCCACTGTATTTAGTCATTTTATTCGTCCTTTTTCTACTTGGGAGGGCCGTATGGGTGCAGCTCGATATTGGAAGAGAGTTCCAGCATGGCTTTGTAAGTGTTCATTTTGAAATGTCGCTTTGATTATGTATAGGTGTAATTGTGATGCCACGTCAATGATCGTAAAGGGCTTGTTATATATCTGCTGCAGTATATTGAGCAAAGGTGTTATTTCTTGTTTATTTAGCTATCTTATGTGTATTCCTCCAGATGACTGGAGTAATATCAGTAATGGCAAAGCTGTTACCTACCTTCATGAATTTTCTCAAGAAGCTTGCTGAAGAAGGGCAGCAGATGAGCGGAGATCAGAGCTTCAGTGACAGCAGCACTGTGAGCTCAGGCAACTACACGAGGACACAGTACAAACAAGTACCTATGCAGGAGATGGCTTCTTTCTCATCTCCAAGTGAAAATCCATCTCTGAATGGTGAAGAATACTCAGGTTCAGTGAGGCATCGACAGCCAGCCAAGGTTGCATTGTGATGTAGTATTGAGGACCTTTACAACTTATGTTTATATTGTCCCCTTTTTGGGTCAAGCACTCTTCTTGTAGAGTGATATTTTGCAAGTCTGTCTCGCCATAGAATGTGTTAAGCATAATCCCACAGAAATCGGTTAGCAATGTGGCCTGATTTTCCTTTAGGGTGATGAGATGCAAGGGATAGTTTTAGATGCTGAGTCCTGACATCATCTTGGTCAAACATGCTGTTTGAACAAATGATTTCCCCCTCTTAGCTTGAATATAAAGGCTACTCACCTGCGGCTTTGAGGATCATTTTACCTCTTACCCGGTTTTTCCTTCTAGAAGAGGTTTTTAAATATTCAGGGCATCATTGGAGTCTATCTAGATTGTGCAGACCCTCAAATTTGAGCAAGACCTATCATGCTGTGTGAGCTGCAGATTGAGTCCGGAAATGGCAATTTCATGTGTATATGAAGATAAATATTATTGCAAATTTTAATTTAGTGGTGATTGCTGCTTTGTCAAGGCATCAGGATTTTGTCTTAATGATGACTATGCTTTTGTAAGGCTTTGGCAAACATATTCTGTTCTGTATGCTGATGCAAATCAGAAGCAGATCTTGTGTTTCTAGACATGACTGATATTTTTTTCTACTTGAGAGTTTTAAAATTTACAGTGACAATTGGACTACGATGACTCTAGAATGGTGAAGGAATAGTACAACAACACCTTCTGAGGAACTCTCTCTCTCTCTCTCTCTCTTTTCCGAGTCATAATGTAGCTACTGTAAATAATTGGAGTTTCTTTATGCACTCGCTAGGAGCTACTAGCCTACCTAAGCTGATGTACTCTAGTTGGTTTTCATGTTGTCCCATAGACCTCTTGGTCTCCCTGTGGATGTTAATAGACTTACTTTCTCAGCCCTCCCCTCCCCCCTCCCTCCCAGCCCCCTCCCTCAGGTCGCCTGTTAGACTGTGCGCTGCCTCGGGCCCCCCCCTGTGGGCTTCCCTCAATCGTGCTGCTGCCCTCAAGGGCCCCCCACAGGCTCCCTTCATGTCGTGGGCGCTGCCTCAGGCCCTCTGCGGGTTGTGCGCAGCCCTCAGGTCCCCCGTGGGCTCCCTTCATGTTGCACGCCCCTTCCTTGCGCGGCTGCTGATGCGGGGCCCTTGTGGGCTGTGGCTGAGTCATGCGGCCTGTGGGCTGCCTCCTAGCCCCCTTGTGTGGGTTGCTCTGTGCCAAGCCACCCGCTTATTGTGCCTATTGCTCCACGCAGGCCACAAAGGGCTAGCACCACCTGCTGCTCCAGCGCAGGGCCATACAGGGGCCCCTGATCCCCCACAAGACTGCCTTTACCTCTCAAAGCCACAATCGAACCAAGGGGTTGCCATCAGCCAGCCAGCTCCAAACTTGCAATAAGACAGACATTAGATCAAGAAAGTGTAGAAGACGAGACCTCAGCACAACAAATTCAATAATGCAATACTTAAAAAATGCAAAGGACAGGGAAGAACAACCGACCTATTTGAAAAGCACCCAGGGCATTAAATATGTGAGGAGTCTCTTTATCTTTGCACTTTTATAGTTATGCAATCAAACAATGGCAACTAGTGACTTTGCACAATGCCTACACGAGCGTATGTAGAGGACATTTGCGGGAAATAAGCACTTGATATTGCCATGACAGCTTATACAGCAGGGACAACTCCAAAAACACTCCATCTAGTGTTCTCACCAGCCTCCAAAAGGTATGCCTTGCATTGATAGATAAAATTGATGATTTTGGTGTTTACAAATGTGACCCTCCTCGTGGAGGAGGCACATGTAGACAAAACACTAGAAGAAGTGAAAGAACACACAGATGGAAAATGCAAGAGGAGTGGAGAAAAGAAAAGGGCAAGAAAGAGGAATTGATGATTTTGGTATTTACAAATGTGACCCTCCTCGTGGAGGAGGCACATGTAGACAAAACACCAGAAGGGAAAAAACACACAGATGGAAAATGCAAGAGTGGAGAAAAGAAAAGGGCAAGAAAGAGGAATGGGAGAAAGAAAATGTTGAATGGATATCTGAAACAAAACAAGCTCCAAGACATGGTACATGCTTTGAAGATTGAAGTGCAGCAAACGAAGGACACGAAAGTGACCTTAGAAGTAAATTGCAAGGTAACAAAAGAGTTGAAAACACAAAATGCTACCCTCAAGAAGAAGCAAGGGGAGGTATGGTAAGAGTAATGGCAACAAGAGAAGCAAGGAAATTGGTTGCATATAGGGATGGTAAGGTGATCACGAGAGAGAGAGGAGACAAGAAGGATAAGGAAGAGGAAGAAGAGGGAGAATTATAACAATCTCGAGCCCACGGGATGAGTATACACGTTGGATTGAGAATGGCAGTATAGAATTGTAATTGCACATTATGGTCTGACCCAAGAGGCTTCTTGGAGACATATAATGATAGAGAGATGGTCTTTTACATTGAGACACATGAGAGCCCAGAGAGAAGGCTATCCACAGTAACAAGATACACATGGGAATCAAATCATAGGAGGGAGTTTAGGAGAGCGTGGAGTATGGGGCTCTTGGGGGGTAGCTATCCTTTCTAGATCACACCTGAGACCACTCATATCTTTGGTACGAAGAGGAGCATGCACGGCATATGTGGATATGAGTTTAGTTGTTGGATGCTCGACTTATCTTTATTGCAGTGTGCTACTTTCCTCTAGACACGTCATCCTTTGCGTAAGAGGTCACTACAAATGGACACAGTCAATATGAGACGATCCATGATGACATCATGGAGTTCTCGAGACAGGGAGACACCCTCCTACTATTTCAATGCAGGGACATGAAATAGACAGGTGGGCCTCCTTGATTTCATAAATGACAAAGATTCCCATATAGTCCCAGAGTTGGATGCAGCTTAGCTTGGGATATTGAGGTACTCAGATGTTGCACAAGTGACAGGACATCGACGACATCTACTTGAGCTGGGGGTAGTCCACGACTTGACCATCTATAATGGTCTTCAGAGATGGTTGTCATTTGGAAGACTCGCTTGCTTCTCACATGGCAGTGGGTCTAGTACAGTGGGCTGCCTATTAGGCCCACTAGATTTTGTCTCACGGATACATGACTTCATCATATACCCCCCTCCCTCCCAAACTCGGAGCTCTGACTACTCATAACTAGCCTTCCATATCAGGCTTCCTCCCTTTAAATACAGCATGGATGCACCCCTTGAGTTGATCCCATGAGATGAGATTAATCGTATCATACAGTCAGGTCTCCTTCAACTCCACACATTTTTGGATTTGGGGAATGAGGAGCTTCCCCCCAAGACCCAATTCTTCTGCGACCACTTCTTGAGAGTCTCGGAGGAGGGATTCATCATTAGTCCCCAATATCTTGAGGACAAAGGAGTCTCACATGCATTGAGGATTGCCATTGGACAAATGTGGGTTTTACCCCACCAACTGAGGATTGAGACAGGGAGTGCAGCACATATACCTTGAGAGGAGCGGATCTGCATGTTGTGCACATTGGGCGTGATTGAGACAGAGGAGCATTCTCTGTGCCTGCCTAGCCTACTATGAGATCAAGGGACAATACCACTGTCTCTTCTAGAATGGGAGTGGCTTTGGCCCACTTTCATGATTGATCCACTTCCATGATTGGGTCTGCATTGGGCTCTATTTGCTTGAGATGCACAGACACAGGGAGACACTGCTACAAAAGATCAGAAAGCAAAAGGTGGCGACAAGACCATATGACAGAGAGGTTGACAAGACAGCGGCATATAATATATTTTTATGCTTTTAAGTCAGTTCTAGGAGATAGTGGGGAAGAGGAGCAGGAGCTAGCTAATATGCGGGCCACCTGTGACACAAAGAGCGACTAGAGCATAGTCTATTGAGGTCTGACCTATCACAACTTTCCTCAGAGAAGATCGCTCGAGACGAGGGGTCACTCTGAATATAGCCAAACGGGTTCAGAGATCAAGGAGACCATGTCTCGCTCCGCCACCACAGCATGAGACAGCCTGATAGAGGTAGAGACATTTTCACCGCTCATAGATGAGCAACCACAGTATTGGGTTTCGGCTTTTGAGTTCTAGCTTTGAGCATATGTTTTTACGTGATTTTTCTTGACCTATTGAGCTCTTTATTTGAGCATGGTTTACATCAAGGGCCTTAGTGCGCCCTTTGCTCCAGCGATTTGAGGCTTGTAAGAGTTTTCCTTTTTGGTGTACTTTGCACTTTGTCCCATAGGCCTGCGAGGCTTATCACGCATGTTAATCTCTCTCTCTCTCTCTCTCTCTCTCTCTCTGTTTTGAAAGCATTGGACTGCTCCTTGTTTACCATTTCTCTTATAGCAGTACCCCTTGCTTCTCAACTCCTAGCAACTTTCAGATTTTCTTTTGATGCCAAGTAGATCAAACAACGATACAGGAAATGATGGTGGTGATATCTAGCAATAAGTTCCAATAGTACGTGAATCTCGATGTCACTTTGTGGTACATGCTTGTGGCATACCATGTTTGCTATCTAAGAAAAAATGGGATTGCCATAGACAGAAAGAAAATGGAGCATATATTACAAATCAACTAAGGACCATGATGTACCAAGTCAAGGTGATGGAGACAACCTAGATAATGGACTTTGTATGAGTGTACGAACTCATCCCTGCAAAGGTGGAACAAAATTAGCAATCGTTGAATCATGTCTTTGAAAACTTGGGAGATAGAAGTCGTGAGGACGCAACTTCAACAAAACTTAGGGGTAATGTTAAGCCCCGAAATGGGCACAACTTCACGATTAAGGACAAAGCTAGGATCAAGAAGAAGGAACAAATGAAGGACAAATTGCTAAGTTGTGGAGATGGAATACATGGAAGAGAGAGAGTGTATATATTGATTGCTCTTCAATTCATCTTGTAAAAGGATGTATGCAATGGTATTGAGTTTAATAGTGGTGGATTTAGGCTACCTTGTATTGCGATTGTATGCCAACTCATTGCCAATTAAACTCATATTGTCCTCTTCGTTATGGAATTTCCTTCTACTGTGGCATTGTGGCTATTTCATACTCCTAGCTTTCAAGGAATCTTGGTTCGATTTAGTGCCTTCTTTCTCCATGATAGCTTCCATTGACGTGTGCTTTTACAAACTAAAATCTTATAGCTATGATTTCGGTTGGACCTAGTTATCTTAGGCACTATTTGAAACCTCTAGTAAAGTTAGTGTGTCCAAGAAACTTGTTCCATTGCTAGTTGTCATGCTTATCACCCAACCACACTTCTATCTTGGCTTAGAATTTACTAGCTTGCTTCGCTATGCACCTAAAGCCTTGTCTTTTGTTAGTGCTTGTTGCTATTGGTGAACATGCAGTCTAAGCTCTATGGACATAAGTTGTAGTGGTTGGGTCTTGTGGTGCAGCACAAGTATCCATGGCCCTTTGGTTGGGCTAGCCTCTAATACAACCAACTCACTTTATTTCAAGCCTGTGAAGCTTGCTCCTTACACGCTTAGGCTAGCTCCTTACATGTTTAGGCTAGCTCTAGAAAGGTCTTCTCATGGCATTCTTCTAACACTTTCTTACCAAGGTTATAGCTCTTGGATAATGCTAGCTATTATGAAACCTTCAAATCGCGACTATTGGCTTGCTCTTGGGAAGTCTAGAAGGATTTGCTGCTTATTAGCCTTAAGAGGAGCTCCCCAGTTTAAATGTAGTAGCACTTATAAAACAGAAGGGGTCAATATTGAGTGTGGGAGGGAGGCTTGAATACAATGGGTTATAATGAATGGAGGTGGCAGCTAAGCTAGGCCCAAAAATAAAACTTATAGATCTACTAGAGGTGCTCTCCAAGGTTTCGTGCCAATGCTAATGAGAATGAGGAGCCTTAGGTAGCTTAATTCACAGCCAGAGTCCTTTGGCTACCTCCCTCTCAAGAGCCTGGCTTTAGTTTAATGTTGAATTTTAAACATGGAGATGGAGCGTTTGCTCTACCAATACAACCCAAACACTTGGATCTATATGGTCATTGGTATGGTCTATATGCATATGTATGCATATGTTGTAATCAAAGGGTAGTAATACGTAATCAGAGGGGACAATTATGGGGACTAAGTCAATGCTTTTTGTGCTCTCTGATGCGTTTTTTTTGCTCAACACAAGCCGTGTAAGAAAACTAGAGAAGATACATATCTTGTATTGGGTGTCTCCTCTGCCATGTGTGTAAGTTGTTGCCTCATTTCAGCATAGAGTGGTTGTGAGCATGAGCATGCTTGCTTCCTGTTCAACTTCCAATTGAATGCACTCAAACTTAAACTGGTTAGTATTTGCTAACGCTTAGAACTGAGATGTGTTGATGGTCTTTCTGCCTCCCTCTTTCTCACTTTAGTTATTTCAACTTTGAGCTTTTACTTCTATGTGGAGCTACGTGTGTCAGCCTTTCCTTCAACTTCTACTAGCTTGAGGATGGGTGCCAATTGTGAGTTCCATGTTTCCTTTAGGGGTAAGTTAAAAGTTTTAGAGAGAGGTAAAATGGACTTGCAAGGGTTACACAAACAAAGAAGAGATGATAAGAAAGCCAAGTATAATGCACATCTAACATACTTAAGGAAAGGCTAGCTCCATATCAGAGGCACATCAATAGGACACAAAGTTTTGTAGCCCATCAACAAGCCCAACAACTCCCAAAAACAAACCACACTGCATGCCATATGATTGCTACTCTTTTTTTAAGACACGGCAACATCGCCACACAATTACAATTGACTACTGACTACCTAAGCACTCTCCTGCAAGCTTGGCATATTCTCCACGTCGGAGTCTTACTTTCATGTGAGGTCTTACTCGACGTCGAGAGTCCATACCGTGTTCTGCTAAGGATGCCAAAAGAGTTGCTAGGAGATATTATGGATACTTTCGTGTGAGCTCTTACTATAGGTATTGACGTGATCTCCTTGTGATTTTTGGTCTCCCTCATCCATGGTTGCTTGCTGTGCCCATCTTATTGGGCAATAGTCCATTTGATTGGACTTTTGATCGTGACTCGTTTCACTGTTCATTTCGTCCGCCTTTTTTTTTTTGGACAAAAAAGCCAAAATTTTTATTAACAAAAAGATAAAAAAGCTATACAAAAGAGAAGACAAGCCTTCGCAAGGAAAGGCTTCACTGTTAATCCAGAAATTGGCTCAAAGCTTTGAGGGCAACATTTCTTCTTCCTAAAAACTAAGTAGTTCTCTTGAACTCCACCATGAAATCTTCCACCGACAATCTAGTAATCGGCATCTTCTTGAAAACCACTCTATTTTTGAGAGCCCACACTTGAGATAAAATTAGACCCCTCACCACCTGACAAATAGCATATAGCTTGTCATTCATGCCGTTTTTGTCACCTAACAAAGCTGCCTTCCATCTAACGTTAGAATGAACTTGCACAGTAGAAAAACTTTTCACTACTCCTCTCCAAAAAGCCGGACAATCAAGCATTCCCACTGTAAATGGTAGTGAGATTCCCTATGTCTACTGCACAACAGACGTAGAGGAGACACTCTCGGGTTCCACTTTGAGATCCTGCCTCTGACTGATAATTTCCCCACCAAAACTCTCCATGACATCATGTTTAATTTGTAGGAGGGGTTGGCCTTCCAAATCCTTTAAGTCTCATAGCCCAGATATCTGTCCAATCCAAAGGAGCCATTGCTTTCCATTGATCTCTCGCAATCACAGCCACATTCACTGGAACCTCCTCGTTGAAATCCTTGAGGTTCGACTTTGAATAAGGCTTAGAAAACCCTTATCCTTGAAGATGGAACTAGTATGCAGTCCTCTTTGATTCTCCCAATCAGGTGTCTGATTATTACAGTCTCGGCATTAGACAATGCAAATGCTCCTTTGACACTGTCGGCATCTAACCATTTTTGTCCGCCTAGATTCTAGATTTCTATGAAGGTCCTTCAGCCCTTTCTGAATAAAGGTTCAACAACTTTCGGGTGACTAAGCAGTTGGTCATTAAAGGCATACTCAGTCAACCAGATTGACCTGCCCAGTGAGGCATCATCTTGGATCGACGACCAACTGGAGCCTCGAACTCTTTCTTTCCAAATCTGAACTAGTCTAGCCAGGAACTCCGACTGTGGGATTTTAATTGGCAAGTCTGATAAGATGACATCTTGCCATGGTGAGTAGATCCCCTTCGAAGCATTGCAACAAATCAAATGTCTTGCTATCCTAGCCCATGGCTTTTCTCCTGCAATTGAGAGTAGGCATTTCGAACACAACGTTTCATTCTTAGTCTTCGTGTGCATTAAACCCAGACCCCCGGCTGTTTTAGGCACTGTAGCTAAATCTCAATTGAAATAATGCCATCTACCTTCCCAAACAAAATTGGCAATGCGCGTATCCACTTTCCTTAAACAGGCATTAGAGAAAGGCATAATTAGCAACACATAAATCAAAAGCGACTCCATTACATGTTTCACAATTGTAATCCTACCAGCCAAAGAGAGGTTTTCATTTCGACTTGTCAAACTTACCTCTGATTCTTTGAAAGGCCCATTCAAACCTATCCTTAAGAGAGACCCCTACTCCCATTGGACATCCAAGATATCTAAACACTTGGCCCTGAGAGATCCAGTTAGATTGAAAGTTCTCTGTCCATTTAGGTTTATCATCCCACGACATCCACGCAACACGGTCAACTTATCTCATTGTTCACTTTAGAATCCGAGAGAGCAACAAATTCATCAACTAATTGCACAAAACTCTGTAGATTTTCTTCATTTCCGGTCAAGAAGCTGGTATTGTCATCAATAAAGAACTGAGAAGAGGAGGAGGATCCATCTGGAAACTGTAGACCCCTGATGCTTCTTTGAACTCAATTGGAAGTCAATTTGGCAAAGCAAATGCTCAGTGAGACTATTGCAAAGAGGAGGGGTACCAAAGGGCATCCTTGCCTTATAGACCTTTGCAAAGAAAAAGACTGAAAATGATACCCATGAACCCAAACTATTCACTATGCTTTTGTAAAGAGCATCTTGGTAAGCCTACAAAAACTGACACCGAATCCAAGGGCTTCCATTCTTTTCACTACAAAGTCCCAACTGACCCTATCATAGGCCTTTTCTAGATCCAGGTTAAGCATCAAGATCCTCTCGTTCTGTATAACTGCATAGTCCATGGCCAATAGAGCGTTGAGTATTGCCTCGTGTATGTTTCTTCTTGCCACAAATCCAAACTGATTTGGGTGGATTAGCCTTCCCAATATAAATTTGTCCTATTAGCCAAGAGTTTGGCAACCACTTTGTAAACTGAGTTTAGCATGGAGAGTGGCCTCCACTGATTTGGACTCAGCCTGTTGTGGCGCTTTGGAATCAGTTTATTACTACTGTGTTTATACACGAGGCAACAAGACTTTCTGATAACACTAGTTAATCAACAAGTGAGTACAAGTACTCGTGAGCATTGCCTTCAATTGGTTCTGTCAAAGGAAAACAATTGTCAAGATGAATGAATGATTAATTTGCAACACCTGTGATGGAAGCACGTGTATAGGAAAGTTCGAATGATTTGCAAACTCAGAGAGAGAGAGAGAGAGAGAGAGAGAGAGAGAGAGAGAGAGAGAGTGTGATTGAGTGAGTGTGAGAGAGAAAGAACCAAAATAGAAGGGGCGCCTGTGGGATACTTTTTTAAGAAAAGTGTAATGATAGCACTGCCTAGAAGGTAGTGTTAACAAAAGTACCTCCCAATAATGCTGAAAAAACTATATCGGCATTCCATTAGGTCCAAGAGCCTTGTCTTTAGCCATCTACATGACAGTGTACTTAACCTCTACTTTCGAAAATGACTCTACAGTATTATGGCTTCATGAGCAACTACTTTCAGGCATCTTTGACAAAAAACACATCCAATCTTTGAATGGGACTAGAGCTCGAGAAGCTCGTGAGATGTCAAGTGAACACCTCAACAATAGTATCTTCTCTATTAACCATATTGCCTGATTCATCCCAAATGACGATAATGCATTCCATTTGTCTTTTTTCTTTAACTGCTTTGAAGAAGAAGGGTGTAGGCCTGTTGCCCTCATCCAGCCATCTCATCCTAGATTAGATACGTGCTACAACCATTCTAGAATGTTCAAAAGCCCACAAAAACTCATCAGTTGCACTTAGGAAGACCACCAACTGTGCATCCTATGGACTATCTTAAAGTGCCAACAAAACATTCATTTTGCATTCACTTGCCAGAGCTTCAGCATCATGCCTCCTCTTGGCCGCTCTCCTACCATGTTCTTTTTCTACTCCTAGTACTACAAAGATACAAGCGTTCCACTTTTTGAATGGGTGACTAAAACTTTAAGCAGCCAATCTTAAAAGCATTAGAAACCTCTTCATCAAAGCACTAGTAGCCAATCTTAAAAGCATTAGAAACCTCTTCATCAAAGCACTTACTTCCCATCAGAGCCGTATTCTATTTGTAGGGGATCGGGCGTCTATACATATTTTGCACACCCAGAAGGTCACAATAAACAACAATAGGAAAATGATCCAAAGTAATCACATCACTTCTTACTTTGCCTTGAATTAGAGGCTTGATCCACCAGCCACCTTGAACACTTATTTCATTAATTTTGGACTTGTCAATGTACAAATTCACTTTTACATATACTTTTGGACTAGTTTTCGGATAAAATTTAAGAAAAACCCAATCTTCAAAGCACATATAAAAACATAAAACAAGCATTTTTTGTGATATTTTTAAAGGAGATGAAACTAAAATTATAAAATTTAACGCAGCCTAGATAAGTTACATGAAAAAATAAGATTCAGCAGTTGTAAACTCTCTTAATATTTAATGGTGTTAATAGACACCTTCAAAAGTTACAGTATTAAGGAAACTCTCACCATATTTATAAAGGTGTTGACAAACACCAAAAGTTACAATAAGCCTGAGATAAGTTATACAAAAAATTAAGGTTCAGCAATTGTAAGCTCTCTTAATATTTATAATGGTGTTTAGGAATTACTTTCAAAAGTTGCGAGTGGAGTAGCGCTACTAATGGCTTGCTCGACGGAATCGATTACTTCAAAAAGATCCATGGAAATGAGAGGAGGAAGGCAATGAGAGCGAGGAAGGTAACTAGAGGAGGTAAGGCAAGAAGGAAGGAGTATGCTTGAGGAGAGGAGATAAGGCTGTGGGCAAGATGAAAGGAGTAAGCTTGAGGAGAGGAGTAAGGTAAGAAGGGCAAAGTGGAAGAAGTGTTTGCTGCAGGCAAGATATAGAAGATGAATGACTATAGAGGGATTTATAGAACTACAGACTCATAATGTGAGATGAAAGATTTAGAATAAAGAATTGGGAGAGGCTGAGATGACTAGATTGTCTAAAGTAATAGATGCAAGACCGTAATGCGAGACATGTGAGACATGTAAGACAATGAGTACATTGAAATCTATAAAATAAAATGATGGAACACAAGAATGATATAATTATTAGAATCTCATCATGAGATATTTTTTTACTATAATGAGTTAGACTTGTTGATGCAAGACCGTAATGCGAGACATGTGACATGATAGATTTTGAGTACATTGAAATCTATAAAATAAAGTGATGGAACACAAGAATGATATAATTATTAGATTCTCATCATGAGATATTTATTGTATATAATAAGTTAGACTTCGAAAAAATTAAAACTGATTTAATAAATTTAGAGAGGTGAGTTGTGCAGAAGGAGACTGAATTGTCTCTTGTTTTTCTTTGGCTCCCTTAGGTTCTTCATTGAGTCCATCATGTTGTTTCCCAATGGTAGTAGTTAGATAGTGAACAGTCTTAGCCATAAAATCTTGTAGCTTGAGCTTTGTATATGCTTCTATTAAAACATATTCAAAAATTTCATTGAGGAACAACATGAAGCTATAGGCAACTCTCCACCCACTACTAAACTTATCTTTCTGCTCCACTGCAAGGCTTGTCTGGAAATTTGGTTGATCTTGATGCTTCGTGATTTTCATAATTGCAGATACTAACTTGTTTGCAGACCTGTCCATCATGACATATGACAAAGTGAATTTGTGTAGTAAAGTAAGATGCATGTTCATAATGATATGATAAAAGAACACTTACTTGAACACCCTGTGAAAGCCTATAAATGAATTGACAAACCAACAATGGTTGTCATCAAGATCTTATACTATTAGGCTCCAATGTGAGCTACACCACCAATAAAGAGCAATGCAATTTATCACAATATTAAGTAATTAATTGACACAATATTACAAATAAAAGAGTAAAAGAAAGATTGAGATGATACTTCTCATAATATGGCATAAAGACGACTAGCATGCTATCCAAGTCTAAAGTATCTTGATGTGGACCATGCATGACTACCCAGGATATGGAGAGTGCGCAGGTACGTGATTGGGTCTTTACATGTACAATGAGGGATTATGCTTTTTTGACTCTCTTTTGCACGCATGTCTTGTACTAACACATTCATGCATGCATGCAGGACTTGTTACAAGTGGGTACCATGCTTGTCTTGTTTGTGGACCGGCTCTGAAATCGCTTGCACGCTACTCCAAACATATGAGGAAAAATGTTTATGAAGGTCATGCTCGATACCTTCCGCTCGACCATCTCGCACGTGGAGGTCAGCTTGATCCACCACCATCATGCTGATCTAGGAAAGTGAGATATAACTGTATTGCAGCAATAAATAAACAAATGTTAAAAAGCAGATTGAATCAAATGATTGAAGTATCAAGCCAAGAAATGTTCATATCAAACCTGAGGATGGCCATCATGACTTTGTCATTAGCCTCTTTAAAATGTAACTTCCTCGCTACCAAATGTTAGGACATGAGGTCACTTGCTACTGATAACCCTGACCTCAAAAGAGCTCCCCATTTCGTCCAATACAACGGTTACATTAGGACAACTTATGGGCGTAGCAACCAATGTTTCCTCTGGATGCTCCACCATGTTATCAATAAATGCCTTAATAATAGATGACATAAATGCGTATAGATGCAAGTCTCTATATGTCAAAAATGAGGTTTCACCGCCGCTCGAATTAAAAATTTGAGCAAGGAGCAAAAAGCAGTTATATTCGACTCTCCACCCACAACTATGGCCATCATTCTGCTTTGCTACGGGGCATGTTACATACTCTATTTGATCTTCTAAGTCACCTTCCATTTGCATAAGTGCATCTATAGCACCTACCAACTTTCAAGCCGATCTACACATCAAAATAGATAACATAAATGAATGTGCACATTGCATAGGATGCATCTCATTGATGTAATTGTGACACAGGTAGGTTATACTTACTCAGACACACTGCCATGGATAGATGCTATTGAATTGACAAAGAAACATTGCTTGGCTAAGATGTCCACAGTCACCAAGCTCCAATGCGAGTTGCATTATCAATTAAGAATAATTATAATTTAAAATAATCCTCCACAATGTAAGAGATAATCTAAGTAGGGATTGATACTCACTCCTCATGATATGCAGCAAAGATAACTTGCGCCGCAGTCAAATCAACAGTTTGTAACCACTTAAAGACATCATCTATGGTCTTTTGCTTATTGCTAAGTACATTAGAAACAACAAGATCGACCATATATGCACATCTCTATATATATATAGGGGAAGCTGGTCTAAAACCATACTGCAATAAAAAGAAAAGAATATTAGTTCATTTAATCCAATGGAAATACAAAAGCATAAAGTGAAGAAAAAGTTTGTGTCAAACCTGAGGATGGCTATTATGGCCTTGTCATTAACCTCTTTCTTGGAGTTTAAAAGGATTGAAATGTCCGGTTCATCAAATAGAAAAGTAAGAGGTTGTTCTCAAACTTGAAACCTAACTTGAAATGACTTCTCCATCTGTTGCAAGGTATGATTATTTTCTAGACTCATCCGATAAATAGCCAGAGCAGTTTTGCTTTCTTGAGATGAGCTTCCTATATTCTCTACTGTTATGTCCTCCTCATCCTCCTCCTTTTCCTCCTATAAAAGGACAAAATAATTATGAGATTCAAAAATTTAAATTAAGTATAATAAAAAAAAGGCTTTTAAATAAATAAAGAAAATTAAAGATAAGTTTTCATACCTCTAGATATCGTTGTGGTCTTTTTATGTAACCTTATGAGGCAAGGTCAGTGTTATATCCATCTCCTTCAGCTTCCTTACTATTGCTGGTATCCTCACTATCATATCCAGAGCTTTTAGCATTTTTATCATCTTTCTTGCTCTCATCATACATGGGCATCTCTATGTCAGCATCATCTTCATGTGAGATCGGACCTTTCTTATCATACGTTATTGTGAGAGAAGCCATAGTATCAAGGTATTCTAAGCAAGCAGGGTTCTCAATAATATTTACATGGTGTCCTTTTCTGATAAGAGCTTCGAACAAATGTCCCATTTGACACAATATGACTTCCCATTTGGACGGCAGCAAAAATTCCATCATACTAATTAAAAGATCAGCACTTTTTGCTGGCCTTTCATAGTGATTTGCGTTGCGATGGAGGGGACTTGGAGCTTCATGCTCTTCTAGCACTAGTTGCAATCTCTTTGCATTCCCTCTTATGTTGTTCTGTAAGGAGTGATCATTGTACCAGCTCTTCATGCACAAGAAAAAGGTTTCAAGACTCTGTATCTTGAGATCGCATTCTCTCTTGTCCCTCTTTCTTGAGTATATAATATTGTAAATCTTAAGCTCATTGCCATATTATTTTTCTAGGGTAGCAGTCATTTTTTCCTTGTCATCTTTATCAACAAATATGACTATGTTACATAGTCCCACTCTACCAATGGTGGTATGTAATATTCTGTCAAGGAGTTGACGAATGTCATCCGGTGATATTTCATAGACAAAGAAAAGCTGAGGCCTCTCCCAAGCAGTGTCGTTGGACAAAAAATCATTCAATGAAACTCCCTTGCATTCAACACTCTTTCCAGACTTTGAAATGATCTCATGTATGAAAAAAAAGCCCTTCTTCAAAGTTTTTGCTTTTTGGAGAGTGTGCTTGCTTATTGATGACTTTTTGTGCATATGCATACACATTTTCCGGAATGTCACTTGCCATCAAAGGAGTAATTTTAGATCCATCATCTTCTACCTTCACCCATTTATGTGCCCAAGCCTTCTGTTTAGCTGCCAACGGTAAAGCTGATGCCATCTGCCTCACAATGCTATGATCAATTTTACATTGGCTAATTGGAATATTTTTTTTTGCTAGCAAATATTCAATTGCACTCTTTACTGCATCATGCTTGACCTGTTGGATGATGCAATCTTCTAGCTATGATCTTTATCCTTTTTGCCAAAAAAACATTCTTTGGACATTAATTTCCCTACAGCATGACTTGTGTATTTGTCTGGCAAGTTTCTTGGAGGCCTCCACATCCGAGCCGTCATCTCTTTTTTCTTAATCTTCTTTGCCTTGTCTTTAATCAATGATGGAGCCTCATATGTGACATCTCCCTTCTCACATGCAAGACACACGTCTTTTATCTGATGAAAAACTTCATCACTACGGAAAAGTATGCTTGTGTAGTCTTGATACCGGTCCCTTACTATCTTAAAGCTTGTAATCACCTCTATTCTTTCCTGCTTTCCCCTTGGTACAATGGCACTCAAGCATGTGTAGAAGTCAACAAGATTATTCACTTCTGGTTTAGTTGCAATTCTTTTGAGAGTGGTCATAGGAGAATGAAAAGTTCTCCATATGGTCCTAGCTTTGAGCAATATCTCTGAAGTGGAGGTGATCTTTCATAGTGCATGAATGTCATGATTAAGTCTTTCCGACTCAATCAAATATTTTTTCTCGTTTTTGAAGATAAAATGCTTGTAGAATAGTAGTGGAATTTAGGCACACTCACAAAGGTTTGATAAGTAATTTCTCCTTTGTTGTATGCCTCTCTAGAATGCTCATTACAAGCATAGGCATAGTGCTGACCATCTATTGCCTCAAATGTGCAATGAGCTAAGAAATTTCTCTTGGCATCCTTTATATGTCATTCTAGATCATTCACTGAACTTTGTCCTTCTTGAAGTGAGGAAACTTGTTTTTCGAGGAACTTAGTGAATTGCATCTCAAAATCTATAGGCTGAAAGAAATTGATGGATTGACTAGAATCTCCTTTGACTGGCCAAAATGCCCTTAGATGGAGTACCAAATTAGAAACAACTGGTTTTTTTCCATTAATCAAAGCATGAAAAATCTTTTCAGCATAGACAATATCTAAGGTCTTGCTGTTGGTGAAGATGCTTGCTTTGACCACCGTTGAAGCATGTATAACTTGAGTCTTCTGGCCCCATATATATCCTAGATCCTCATCTATCATAGCCTCATTCAAGCAAAGATTTAGGTTCTTCATTGATAACATTTCTGCTTCTGAATATGACTCCATTTCAAGACCCTCCGCATCCTCTTCATGTTCTTCCTCTTCTCTTCTTTGCCCTTTCTTTGTATATGAATGACCTCTTTTTTGAGTTATAGGACTTGGAGCTGTAGCTCGTGAAGTACTCGCCTTTTGCATTTGATGTCGAGGTTTATTTTTTAGGGGCTCTATGTGAACCGCTTCAATGTCTTGTCTCATCTGATGCATGTCGTGTCTCAGCCAATTCAATTCCTGTCTGAGATGCATGTGCATGTCCTGTATCATCTGATGCATGTCGTGTCTCAGCCAATTCAATTCTTGTCTCAGATGTAGATCCCTTGTAAGCATCCATGTGTACAAACCCTCATCCAACACTACAATGTGTTCTGTCTCATCCACTCCAGTTCTTCTCTCATTTGTATTACCATGAACCAGGTCTACATGGCGTGTCTCATCACTTCTTTTCTCATGTGTGGATTCTTGCACCTTAGGTCCATCCAATGAAGTTGAACCTTCTTCAATGACACCCTGGAAGTATTCAAGGATTATCTTTGACTGCATTTTTCTTGCTTCCTTAATGGGAAATTCCTCCCACACATGTTGGAGGATCTCCAATGCAGGAACCAATTCAAGAAATCTAGGTGCTTTTGGCGGTGGCATCACAAAGTGCATTGCATCTTTCTTTGAAAGAAGAAACAATCTGTTGCTCATTCTTGACTTTGTGTAAATCATCATTGTATTGCTATCTTTTTCAATTTTTATTCCTAGTAAGGTGCCCCCTTGAATCAAATTGCTCTTTGAGAAAGATACATCTGATGCTCGCTCATCTTTCTCCAACTCTCTCTTTATCATCACTAGAATGAGATTTCCTTTGCTTAGTACCAAAAACCATGCTTTCTTTGTTGTGTCAACAACAGTCCAGTTTGTGAAGTCTTGGGGCATAAATTCTTCCATTGTATTTTAGTGTCATACCATTGACAAATGTTGTAGCCTCCAGATCCATCCTATATTAAAGCACAACAAAAATTTTAGGTACAAATAATATAATACTTTTGCATGAAAACTATAATTACTTTGATAAATCAAAAGTACAGTGAGTCCCATTGATACACCTCAAGTTTTCATTCTTCCTAATTGTATAAGTGTCAATTTCATGCTTTGGGAATAGCCTAAAAGGGCTTTACAAGGGTTAGATACATGCATAAATGTGAAAAAAAATAAGGATTTACAATGAACTCGTGGATAGTGTAAAATGAAATAAAGTACAATCGAATATAAATATGAAGTATGTCTGATATAAGTGCAATATGCTCTGTCAACTCCCACAACTGGTACAAATATAATCTGCTTTGTCTAGTCCCATAGCTGATTCAACTATAATCTGTCCTATCCACTGATACAACTTCAAATCATCTTGAAAGTTTTAAAACCTCGATTATTGGTTGTTGTGAGTGTGAAACTGAATGTGAACGAATGGACTTGACTCCGATTAGGAGCTAGTCGGGAAATTTTGAGCATGGCTTTGATTGGTTTTTTTAGATTTCTCTCCTCTAAGGACAAACTAATCTATGCTAATCTAGACTACACTAACCGTCGAAGTAAAGAAAAGCAAGAAATAATTTCTTTTCCATTGTCCTCTTGAATATGCTTAGGTTGCGAGTTAAAAGCAAGAAATAATCTATTTTCCATTGTTCTTTTTAATATACTTAGGTTGCGAGTTTAAAAAAGACAAAATTTTTATTTACAAAAATGAATTTACTTACAACTCATAAGAATTTAACATTCACATTAATAAGAAGTAATAAATCTTAATAAATTTAAATTTGACTTTATGAAAAATAATAAAAACTAAAAATTTAAATTGAATGCCAACCCCAAACCCTAAACCCTAACCCCTAACCCCCAAACCCGAAACCCAAAACCTCAAATCCTAAAACCTAACCCCCAAACCCTAAACCCTAAACCCAAACCCCCAAACCCTAAATCCTAAACCCTAAATCCTAAACCCAAACTCCCAAACCCTAAACCCTAACCCCTAAACCCTAAACCCAAACCCTCAAATCCTAAAATCTAACCCCAAACCCTAAACCCTAAACCCTAAACCCAACCAAACTTCTAAACCCTAAACCCTAACCCCCAAACCCTAAATCAAAACCCTCAAACTCTCAAACCCTAAACCCAAACCCCTAAGCCCTAAACCCTAAACCCTAAACCCAAACCTTAAACCCTAAATCCAAACCCCTAAACCCTAAATTGAAACCTCCAAATCCTAAACCCTAAGCCTAAACCCTAAACCCTGAACCCCAAAACCTAAACCCTAAACCCTAAACCCTAACCCCCAAATCCTAACCCCCTAAACACTAACCCCAAACCCAAACCCTAAACCCCTAACGCCTAACCCCAAACCCTAAGCCCTAACTCCCAAACCCTAAATCGTAAACCCCAAACCCCCTTCGCCAAACCTTAAACCCAAACCCCCAAACCCTTTTTTAATTCAAATTATTTTAACTTAAAACTAATAAGGATTTAAAATTCACATTCATAAAAAGTTTAAATTTTGACAAAGTAAATTCTTATTAGTTTGAATCACAAAATTTGAAATATAAATAAATTTAATTTAACTTAAAGTTTATGGAAAAAATATAAAAATTTAAACGTAAAATTAAGAAAATAAGACTTAAAATAAAAAATTCAATA